>NC_133649.1:54829382-55188396 GCF_009905375.1 Apium graveolens
ACTGCAAATGTGTAACAATTAGTTCATATATATTGATGCGATTATCCTGAGTCATTTTGTTAACTTGAACCAAGCGATTCTTAAGTCTATCTTTGAATTATATAGAAATGCCATGAACCCTCAAGTACGTATTGCAAGTAGATTAAAGGTCTTATCACGTTAGTATATTAAAGTAATTGGAATGCCATGATAAAATAAAGAGTTGTTATAATACTTGATTGATCCTCTTGATTAACATGCTAATGATTCACAAAGTATTGATATCTCACCCTGATGCTTGAACCCCTATAGAAACTTTACCTTGATACCTAAAAGCCAGATATTCATCAAAGTTGTCCATAATTGATTGATACCCCTCTTTCTTACCCTAAAGTTTGACAATCCTGATATACCTTGAGCTAAAGATCATTTCTTCATACCTTAACACCCTTAGTATTCATGAAGTTTATCTTCTTGATGTTCTAGCACTTGTACCTTGTCGAAAACCATTGTTTTAAGCCTAGTTTGGCATTACTCTTTCATAATACCCAATAGCCTTGCTAAATTTCCTTGTCCAAGTTCTTGTATATGGAAACCTTTCAGTTACCCTAATAGAGTAAAGTCTAGTGGATCATGGCCTTGAGATTTTCTGACATATTTCCAGTGTTTCAAATTGATCTATAATCCCTTGATAAAAATGTTTACTACTTAAGAGATTTTGTTATAAATCGGCATCAGTTTTTGAAATGATTAAAATGTGGATTTTCAGTCGCAAAGGGGGATAAATGTTTTCTTTAAATAGTGGATCTGGACTGAGATGCGAGTCCTTTCCACACTTATATTGTAGGCTTAAAAGTTGCCTAGGGATCCCATTAATGTTTTAGAACCCAGCGAGGTTCGGGATTACTTCACGGCTGATCACCGGCTGTAATCCGTAGCGTCATAAAATGATTTTGATTAAGATATGATTTTGAAAATGTTTTGATACAAGCAAATGATGCCATCACCTAAAAATTTCATCTCTAATTATTATCAATTATATCTTCACATTGTCATTCTTTAATACATATCTCGATTTATGTTTTATATCGTATTGTTTAGCACTTGTTGAGCATTTGGCTCATTCCTTGCTTTACCCTGATATTACAGCTAGCAGCTATGGTTAGATTCAAGCAGACAGCACGTAAGACCTGTGACGCTAATGCGTATGTCCGAGCTCAGGTAGAATAAGATATAGTTTTGTGTGAGGACTCGATATTAAAATCAGTTGTAATAGATGGTAGTGTTGGGCTGTTCCAAATCCTAAACTGTAAGATCTTGGATTCGGTTATGTTTACTTTCATCTAAATATTATAATAGTTATATTTATTTTGTTTGTTAAGTTGGGGGTGTGACACTCTTGACATCCATTTGATAGACTTTGAAATTGGCATGGGCTGCATAGGCTAGAAAGATTCTGATGGCTTCAAGTCTTGCAACTGGAGCAAATGTCTCATCAAAATCTATTCCCTTTTGTTGAGAATAGCCCTTGACAACCAATATGGCTTTATTCTTTATGACAATGCCATTTTCATCCATCTTGTTCCTGAATACCCATTTTGTGTCAATAGAGCTCTTGTTCTTTGGCTTGGGTACAGCTTCCATACCTTGTTCCTCTCAAATTGGTTTAGCTCCTCTTGCATTGCTAAAATCTAATCTGGATCCAATAGAGCTTCTTCCACCCTCTTACGTTCCTCCTGTTATAGAAAACTACTGTATAGACATTCATCTTGAGTAGCCCTTCTAGTCTGCACCTTAGATGTTACATCACCAATGATCAATTCAAAAGGATGATTCTTGGTCCATTTCCTTTGAGGTGGTAGATTAGCTCTAGATGAGGTTGCCTCAGTATTGTCATGATGTGAGATAGAGTACTGATTGGTTGAAACTCCCCCTGAGTTACTGATCCTTTGAAAGGAACTGAGAGTTCTATCAACTGATGAAGTGAATTGATTATCCGTTGATAGACTATGATCAACGGATTCTTCATTATATACTTCAACGGATGATGCACTTTGTCTTTCAACGGATGCTGCATTTCTTCTATCAATGGATGCTGAATTATGACTTTCAACTGATGCAGCATTTTGTGCATTATCCATTATCCAAAGGCAGATTTTGAATTCTTTTCGAGGTGCCTTCTCCATCATTCTCATCTTCACTATCATCACAATATATCTCAATGTTGTCAAATTTGAGTCCTTCATGACGTCCATCATCTATTAGTCCATCAATATTTCTATCATCAAACACGACATGCATAGATTCCATAACAATGTTGGTTCTTAGATTGTGGACCCTATATGATTTTCCAGAAGAATAACCAACAAATATTCCTTCATCAGCCTTTGCATCAAACTTCCCTTTGTGATCAGGTTGATTCCTTAGAATGTAGCATTTGCAACCAAAGACATGAAGAAAGTTTAAAGTTGGTTTTCTTCTCTTGAACAACTGATAGGGAGTCATGCCTTTTGCCTGATTGATTAGAGAAATATTATGAGTGTAACATGCACAGTTAACAGCCTCAGCCCAAAAGTATATTGGGAGTTTTGACTCTTCAAGCATTGTTCTTGCAGCTTCAATTAGTGATCTGTTCTTCCTTTCCATCACACCATTTTGTTGTGGAGTCCTTGGAGCTGAGAACTCATGCATGATCCTATTTTCTTCACAGAACAACCTCATGGTAGAATTCCTGAACTCAGTTCCATTGTCACTCCTGATATTCCTTACTTTAAAATCTGGATGATTGTTGACTTGCTTGATGTGACTGATAATGATTTCACTAGCTTCATCCTTTGATCCAAGAAAGTAGGTCTATAAAAACTTTGAGAAGTCATCTACAATCATTAGGCAATATCTTTTCCTTAAAATTGACAATACATTGACTGGTCCAAAAAGATCCATATGTAGCAGTTGTAATGGTTCATCAATTGCTGATTCAAGCTTCTTACTAAATGATGCTCTCTTTTGTTTTCCTTTCTGACAAGCATCACACAGTCATCCCTTGAGAATTCCACTAGAGGCATTCCTCTAACTAAGTCCTTTTTGACTAGATCATTCATTGTCTTGAAATTCAAATGGGACAGCTTCTTGTGCCATAGCCAACTTTCATCTGGACTTACTTTGCTGAAAAGACAAGTAATTGATTCTGCATCTATAGAGTTAAAGTCAGCCAAGTACACATTCCCTTTTTTAACTCCAGTTAGAACCACTTTGTTGCCCTTCTTACTTGTGACAACACAGGCTTCAGAATTGAAGGAAACGGTATTCCCTCTGTCACATAGTTGACTGATGCTCAATAGATTGTGTTTGAGACCATCAACTAATGCAACTTCATCAATGATGACATTTTCTTTTGAAATCAAGCCATATCCCATAGTGAACCCTTTGTTGTCATCTCCAAAGGTTATTCTAGGGCCAGCTCTCTCCTTGAACTCTGTGAGCAGGGTGAAATCTCCTGTCATGTACCTTGAACAACCACTGTCCAAGTACCATAGATTCCTTCTTTTTCCCTGCACACAACAAAATCAAATCAAGTTGATTTTGGTACCCAAGTTTCCTTGGGTCCAGCCTTGTTAGTCTTTTTCCTAGACTTCATACCTCCTGTATCTTTTGACTTAGGTAACTTTGGGTCAACCTTGGTTTCAGATGTAGTTGGTTAAAGTGTAGGGTTAGTCACAGAATCATTTAGCACATTTGGTTGAATTTGATAAGGCATAGATTGTGCAAACACATTATTCCACATATGCATGTTGTATGGCATTTGAGGCATACTGAATGCAGCAAAATAAGGATTATTAACATATGACATGTTTGCAAAATATGCATGAGGATTCTGTTGAGACATAACAGGCATAGCATGCAGAGGTGACATAGACATGTTAGGCATGGAAGGAGTTAAAGGCATGGGAGCATTCTTAACAGACTTGCAGTTAGCAGATAGATGATTAACACTTTTACAATGCACACAACTTTTTCTAGGAGCATACTAATCAGGTGTGTAATTGTTGTGTTTGTTAATCCCTACCTTCCCATTTCTGTTAGATTTCCCTTTTAGTTTCCTTTTTATCCTCAACCATCTTAAGCCTATTTTTCAACTGATCTAAAGTCATGTGTCCTATATTCACCTTACTGGCATCTTTGGATGTGCTAGCTTCTTCTTTGACAAAGTTCTTGGAAGTTGAACCAAACTTCTTATTGAGATTTTTCAAATTCTTTTTAGAATCACTTGCCTGTTTTGATTGATGAGCCTTCAATGGATGCTCCTTTTCTTCCTTCAACGGATAACTTTCATCATCCGTTGATTCCACATCCATTGACAATCCATCAATTAATTCTAATTCCTTTTTATTTTTCTTCCAGGTATTCTCACAGAGTGATTCAATTCCCTGAACCTTGACAATCTGAGCACTAACATCCCTAGTTGTTTTCCAGGCCTTGATTACATCTTGTTCACGTTCTAATTGTTTAGAAAGAATTTCTACTTTCTTAACAGATTCTTCTAGTTCACTCTCAACAGATAAGCATTTGATTTTAATCTTTTTAAGCTCAATTACCTTACCCTCTAACACAGCATTCCTATCACTTAAAAACAAATTATTCTGTTTAATTCTTGTGTTTTCTTTAGCTAGTGATTTAAGGGAAACACGCAAATGATATAATTCATTGGACATATCATTTATAGCTTCATTGCATTCAGTCTTAGAAAGCTGAGAGAGGTCAGTAGTAATTACCAGGTTGCTTGATGAACTAGTTTCATTTTCATCAGAATTAGCCATCAGGGCTAGGTTGACATATTCCATATCATCATCTTCATTGGCTCCATCTGCTGCCCAGTCATCCTGAGTCAGAAAAGCTCTTTCCTTTTGTTTGAGCAAATCGAAATATTTCTTTTTGTAATCCACTTGCTCAAATTTCTTCTTATCATAGGTTGGCTTTCTGCACTCATTTGCAAAGTGTCCACTTATGCCACAGTTATAACATTTGAACTTAGATTTGTCCACCATGTTTTTGTTTGACTTAGTGAATTTAGCATTTTTCTTGAATTTCATCTTTGCAAACCTCCTGGACAGAAAAGCCAGATGTTCATCAACATCATCAGAGTCATCTTGATTGGAACTATCTTCAACCTCAGCTACTTGCTCCTTTCCCTTGCTTGATTCTGATTTGCTTGTGCTAATTTTGAGACTTGGCATTGTCTTTTCTTCATTCCTGGCTTCAGTCTTCTCATTGTCAGCTACAAGTGCAGCTGATCCACCTTTTCTCTTTCCCTTTTCCAACAGCTCATCTTGCTCCATCTCAAGTTCATAGGTCTTCAAAATTCCATATAATCTTTCAAGTGTGAAGTTCTTATAATCTTGAAAATTCCTTAGTGAAACAGTCATAGGCTTCCATTCCTTTGGTAGAGACCTCAAAAATTTTAAGTTGGAATCCTTGACTTGGTACACTCTGCCATACAGCTTCAATCCATTCAACAGTTTCTGAAATCTATTGAAGGTATCATTCAGTGATTCTCCTTATTCAAAATGAAAGTATTCATACTGTTGAATGAGAAGCTGCATTTTGTTTTCTCTGACTTGTTCAGTACCTTCACAGATGAGTTGCACAATATCCCAAATTTCCTTAGCAGTTTGGCTGTTAATGACATTATCAAACATATCTTGATCTAGTCCATTAAACAGAATGTTCATGGCTTTCTTGTCCTTGTGAACTTCTTTAATATCTTCATCAGTCCATTCTGCTTTTGGCTTGGGAATAGACTGTCCAATAGCAATTGTGGCAGTTGCAGCTGTGGCTACCTTGTGAGGGATGTGAGGACCATTTTTAATGCAGTTAATGTAGCTTTCATCTTGAGAGAGAAGATGTAGATGCATCTTCACTTTCCAGTGATGATAATTATCTCTTTCCAGGATTGGAATCTTTATACCAATATCCTTCTTACTCATGATGTTAGTAGAATAGATCTTTAAACTCTTTGTAAGTTAAGAGCTTACTCTGATACCAATTGTTATTCCCAAGGAACTAACAATGAGATTTATAGAAGGGGGGTTGAATGTAAATCTCAAAACTTTTTCAAGTTTTAAGCAGTTTCAAAGGCTAAGTGTTTTGATGAACAGTTGTGTGTGAATTGCTTTGGGCAGGTGCAGACAGATATATATTCAAAACATAAATGTAAAGAACACAAAGGCTTTAAAAACTTTTCTGGTGGATTTGTTGTTCCACCAGAGATGTGTATTTCAGAAAATCTGTGATTCAAAAGAATTGATCACAGCTGCGTCCTAGTACCAACTAGATGATTTTTTCTCTATGTTTTTCTAAACAGCTCTGGAAAATTCACCATCTAATTACTAGCTGCAACTTGGTTTATATATCACCAAGTTTACAAGTGAATACAAAAGTACAAATACAATTAAAAAGATTCTTCACATGTTTCTTCTTCATTTCTCTATCCAATACGATCTAGGATAATCTGTGAATCTTTGAATACTTCCTTGTTTGCACCAGAATGGAAATGCTGCATTGTCTTGATTCCTCCAAGAGGCTACCACATTCCAATTGTGTATGTCAACCCATGTGCATCTGTCAGCTTATGAATTGTCACTGTCAACTGCTATTGAACTGAGCATCCGTTGAAGCTTTCATCCGTTGATGGCTTTATCCGTTGATGCATTAGCAGTTGAAGCTTTATCCGTTGATGCACTCATCCGTTGATGGATGTTATCCGTTGAAGCTTTAGAGACATCCGTTAAAGCTTTGTTTCTCATCCGTTGAAGGCCTTTAATTTATCAGTTGATACTACTTCACTTATACAAAATTACAAGGCATGAAATATTTACAATTAGCCCTCCTATTTGCATATCCACTAGTATTCAACATGACTTATAATTTCCCACAATCATCTAAGAATTATAACTTAAATACAGAAACTGAAATGTGCTACAATACTAAACTTATTTCTAAGTAAAGCTACTCCATCAACGGATAGCCAGAATGGTCTTATCCGTTGAGGCTACAAACACTAGATTTCTACTTAAGTGTTTTGTTTAACTTATCATCAAACTAATACACATATTCCTAACAATAGCTATATTCATTCTTGCCATATCACTAATAACTACAAATGAAATGTATGTGTGGCTTGCTTTAAATGAAATTTAGGAGAGATACAAAATTTCACTAAATTTGGCACTCCCTCCGTATCATATTACATGTTCTTGTTAGGAATATATGTGCATTAGTTTGATGATATGTTTAACAAAATACTTAAGTAGAAATTTAGTGTCAGTAGCCTCAACGGATAAGACCACTTTGGCTATCCGTTGATGGTGTAGCTTTACTTAGAAATAAGTCTAGTATTGTAGCATATTTCAGTCTCTGTATTTAAAATGTAATTCTTAGAAGTTGAGAGAAACTATAAGTCATGTTGACTACTAGATGATATGCAGATAGGAAGGCCAATTGTAAATATTTCATGCCTTGTAATTTTGTATAAATGAAGTGGTATCAACGGATGACTTAAAGACCTTCAACGGATGAGAAGCTAAGCTTCAACGGATGTCTCTAAAGCTTCAACGGATAACATCCTTCAACGGATGAAGTCATTAACGGATGAAAGCTTCAACGGATGTTCTGCTAATTAGCCGTTGATAAGTGGTAGTTGTACCTACAGACAGAGGCACATGGGTTGACAGAGAAAACTGAGATGTGGCAGCCGAATTTCAGGATCAACAGAAAAAGCAGCCGTTCTTCTTTAGTACAAAGATGCAATAGTCAACAAAGTACTGGAGTGAACAGGAAAAGAAGCAAGTGAAGAACTTATTTTACTATTGTAATTTTATATTGTTTTTCACTTGTACACTTGGTAATATATAAACCAAGAAGAAGCTAGTAATTAGAGAGAGATTTTCCAGAGCTGTTAAGAAATATCTTGAGAGAAAATTCATCTAGTTTGTACTAGGATGCAGCTGTGATCAACATTGTTGAACACAGATTTTCTAATATACCATCTCTGGTGGAACAACAAATCCACCAGAAAAGTTTTTAAAGTTTGTTGTGTTCTTTACATTTTGTGTTTGAATATATATCTGTCTGCATTAGCTCAAAGCAATTCATACACTTGTTCATCTAGAACACACTGCTTTAATAAACTTCTCAAAACCTGAAAAAGTTTTGAGATTTACATTCAACCCCCCTTCTGTAAATCTCATTGTTAGTCCTCTAGGAATAACAATTGGTATCAGAGCAAGCTCTTGACACACAAAGAGTTTAAAGATCTTGGAATCTAACAAAGATGAGTAAGAAGGATATTGGAGTAAAGATCCCAGTTCTTGACAAAGACAGTTATCACCACTGGAAGGTGAAAATGCACCTTCATCTACTCTCCCAAGATGAAGGTTATGTAAACTGCATTGAGAATGGTCCTCACATTCCCCACAAAGTAGCCACAGTTGCTACGGCCACAATTGCTGTTGGTCAATCCATTCCAAAACCTAGAGCAGAATGGACAATGGAAGACACAGAAGAAGTCCACAAGGATAAGAAGGCTATGAACATTTTGTTCAATGGTCTTGACAAGGATATGTTTGATAATGTGATAAATTGTTCAACTGCCAAAGAGGTTTGGGACACAGTTCAGTTGTTGTGTGAAGGTACAGAACAAGTAAAGAGAACAAAATGCAGCTTCTCATTCAACAGTATGAGTACTTTCATTTTGAAGAGAATGAATCTTTAAATGACACATTTAATAGATTCCAAAAGCTGTTGAATGGACTGAAGCTGTATGGTAGAGTGTACCAGGTGAAGGATTCAAATCTTAAATTTTTGAGATCCTTACCAAAGGAATGGAAACCCATGACTGTTTCCTTAAGAAACTCTCAGGATTATAAGGACTTTACTCTTGAAAGATTATATGGAATCTTGAAGACTTATGAACTAGAGTTGGAACAGGATGAGGTATTGGAGAGGGGGAGAAAGAAAGGAGGTTCAGTTGCATTGGTAGCTGAAAATGAGAAAGAATGCAGAAAAGAAACTGTGAGATCTACATCAAGCTCCAAAGATGGTGTAAGAAATCCAGAATCAGACAAGGGTAAAGAGCAAGTTGCTGAAAATGAAGACAACTCCAGTCAAGATGACTCTGATGGTATTGATGAGCATCTTGCATTTCTGTCCAGGAGATTTGCAAAGATGAAGTTCAGGAAAAACACTAGAGCCACTAAACCCTATAAGAACATGGTGGACAAATCCAAGTTCAAGTGTTTTAACTGTGGTATAAGTGGACACTTTGCAAGTGAGTGCAGAAAGCCAACCTCTGAAAAGAAGAAATTTGAACAAGTAGATTACAAAAAGAAATATTTTGATCTACTCAAACAGAAGGAAAGGGCTTTCATTACTCAAGAAAAGGACTGGGCAGCTGATGGAGATGAAGAGGATGAAGATGTGGATTATGTCAACCTTGCTCTCATGGCTGATTCTGAAGAAAACGAAGTTAGTTCATCAAGCAATCAGGTAATCACTACTGATTTAACACAGCTTACTAAAGAAGAGTGCAATGATGCTTTCAATGACATGTCTACTGAATTGTATCATTTGCGTGTGTCTCTTAAATCTCTTGCTAAAGAAAATAGTAGGATCAAAGAGAACAATCTGTTTTTAAGTAATAGAAATACTGTGTTAGAAAATAAGTTGATTGACCTAGAGAAAACCAAATTGCATTGTATATCTGTTGAAAATGAACTAGCTGAATCTGTTAAGAAAGTAGAAATACTTTCCAATCAATTAGAGAAAGAGCAAGAGGTGATTAAAGCCTGGAAAACATCTAGGGATGTAAGTGCTCAAATTGCCAAAGTCCAAGGAATTGAATCATTCTGTAAAACTGCCTGGGATAAAAATAAAAAGAAACTGGAATTAATTGATGGACTGTCAACGGATGTGGAATCAACGGATGATGAAAGTTATCCGTTGAAGGAAGAAAAGGAACATCCGTTGAAGGTTCCTCAATTAAAACAGGCAGATGTTTCTAAAAGAGAAAATCTAAAGAAACTCAACAAAAAGTTTGGTTCAACTTCAAAGAACTTTGTCAAAGAAGGAGCAAGCACATCCAAAGATGTCAGAAAGGTGAATGTAGGGCACATGACCTTAGAACAGTTAAACAATAGGCTCAAGATGGTTGAGGATAAAAAGGAATCCAAAAGGAAATCCAACAGAAATGGGAAGGTAGGAGTTAACAAACATAACAATTACACACCTGACAAGTATGCTCCTAGAAAAAGCTGTGTGCATTGTAGTAGTGTTAATCATCTATCTGCTAACTGTAAATCTATTAAGAAATCTCCCATAACTGTACCCTCTTCCATGCCTAACATGTCTGTATCACCTCTACATGCTATGCCTGTTATGTCTCAACAAAATCCTTATGCACATTTTGCAAACATGCCATATTTTAACAATCCTTATCTTGCTGCATTCAGTATGCCTCAAATGCCATACAATATGCCAATGTGGAATAACATGTATGCACAATCCATGCCTAATAATTCTATAAATGTGATGGATAATGTTGTGACTAACCCTACACCTCAACCAACCACATCTAAGACCAAGGTTGACTCAAACTCACCTAAGTCTAAAGATGCAGGAGGAATGAAGTCCAGGAGAAAGGCTAACAAGAATGGACCCAAGGAAACTTGGGTACCAAAATCAAATTGATTGATTTTGTGGTGTGCAGGAAAATAGAAGAAATCTATGGTACTTGGACAGTGGCTGTTCAAGACACATGACTGGAGATTTCTCCCTGCTCACAGAGTTTAAAGAGAGAGCTGGCCCCAGCATAACCTTTGGAGATGACAGCAAAGGGTTTACTATGGGATATGGCTTGATTTCAACAAGGAATGTCATCATTGAAGAAGTTGCATTAGTTGATGGTCTCAAGCACAACTTACTGAGTATCAGTCAACTATGTGATAGAGGGAATACAGTTTCCTTCAATTCTGAAGCCTGTGTTGTCACTAGTAAGGAAGACAACAAAGTGGTTCTAACTGGAGTTAGAAAAGGAAATGTGTACTTAGCTGACTTCAACTCTACAGATGCAGAATCTATTACTTGTCTCTTCAGCAAAGCAAGTTCAGTTGAGAGTTGGCTATGGCACAAGAAGCTATCCCATTTGAATTTCAAAACAATGAATGATCTAGTCAAAAAGGACTTAGTAAGAGGAATTCCTCTTGTTGAATTCTCAAGGGATGGTCTGTGTGATGCTTGTCAGAAAGGCAAACAAAGGAAAGCATCATTTCAGAAGAAGCTTGAAACAACAATTGATGAACCATTACAGCTGCTACATATGGATTTGTTTGGACCAGTCAATGTATTGTCAATAGCAAGAAAAAGATATTGCTTAGTGATTGTAGATGATTTCTCTAAGTTCTCATGGGTCTGTTTTCTTGGATCAAAGGATGAAGCAAGTGAAATCATTATCAATCACATCAGGCAAGTCAACAATCATCCTGACTTGAAGGTTAGAAATATCAGGAGTGACAATGGAACTGAGTTCAAGAATTTGACATTAAGGCTGTTCTGTGAAGAAAATGGAATCATGCATGAGTTCTCAGCTCCAAGAACACCTCAGCAAAATGGGGTTGTTGAAAGAAAGAACAGATCTTTAATTGAAGCTGCCAGAACAATGCTTGAAGAATCAAAGTTACCAACATATTTCTGGGCTGAAGCTGTTAATTGTGCCTGCTTCACTCAGAATATTTCTTTGATCAATCAAGCTAAAGGCATGACTCCCTATCAGTTGTTCAAGAGAAGAAAACCAACTCTAAACTTTCTTCATGTCTTTGGATGTAAATGCTTTATACTGAGGAATCAATCTGACCATAAAGGGAAGTTTGATGCAAAGGCTGATGAAGGAATATTTGTTGGTTATTCAGCTGGAAAATCTTATAGGGTCTACAATCTAAGAACCAACATTGTTATGGAATCTGTGCATGTTGTGTTTGATGATAAAAAGATTGATGGACTAACAGATGAGAGACATAATGAGAGACTCAAATTTGACAATATTGAGATATATTGTGATGATAGTGAAGAGGAGACTGATGGAGATGACACTTCAAAAGGGATTCAAAACATGCCCCTGGATAATGCACAAAATACTGCATCCATTGATAGAAGCAATGCAGTATCCGTTGAAAGACATAGTGCACCATCCGTTGAAGTACAAAATGAAGCATCCGTTGATCATAGTTCATCAACAGATAATCGATTTACATCATCAGTTGATAGAACTCCAAGTTCCCTGCAAAGGACCAACAACTCAGGGGGAGTTTCAACTAGTCAACACTCTGTCTCACATCATGACAATACTGAGGCCACCTCATCTAGAGCACATCTTCCACCACAAAGGAAATGGACCAAGAATCATCCCTTTGAACTGATCATTGGTGATGCATCATCTAAAGTGCAAACAAGAAGAGCTACTCAAGATGAATGTCTGTACAGTAGTTTTCTATCTCAGGAGGAACCTAAGAAAGTGGAAGAAGCTCTATTGGATCCAGATTGGATATTAGCTATGCAGGAAGAGCTAAACCAATTTGAGAGAAACCAAGTTTGGAAGCTGGTACCCAAACCAAAGAACAAGAGTCCTATTGACACAAAGTGGGTATTCAGAAACAAGATGGATGAAAATGGCATTATCATAAAGAATAAAGCCAGACTGGTTGCTAAAGGCTATTCTCAGCAAGAGGGAATAGATTTTGATGAAACATATGCTCCTGTTGCAAGACTTGAAGCCATCAGAATATTTCTAGCCCATGCAGCCCATGCCAATTTCAAAGTCTATCAAATGGATGTCAAGAGTGCATTTCTAAATGGGAAATTAGAGGAAGAAGTCTATGTAAGTCAACCTCCAGGATTTGAAGATCCAAATTTTCCAGACTATGTGTATTATCTGTTGAAAGCACTCTATGGACTGAAGCAAGCACCTAGAGCCTGGTATGAAACCTTATCAAAATTTCTTTTGGAGAATCACTTCACTAGAGGTACTGTTGATAAAACTCTCTTCTTTAGGGATGTTAATAGCTCTAGTATACTTGTTCAAATTTATGTAGATGACATAATATTTGGCTCTATAGATGATAAACTTTGCAAAAAGTTTGCTAAGCTAATGCAAAGTAAATATGAAATGAGCCTAATGGGAGAACTAACCTATTTTCTTGGTTTACAAGTTAAACAAGTTAGTGATGGAATTTTCATTAGTCAAACTAAATATATTTATGATCTTTTAAAGAAGTTTGACTTAATGGAATGCTCATCTGCAAAAACTCCCATGGCCACTGCCACCAAACTTGAATTAAATAAGACTGAAAGGTCTGTGGACATTACAAGTTATAGAGGCATGGTTGGTTCACTTTTATATTTAACTGCTAGCAGACCAGATATAATGTTTGCTACATGTCTGTGTGCTAGATTTCAAGCTGATCCTAGGGAGTCTCACTTAATTGCTATCAAGAGAATTTTCAGATATCTCAAGGGTACACCAAATTTAGGAATTTGGTATCCTAGAGAATCTGGCTTTGATCTAATTGGTTATTCAGATGCAGACTATGCAGGTTGCAAAATAGACAGGAAAAGTACAACAGGCTCCTGCCAATTCCTGGGAAACAAGCTTGTATCATGGTTTAGCAAAAAGCAAAATTCAGTCTCTACTTCTACAGCTGAGGCTGAATACATTGCTGCTGGAAGTTGCTGTTCTCAAATGTTATGGATGAGGAATCAACTCCTTGATTATGGACTTCATGTTGATAGAATACCTATCTTTTGTGACAACACAAGTGCCATAGCCATAACAGAGAATCCTGTACAGCACTCAAGGACCAAGCACATTGATATCAAGTACCACTTCATTAGGGAGCATGTCATGAATGGTACAGTGGAACTACATTTTGTTCCAAGTGAACAACAAATTGCTGACATATTTACCAAGCCACTTGATGAATCAACATTCACAAGATTGGTAAGTGAGCTAGGTATGCTTAATTACTCTTAAAATTCATGTCTTCTTTGCAATTTGATGAGAAGCCTGAAATATATTAGTTGCTAGAACAAATTTGACTTTTAACAAAGTTTATTCCATCAACGGATGTTCCCTATCCGTTGAAAGTCAAAATTGCTCTATCAACGGATATTCATTATCCGTTGAAAGACAAGTATATCTCTGGAACTTTTATCCGTCAACGGATAAAGCTGAAGTACCTTTCAACGGATGACAATTTACATTATCCGTTGAAATGTCACATCAGACGTTTGAGGTGTTTCACAGCCGTTGATTCTATTTTCTTAACCGTTGATACCATACATACATCTGTATGTATTGGTTTTAAAGGTAGTTATTAGAATACTTACAGTTTATTCTTAAACGGCTGAAATTCACTAACACCTACTTAGTGATTAATCCTTTATTTATTTCTTTTTCTTTGAAAGCATATAAGCCCTTCTGATTGTTCATTATTACTTTACGCTTTCTTAGAATTTCAAGCATTTACCATTTTCTCTCTGCAAAACCTTCAAGTTATTCTCTGCAATTTCTACTCACAACAATGGCACCAGTCGTGAAGATTATGTCTCAATCTGGGTTCATCTACGAGAAGAACAATTTCATAGCTCTGGTAGAAAAGAATGAAGCCCACTCAGATTATCACAAAATGATGGACTTCATCAAAAACTGTAAACTTAGCTATGCAATGCTGGAAGCCCCAACGATTTTCTGTGAAGTAGTTGAGGAGATTTGGACAACTGCTGAGTTCAACTCCATGGATATGACTATCTCCTTCACTCTCAAAGGTAAAAATCACTGTATTAACTGTGATGACTTACAAGCATGTTTTAAATTACCTGAGAACAATGCCATGACACCACACACTGATAGTGATGTATCCAGCATGTTAGATTCCATAGGTTACTCTCTTAACTCTGCTAATTTAGGGGGTATTAGACGAAAAGGCCTTAGGAAAGAATGGAGTTTTCTTGGGGATGCCTTCATAAAGGTTTTCTCTGGGAAAATTAGTAATTTTGATGCCATAACTTCATCTCTTGTTAATATGTTCTATATGCTTGTTTCTGATAGGTACTTTAACTTTAGCAACTATGTGATGCTAGAATTAGGTACTAGATTAGGTAACAAAGCTAATAGACCTAATAACATCTATTATGCTAGATTCTTTATGTTATTGGCTAACCATGTTGCTGAAGGTTTAGTCATAATCAATGAGAATAATAAACTCAAGTGCTGGGCACAAGAGAAAAGAGTTCTTGCAGACTTGAAGAGAATGGATCTAAACAGCAGTGTGCAATTGGTATATTTACCAATCATGAATGCACCCCAGGTAGGTGAGGTAATTGCTTCTACAACTCCTACTTCTTCCAACCCCTCTATTTCTTTATCTTCTAGTGTGGCCATGAAATCTGTGTCAATGCCCCAACAGATTTCTACCAAGGTCACCAAATCTAAACTTTCAAAATCCAAGACAAAGAAAACCACCTCTGTTGTTTCTCAAAAGACAACAGTTGTAACAACAACCATTAACCCTGAGGGAAGTGAACAGGGTGTGAGTGGTGAGGGGAGGGGTGAACATCAAAGAAACCCCCAGGATAAGGAAGGAGAGTTGAGTGCTTCCCAAGCTAGCCAAGCCCCAGTTTCTCAAAAAGCTGTGGTGGTTGAAAAGGTTTCTAGCACATCCCTAGTAGCATCCTCCCAAAAGGATGTTACTATTGAAAAGAGTTCCCAACCAGGAACACAGAACAAAAGAGGGAGGGACACTAAAGCCAAACACTCACCTACAAAAGCTTTTATTAGAAGGAAGAAGGCTAGAACCCAATCTTCTACACAGGGTGCACACACTGCACAGATACATCCATCTGTCTCTGTGCCTTCTCAAACTCAGTTTGATGTGACTCCAATAAATGTGGAGTCACAGCCCCATTCTCTCACAATAACTACACATCAATCACCAAATACTTCTTCACCATCTCTGGATGTGGATATGTTATTCCCATCAATTCCTGATTCTCCCTCTTTACAACTCAGGGAGGAGCCCCACTCAAATACAGGTGATCATCATCTTTTAGATGATTTGTTGGATCACCCGCAAATTCTTTCAGATATAATTGAAGGATCTGTATCAACACATATCAAATCAATCTATACAGATTCAACAATTATATCACTTTCAATTTCATCTTCTTTTCCTTCTTCAACGGATATCACTCATCCGTTGACAAGTGGTTGCTCTTCAACGGATAAGCTTAACAGCAGTTATCCGTTGATAACAACAGTTTCAACTTCAACGGATATTCCACATCCGTTGATAGTCTCTACACAAATAACTGAAATGATTCCAAGTGTAGAAGACATGAATACTGTGCAATCACTTTTAGGATTGAGGGCAGGGAGTGAAAATTTGAGTGAGAGGCTGGGTTGCTCCCAGGCAAAAGGAGAGATTGAGAGCACAAAAATGCATGCTATTTCTTCCAGCATGGCAAAAGTCAGTGAGTGGAGTACCACCTTAGAAGGTGAAGGTGAGGGAGTGAGATGTGTGAGCCAGGGGGAGCCCCTGATGCAAGAACATAGAGAAAAAGAGAGAAAAGCAGGTACAGTTGATACAAGGGTGGAACCAGCCATTGCTCATGAGTCAATGATTGTGGATGATGCTGAAAAGGAAAGACAATTTCAGCAACATTACAAAGCTGTAATTGATAACATTTCCTTGGATGCTGACACTTTTACTCATCCTGTGACAGCCTATCAACTGTTGGCTGCTCAGGGCAATGAGGAGGCAGAGAGGACACTACATCTAGTGCACTCAACAGAATCTCTTCAAAGGGATAAAGCTGCTATTAACAGGATGCCTTCTACAGCTGGTGAGCCATCTGAGGAATTTGGAGTAAATTCTGATGATGATGACTCTATTTCTTCTGATGGAAGCATGAACATAGGGGGAGATGAAGACCCTAATTCCATTCCTAATCTACCTGAATGGGCCTTGACTAAGGAGCATAGAACAGGTGAATTCAATGTCCACTTGGTCAAACAAATCATCACTATTCAACAGGCCATTCAGAACACTTCAAATGCAAATATCAAGGCTATCCTCCAAGCTCACCTGGACTCACTGCATCTCATGAAGTTGCAGAAAGTAAAGCAAGATATGAGTCTAGATGATCTCAGGAAAGATATTGCTGACTTGAAATCCTTCACTTCAGAAAAATTGGATTCAGTCATGCCCTATGGTACTTTGCAGGACTTGGTTTCGAGATTGAAAAAGGAATCAGTTACTGAACAAAGGCTGGCCAAGTTGGAAGACAGAGTTCAAGGAATTGAAGATTCTGTGGCCACCCTTCTTCTCAACCAACAATCTCAAACCAATCTCCTAATGCAGCTGGCAAAAGCACAAGGCTTGACCCCTCTCCTTGATGATAACAAAAAGGGGGAGAATAAAAGGGAAGGGGAAGGAGAGCCCTCTACAAAGATTCAGATATCTAAAGTGCTAGTTCCTGCCATCACTACCTCTCCAATCATTCAAATCAAGGGAAAACCTGATGGAATTGATTTGATTCAGCTAGCAGCAGCTGAAATACAAATGAAAGAACAATGGAGGAGAATTGATGAAAGGTTGCAATTGGTGTTTGGTTCTACACAAAATAAATCAACATCTGTGAAATTTAGCACAAAGATTGAACCAATCAACATGGAGCTCAAGCCAGTAGGGAGAAATAAGGTTGGAGAGACTTCTTTCAAGAATTTAAAACCTATGGTTCTAAAGCCTAACACTAGATCCAGTATGGACTCCACAAAGAATCCCCTAGACTTTGCTCAGATGCAGGAAGTAGACTTTCCTCTTCCAAAACCTGATGGAGACAAAGTTCTAAGTGCAAGCATCATAAAGAAGAAGGAGACCAAGGACAAGGGTGAGAGAATGGACATGGCCTTTATCTATAGAGAGGGAAAGAGTATCTGTGTGATGCAAGGACATCCCAAATTTCTAAAGGCCAAAAGGGAAGAAACCAGAAGGTTGAAGAAAGAAGCTGTAAAACTCAAGGCTGACAAAAGAGCACAAGCAAAGCTTGAAAAACAGCTAAAGTCAAGCCAAGTTGAAGAAATGAAAGGAATTGAAGTCAGGGGTGAAGAAAAGATTGCTAACTTAGATGAGGTTCTTGGGAGCATATTTGGTGAAAATATGGAAGAAAGAGAGGAATGGCAGAAGGGAAACAGAAGAAAGGCCAAGGCACACAGAAGGAGTGAAGATAACCCTGAAGATACCAAATCTATATCTAAACCACTACCTTCCATACCTAAACCTTTTGTTGCTGATCCCTCTATAAATATCCATGGTGAACCAATCATTCCAAAAGAGGAACCTATTGATTGGGACAACATCACATTGCCTACCTTTTTAACCACTCTACCACTACCAAAGAAACAGAAAAGAAAATCTAAATCTACACCTCCCCTAACCTCTAAGAAATTCACTCAAAAACAAAAACCTAACCCTAAGCCACCCATTTCTAAAGATGATTATGTTCACATCTGTGACATAAAAGAAGCTTCAGACATTAATCTCTATCTGGATGAGCTGGAGGAAGTAAGGGGAATAGCTGCCTACAGACAGCTACCAGAGAGATTGGTTTTCAGATATAAGGGAGCTGGGGAAAGAACATGGCCTCTCTACAGGATTCTAAATGAAGGCTACTCTACCTTGATCAGAGTCTTTTCAGCCATCAAAAAGGATTCTGGCTTTACCAGAACAGCCAAGACTGAAATTCTCAACAAGATTGCCAACATAAGGAAGACTTGGAGGGAACCAAATGCTTTGCCCAGAACCTTACTCATACAAGAAAGGGGAACTAAAATTCACAAATCACCTCATTGGTTGATGGAATTTAGAGATGACAAAGGAGTCAGAAGATTTTTCAGACTTGAAGACCAACTCAAGATTGCCAGCAATGAAACTCTCAAAGAAATGCAATCTAAGTTGGATATCAGTGATGAAGATGAAGCTGAATTCTTCAGACAACTCCAACTCCAATTTGAGGAAAATGACAAAGGGCTAGGAAAGAAAACCAGGGAACAAAGAAGAAAATAATGATTTGCTCAGGCTAGAGGAGCACCCTTGGAAATACTGTAAATCTTCAATTACCTCCTAGTACATACACTTTTGCAGCACTTTTATATTTCTACTTAGTTTCAATTCAAATATTTGTTAAGTGTTTTGTTATCATCAAGTTAACCCTGAATTTATGCCTACAATTCTTATAGACATAAATAGGGGGAGATTGTTAGGAATATATGTGCATTAGTTTGATGATATGTTTAACAAAATACTTAAGTAGAAATTTAGTGTCAGTAGCCTCAACGGATAAGACCACTTTGGCTATCCGTTGATGGTGTAGCTTTACTTAGAAATAAGTCTAGTATTGTAGCATATTTCAGTCTCTGTATTTAAAATGTAATTCTTAGAAGTTGAGAGAAACTATAAGTCATGTTAACTACTAGATGATATGCAGATAGGAAGGCCAATTGTAAATATTTCATGCCTTGTAATTTTGTATAAATGAAGTGGTATCAACGGATGACTTAAAGACCTTCAACGGATGAGAAGCTAAGCTTCAACGGATGTCTCTAAAGCTTCAACGGATAACATCCTTCAACGGATGAAGTCATTAACGGATGAAAGCTTCAACGGATGTTCTGCTAATTAGCCGTTGATAAGTGGTAGTTGTACCTACAGACAGAGGCACATGGGTTGACAGAGAAAACTGAGATGTGGCAGCCGAATTTCAGGATCAACAGAAAAAGCAGCCGTTCTTCTTTAGTACAAAGATGCAATAGTCAACAAAGTACTGGAGTGAACAGGAAAAGAAGCAAGTGAAGAACTTATTTTACTATTGTAATTTTATATTGTTTTTCACTTGTACACTTGGTAATATATAAACCAAGAAGAAGCTAGTAATTAGAGAGAGATTTTCCAGAGCTGTTAAGAAATATCTTGAGAGAAAATTCATCTAGTTTGTACTAGGATGCAGCTATGATCAACATTGTTGAACACAGATTTTCTAATATACCATCTCTGGTGGAACAACAAATCCACCAGAAAAGTTTTTAAAGTTTGTTGTGTTCTTTACATTTTGTGTTTGAATATATATCTGTCTGCATTAGCTCAAAGCAATTCATACACTTGTTCATCTAGAACACACTGCTTTAATAAACTTCTCAAAACCTGAAAAAGTTTTGAGATTTACATTCAACCCCCCTTCTGTAAATCTCATTGTTAGTCCTCTAGGAATAACAGTTCTTTTTGAAAATTAATGCATATTAAGGAAAAGGTTAATTGGATAAGGTTTTCCACCAAATACTCTTATTTAATTCATTAAAAAATGAGAATTGAGTTAAGTTTTAAGAAGTCAAATCTTGGTAACAATAAATATAGGGATAGTTTTGGAAAATTACCATTAATTTTGTATTGAAACAAGAGATACACAAGTAATTTGAGACAATTTTTTTCAAAGGGACATCTATGAAAAAAGGGACATCTATATTGGGACGGAGGGAGTAATATTTAGTTGTAAAATAGAATTAGCATTAGAGTTGAAGCCTCATTTTAACACCAAAATGCACTTTTTGATCTCAAATTATAGTAATAATTATAGTCAATTTAGCTGTAGTGATAAAGTGTATATTTATATATATATATATATATTTTAAATGATTATATTCTCATATTTATAATATTATATCATAAATTGAATATTATTAATTAGATCTTAATGTTATATGACAGGAAATAAAGAATTTTCAACCATAGATGGAATTGGGCTTATTTGGACATAAATGAGAAACTAATTCGGATTTCATGTGTTGCATGCACATGCAACACTGTTTGAACCTTAACTTGAGTTCTGGGTGATCTTACAGCCCATGTGAACCTAACAGAATTTTATATAGTTTAGAAGGCGTCCAACATCAAGTTTCCAACAGGAGCAACCCAAAATCAGGCCTGGAATACAGCCTACGAATTTTATATCAAAATCCAATTTATTTTGGAAAAAGTATGAAAACTCTGTATTATATAAGGTTTTTACATATTGTATGGAGACAACCATAACATATTGTATTATAGAATAGTTAAAGAGTCGTACTTTTGAGAGAGAATGAGAAGAAGCAATTTGAGAGCGAGGTTGGAAGGAGTGCAGGGATTCATCCCAATTCTAAAGGAATTTTTCAATTTGTATTCTTTGTACTTAAATTCCTACACTCATGGTTTGCAATCTAAATTTAAATCTTATTTATCTTATCATTAGTAGTTCATCCTTTAATCCACGAGTTGGATATCTTGGGCTTGCTTTGTTGTTTAATTTATTGTGATTTCTTGTGATTGTTAATTAGTCATTGAGAGCTTAACACAATTAAGGGAGCCGCGAACCTTTTATTGTATCTATACAAATTATAACGAATCGGGAGAGGAGTTGTAATTCTAGTACATGATATTGGATTTGGAGATTGTTATGAGATTGGTGAAACTAATTATTCTTGGTTCTTAATAGTCTATGTTTGTACTTTATTTGAGCATGGGAGTGGCTTTCAAGGGATAGGTGTAGGCACTATGATCTACCTTGGGAGAGGATTTTATAAATATCAGAAGGATTGTTTTTAATAAAATAAGAACACAAATTAGACATTCATAATAGCTATTAAAAAATCTATATTCTTGGATTTTTTTAAATATATATATTATTTAATTTTTATTTGTTTACTGGATTAATTTAGTTGATAATAACATACAACAAAATTCTTTTTCACATTTCTGATAAATGAGAGATAAAAGACTTGGAATTGGTATTGGTACCAATCCTTCCCTATGAACGATACTCTAAAAATACACATCAATAAATTGCTCCCATAATCACTCAAAATATAAGCATCTATATATTCTTAATGACTACTCCTTAATTTACCCATTTTCCAGATGGGTACCCATAACACATATTAAGTATAAAATCACTAGATCCATGGATATATCCACAAAATTTACCCAATGGGTAAATAAATTTACCCATGACCCATATTAAGTATAAAATCTATATATCCATGGATATATCCATATAAGTTTACCCATTTTTTTACCCATCAAAACACTAAACATGGAAATTTTTTGAAATTTAAAATTTAAACATCTTATCTAAGGAAAGATTTGCATGATTATCTCATATTTGTTACAACATTAATTCAATGATAATTATTGATTTCCTTATTCTCTCTCATTCTTTGCAAGCATGACCTAATTTTTTCATCTCCTACTTCAGTTTCATCGCCTAATTTTTTAGGATAATAGCTCAAGATTTTTGACCTAATTTTTTTCATAAAATTCTTTATGCAGATTTGATGTGTATCATGTTCGTCATAAAAGCTTACAGAATATGTTGTTAATCTGTTAAAACCAGCTTCATGATTTACTGAATATATCTGGATGGATTGTCGAGGAACAAGTACATCAGGTATTCATCTCCTTTGTCAGTTTACTTATAATAACATCATTTTGTAGATATTTGATTTGATCATGTTTTTCTTATAGGTTCAAAATAACGTGTTCGTGGACGCAATGTTGAAAATTTGTTTAAAAATCCATCAGAACCAGAGAATCAAGGTAGTGTACACTTTAATTCCATTTCTGATTCGTTTATTAAAAGTGATAATAATGTTCATGTATTAATTCAATTGTCAAACGTCGTACGCGTGGGAAGAATGTGGACAAGATTCTCACAAATTAAGCAAACATATATGATACACGTAGCTTTCTCTAAAGAATTTCAAATTGGTTAATATGTATATACGTTTGACAGACGATGTTATGTAACATACCATGTATCTTCTCCGACCAAGCATATGAGTAATGATAATGTACATTGTTATACATATATTTGATGTGCTTATGTTAATAAAATAGGTCATAATGTAAGAACTCCGTTATCAATTATTGATCAAAACGTGACACAAGAATAGGGTATTGGTCTCATTGTTTATCCGCTTGATTGTTTTTATACATGGATTGATAAATGTGTCCTGAAGTTTCTATTAACATTCAGAAATAAGACAGCTTTCGAAAGTTGTGTTTTATAACGGAGTTGCTGCAGATCTGGAAAGCAATAAAATGACATCAGATTACATCAATGGTATCATTCTTCATCCATTCTGATTGTTATTATACAAATTTTGTAATGATGACTTCAGTTTACATATATGTGTCGTGTTGCTGTTAATAATAAAATAGGTCATTCAGTAACAACTCCGTAAACAATGATTTATCAAAGCGTGACACCAGAATAAGGTATTTGTATCATTGTTTATCCGTCTGATTCTTTTAATACGTGCATTTATAATTGTGGCTTGAATTTTCAATTAAATCAGGAATTAAACAGTTTTCGAAAGGTGTTTTGCATAGCGGACTTGCAGCAAATCTGCAGAGCAATAGAATGACATCAGAGTATAATAATGGTATCATTCTTTATCCATTCTGATTGGTATCCAACATTTTTTCCAATTTTTTCTTCGATCATTTATTATATATGTTGTGTTGCTGTTAATATTTTAAGCATTATATATTGTTAAGATTATCAATATGTAAAATACGGATTGATTTTACCCATTACTACTGATTAACAACTTCATGCAGGTACTGCTTCATCTCAGTTTACATGTTTAAAGCAGCAGCCGCAAAGTATTCTAAAGAGTCCTCTTTCAATATCTGATGAAAATATATCTCCTAATATTTCAACAGCCTCAAAACCAGGTTAATTTTAAAATAGTTTGATCAATATCTTATTCCAGCCTATTAGGAGATGTTGGTCATGTTTCATGTTTCCATTTATTTCCCATCTTCTATGTAGTGCGAAAAGTAAGAATTCGTTCAAAAAAATTGAACAAATAAGATCTCGGTGTTTTTCGTAACACCTTAGCAGATGGAGAAAGCAATAGAATGACACCAAAGCACAATAATGGTATCATTCTTACTCAATTCCAAGATGTATCATACCTTTTTATAATTGTGCCATCAATTTTCCTATATTTGTTGTGTTGCAGTTAATAATATAGGCCATCCAATGACAACTCCTATATCAAGATCTGATGAACGTGTGCCGCCTAATATATCGTTAAGATCATCGAGAGGTAAAATTTAGTTGGATTTATTTCACGAAAACTATTTTTAACATATATTAGGTCAGAATTTATAGCGGAGACATGTTTCAGGTAGTATTTTATCTCCGAATTCACGGTTAACACAGCAGACGCAAAGTATTCGGCAAACTTCTCTTGCAGAAAATCTTGAAAGCCATATAATTTGTTCAGAAGAACCTAATGGTATAATTCTTGATATATCTCATTTTTCTGATACATCTGTAATTAAATTGCTTTTGAAATTATGGATTTTGTGGGAATATTTGCAGCAATGAACAATAGATCTATGATTCAGCCTGTTACGGTAAAAAAATCACAATCGTGTCTGCCGAGTCTTCTATCAAGATTTGATCAAAATATATCTCCTAATATTCCATCAAATTCAAAATCAGGTTAATTTTCATTACTTTCGTAAACTTCTTATTTCAGTTTGGTGAATGAGTGTTTATTAGTGCGGATGCTAAAATATGTTTCCCATCTTCTATGTCGTGCATAAAGTTAGGATTCGTCCAAAGAATTTCAACAAATAAAATCTCGGTGTATTTCGTAGCACCTTACAGATTTGAGAAAAATATCCGGACAATGTACTTCATCGCCTAATATTCAGTTTTCTTCTGCAACTAATCCACAGTTATCAGGTAATTTTTTAAACAATAAAATGCAATTCTAGATGTATCAGTTGATTACAAAATTATGTCAAATTCTAAAAATTTCAGTATTCTGTACAATATTTTTTTCAGGGATGTATTCCTCTTCTCAGACTGGTGAACAAAGTACAAATCAATTTCTTCGCAAAATATCGCCAAACGTTCCTGTCAAAGGTATAAAATTTTGCGGCTTATTCCTTAATTACAAAACTTTGAAGGATTATTTAAACAATGTGTCATGTTTAATACTCTGCATCTACTAATGTATATTATGTAGAACATAATAGTAAAAATGCAGAATTTCAGAATATTAACAACACTGGAGACAGTTCTCTCATATTCTCAATTCCTGAATCCTGTGTGACAACTGTTCACAAACAAAAAGGTGTCAAAAAGAAAATTATTGCTGACAGTGAAGAAGAACAGAATCCTTCAAAAAAGTTTTGTGGAAAACTGTCACCAGGTCCTCCGTCGTTCAATACAGCAAATGTAAATAGTATTTTTGAAAAAGGTGAAAGTTCTAGGCAAAAAAATTTAATGAATGAGTTCAACGATGTTGATGACAATGTTACAATCGACAGTGATACAACATGTGGAGGTATAAATTATTTGTTTTCGAATAATGTGTTTAATTCTGCAGGACATTAATAATTATTTTACTGTCTGAAGCATCACCTACTTTTGCTCAATGATGATTTTTAAAAATTCCCATTTTTTTTACAGACATGGAAAGTGATATTGAGGATATTGATGAAGAATATTTGAGCAATAATCAATCTATGTGGGACGGATACTTGGATCTTGGAGCCCCTGATAAAATCTATTCAAAGTGTGATGCTGTCATGTGGACTCACGAAAAAAATAATAAGAGTTCTCCTAATAAGCCGCCAACATTTTATCTTTGTTGTAAAAATGGTCAAGTCGTACTGGATAAGGAGAAACAGCCTCCTGAACCTCTGGCTAATCTCCTTACTGGGGGTGTTCATTTTAAGCATTTCAAACAAAACATAAGGTTTTACAATTGCATGTTTGCCATGAGTTCTACTGGAGGAAAGATTGACCATTCAAATAAACAGAGGTGGTGCGCCATATTGCTTCAAGGTCCAAGGTTTTAATTACCACAATATAGGAAGTCTGGTCCCAACTGACGATAACACTCCAAAGTTTTGTCAGCTTTATATCTATGACACAGTGGACGAAATCAACAACAGGATGAATGTAGTTAATGGTTGCAGGGATGTTGTTAATGAAGAAATTGTACAATCTTTGTTGCATATGTTGGATGAGCATAACAGGTTGGTTAAAGGTTTTCGTATGGCTCGCGAAAGGGTTAGGCAAAATGCAGTAGATGAGTTTAAATTGGTTCTGATTTCATCCAGTTCAGCAAGTGGCCGACTAAATCACATTGCTCCATCAAATGAGGTAGCAGGATTGATTGTTACTTCTCCTTATGCAAAAGGCTATCGAGATAATGTCATTGATTCTAGAGTTGACGGATTACAGAGGATTTTTGAGACCGATCCACGTTTCATGCAACTTCAATATCCATTACTTTTCCCTCACGGAGATATTGGATATTACCGTGAGATCCCATTAAATAGACCTGTGAAGCATTCTAAGAGAAACGTGGAAGTTACCGAATCTGAAGATCCTGACGAAAAAGATGCTAGAAAGTATATTACAATGAGAGAGTTTTATAATTATAAACTAATGATACGTCTTTCAGAAGGTACAAATTTTTTATTTGACGAAAGTATAATTTCTCATTCAGCTGTTGAACTTTGTGATAATTAGTTTATATTCGATGAATTTATACCTTCTACTGTAACAGGTTTGACACCACATCTTGGAGGTCGTTTATGGCAGCAATATGTTGTGGATGCTTTCACCGCAATTGAGCAGTACAGATTGGACTGGATTAGAGACCATCAAACTACTATAAGATTTGACCTCTACCATAATATCAGAGATGTAATGCAAAAGGGAGATAAAAATCCATCCAATATTGGTAAAGCAATCATTCTTCCCGCTTCATTCACCGGAAGTAAGCGCTATATGACTCAGTATTTTAAAGACTCATTAGCAATATGTCGAACTTTAGGACATCCTTCATTGTTCCTTACTATGACCACTAATATAAAATGGCCCGAAATTCAGCGCATGTTAAAACATATGTCTGGTGTTGATGTTGCTGATGCACCTGATGTTGTAGCCAGAGTCTTTAAAATGAAGGTTGATCAACTTATGGATATGATTAAAAAGAAAAATTGTTTTGGCAGATGTATAGGAGGTATCATTTTAGCTAAGTTTTTTTATACTCATCTTATTATTCATAAATTGTTCTATCAAAATGCACTTTTAGTATATATTTTGCCTGGTACTAACCATTTTTCTACAATATTTCCATAGTGATGCATGTAATTGAATTCTAGAAGCGTGGATCACCTCACGCTCATATATTAATTTGGTTGCACCCCGACGATAGACCTAAAACAACTGAGCAAATTGATAAAATGGTATCAGCTGAAATTCCCGATCCAGAAATTGATCCAGTTGGATTTAATGCCGTGAGCAATTATATGAGCCACGGACCATGTGGTCCTGATTATACTAAATCTCCATGCATGGTCAAAGGCAACTGTATAAAGCATTTTCATAAGCGGTATTTTCATTAACATCCTTAAATTATAAATACTTTACTTTGTTAATAACTCCAGTTTTATTACAAGATTTTTTACAATTTTAAAAATGTTTTATTACAGGTATAATTCTCATACATTTTTTGATGAGTGTGGATTCCCCATATATAAAAGAAGGAGGACTGGAATTACCATTAACAAGAAGGGGGTCAATCTTGATAATCGCTTTGTTGTCCCATTCAATCGCGATCTTTTGGTGCATTTTCAATGTCACATGAATCTGGAGATTTGCAATAATTCAAGATCATTAAAGTACCTTTTCAAATACTATCTAAAGGGTCATGACACGGCAACAATGTGTTTGAGAAAAACACGTACAGGTACTTCTGCAACAATCCCAAAAAAAGCACCAAAAGGTCTGATTGATGAGGTAAAACATTTTTTGGATGGGAGATATGTTTGCGCGTCAGAAGCATCTTGGAGGATATCTGCTTTTGACATTCATTCCCGTTGGCCATCGGTAAAGAGGTTACCGATACATTTACCAAGCGAGAAGCATGTTTCGTTTAAGGCTGGAGATGTCTTGGAGGATGTTTGCGACAAGGCAATATCAAAAAAACCAAGTTAGAAGCATGGTTTGATGCAAATCAGACTTTCCCAAATGCGAGGAATTATAGTTATTCTGAATTTCCAAATAAATTTACTTGGCATCCTCAACCTGGTATCTGGAAAGAAAGGAAAAGAGGAGATGTTATTGGGAGACTCTCTGAAGTGCATTTATCAAGTGGTGAACTATTATATCTCTGCATGCTGTTACTTAGGAAGAAAGGTTCCATGTCTTTTGAAGATCTTAAACTGTTAATGGACACATCCATGAAACATTCAAGGAAGCTTGCACGGCTCTTGGTCTTCTACAAAATGATAACCAATGGCATGAAGCAATTTTCGAGAACTCCCATACATCATTGCCTCCACAGTTACGTGCAATGTTTGTAAATATTTTGGCATATAGTCCTATTTCAGATCCACTTAGACTTTGGAAAGCTAATTGGAAATGTTTGTCAGACGATATTCTCATCATCAGGCGACATATGCTTAATGATCCTTATTTATACCTATCAGACGAAGATTTGAAGAATTATGCACTTGCAGGTTTATATTTCATTATCATACCACCTGAAAAATTAACATAAATATGTTTTAGATCTTATATGTAGTATACTTTTAAACTAACATAACACTTCATATATATTTGTGCCCGCGGAAATTGAAAAATTGTGTAATGACATCGGGAAGAGTTTGAAGGACTATGCGACAATGTCATTTCCAAGTGGAGTTTATTTTAGAAATGCTGTTAACAGACTACTCCAAGAAGAAACTTCATATGATAAAGAAGAACTAAAAATTTTGCATGAAAAGAATCATGGAATGCTCAACCCTGAACAGGAAAACGTTTACGATTCTATCATACAAAATGTTTATAATAAGGTAGGTGGTGTCTTCTTTGTATATGGAAGTGGAGGATGCGGCAAGACATTTCTGTGGCAGACATTATATTGTCGCCTTCGTTCAGAAGGAAAGATTTTGCTTCCTGTTGCCTCATGTGGAATAGCAGCCATATTGTTATTTGGTGATAGAACTGCACATTCAAGATTCCATATTCCTTTGAAACTTGATCAGGACAGTACAGCCGGAATCAGACATGGAACCGATATTGCAGAATTAATCCAACAAACTGATTTGATCATTTAGGATGAAGCGCCAATGCAACATCGTCATGCCTTTGAATCTGTTGACCATTCTTTGAGGGATATAATGTGTGTTATTGACAAAAGGAGAGCAAATAAGCCATTTGGTGGTATCACAGTAGTTTTTGGCGGAGATTATTGGCATATTTTACCCGTGATTCCAAAGGCATCCAGAGCTGAAATAGTAGGTTCCACCCTCAATAAATCAAAGATTTGGGAATTTTGCCAAGTTTTTTTACTTAAGCAAAATATGCGGCTTCATGCAGGAAATACAAAAATGGAGAATAAGGTTATAGCGGATTTCAGTAAATGGTAGCTTTTAGTTGGCGATGGTAAAGTTGAGAACTTTAGTCCTGATGCAGACACTGGTGAAATGCTAATAAAGATTACATATCAATATGTTGTTCAAACCATGCAAAATCCTATAAAAAGTCTTTTTGAAATAACTTACCCGGATTTTCTAAAAAACATCTCTTCACATTCTTATCTAAGATCAAGAGCTATCCTAACACCAACTAATATTGTGGTGGATGACATCAATAACAGCATTCTTGAGAAAATTCCTGGACGTCTACACACATATCTTAGTCAGGATTCAATTGACGATGCTGGTGATAAAGATAATGATTTCAGATCAGCATTTCCAGTAGAGTACCTGAACTCATTAAATATGCCTTGCATTCCTAAGCACGAGTTAAACATCAAGGTTGGCGTCGTTGTCATGCTTATGAGAAATTTAAACGAAATTATGGGATTGTGTAGCGCGAATGATTGTGACATCCTGCAAGAAGAATAGTATTGAGTGTGAAATATTATGCGGATCCCATGTTGGGTCAAAACATTTGATCCCGAGGATAGAGATGATTCCAACAGATACCAGCTGGCCTTTTGAGTTTAAAAGAATTCAGTTCCCACTTCATATTTGTTATGCAATGACAATTAATAAGAGCCAGGGCCAATCACTTGACACGGTTGGTCTATACCTTCCCAGAGCAGTGTTTTCTCATGGCCATGTCTACGTTGCCATCTCAAGAGTTACAAGACCAGAAGGTCTCCACATTCTCATCGACAGTGAAGATGGTACCACCATAAATATTACATCAAATGTAGTCTATGAAGAAGTATTTTACAACCTACCGAGCATAAATGATGATAATGTATCATAGTAGTTATTTGTATTGCACATTTACAATCCTGACTAAGTTATTCATCATTTTATTATAATTGGTAGTACGAGAATTTTTTTTTGTTATTAAATTAGAATTACATCAGGTCATATTGATTATTCATTCTCATATAACTACTAAGTAAAAGGCAGATTCTGGAATAGTTTTTTTATGCATATCAAATTCTCAATATAATTAGATATGATATGTTTTATATTGATAAGGAGACATTATGATAATCAGAGAAGATTATGGGATACTAACAATGTGTATCAGATAACTAACTCATATTTAAATATTTGTTTAATATCACATTTATGTTACTAATTGATCTTCTATTTTAACACAATCTTTTTTTCCATGCTAATATTGGTGTAAGCTGTTAGGGATCATCATACAACTCCAATAGATATCTATTGATTGAGATTTTCATGGACTAATTATCAGCATATCACCTTAACTATAAAGATAGTGTATATCTTTATTAAAAATACAGTCGATTGTCTTAAACGCTCCACACATTCGGATTGTTTTTGCTATATATCCAACTCACAAACTAATTTCAGAGTTCATATGGCAGAACATCCAAGTATAATTACAATTCATTACCTATTTGTTGAAATGAACATTTAATATACTCCTTTTTTGATAACATCTATTAACTTTTTCATTACTCAGATATGCAGGACCATCATCATTTATCCAATCTGGATGGTAATAATACTGCTTGGACTTTGAAGGTCCGTGTGACAAGAATGTGGGTATCAACTAATCGACAAGGTGTCTTAGTCAGGAACAATCTTATTCTATTGGACTGTGAGGTTTGATTGAATAACTATATGACTTATACCACATCTATGATTGTGTTTTCCAGCCTTTATCCTAAGATTTTCTTTTTTGCAGAATAATCACATACTTGCAATTGTTCCACCAGCTCTTTGGAATTTATTTTACTTTATCATTCATCCTGGCAGATTGTTACGTATCAGAAATGTTCAGGTTCTTCCAGCTGCTGGATTTCTGAGGCCTGCACGTTCTGTAAATTACATCATGTTTCTTCCCATCACTGTGGTGGTGTTGGAACCTGAGGAAATTTTGAGTATACCGCGCCATAAATTTGATTTGGTTCCTGTGACGCTCCTATATAATTCTCCTCATTGTTCTGCTCTCGATGAGCTTCCTATTTATTCCACTGGTATTGCGTATAAAATTTTAGAACAAATCGCTTACAAGTTGTTGTGTTTAACTTTAAGTTTATTATTGTAGATGTTATTGAAATTGTTGAACTCTTGCAACCAGTACAATCTATTATGACAAGATTTGGTGAAAAGGAAGTGTTACGCTTCAGAATTTCAGATGGCGTGTAAGACTCTTCAATAAATTTTTTGACAATTATAAATATACTACACCATCCTCCAATTTTCATATTTTACGTATTAACACTATTGAACATCCATAAGTGTTTGACGTTTTATTATATTCGTGTTAGGAGGGCCATCCAAATGTTTTTTAGCGGTTCTTTGCCAACAAATTCTAAATCATTGTACCAAGTTACTGAAATTGAACCCAAAATTGTGATTTTGGCATCTGTTAGAGTCTTTATATATCGAGGTTAATGTCTTATTTTTTTATATTAAAAACCTTTAAAATTGTAAGCCTTCTCATAGATTATAGAATTTCTTCTAGCTCTTAATTAATATATATTTTTCGCTCTTAAAAATAGGAAGAGCGCAGATCAGCAATATTCCATCAACAAAGCTTTTTGTCAATCTTGATTATCCTGATGTCTTATATTTGAGGCAGAGGTAACTAAATATAAATTATATATTTTTGATTTTACATCATTTTTTTCATATAAACGCTTATAATTTTTACATACTTTGCAATATAGGTTGATGGACATTTGACAAATCCAAATTTGACGCTGCAGAACCATTCCCGTCAATGAAGCTTGAAGACACTTTATTTTTACTGCATTTCTATTAAATTGATGAGACATGTCTTTTTTCAATTGTTGGAATACTGATAAACTTCCTAATTCAACCGCATTGTCGTATTTGTTTTTATTAAACTTAATTACCACGCTATGGATTATTTTATAATTTCTGTGTAAATCATAATTCTCTCAGTATTTGTCTTTATTAAATGTTGGAACAATTTTGATTACATTATCCCAACTCAACAGTTTAAATAAATACATTAATTTAATATGTATATTCTAAAGTTCTGAAAAAAGATGTTATATATAATTCCATTTCGAAAGAATCAAACAGATTCTGTTATAAATATTCATATCATTTTCATATCTTATGCATATTTTTAAATGAATTAGAGAAACAGACAGAGTTATGAACAAAAATATACAAGTTAATAAAAAAATGGAATCAATAACACTTTGATTGTGATGATTGGATTAATTTAATTGATTAACCTTAATTAATTAATTAACTCAAAATTTAAAATATAATATTCCGTTACATCTAAATTGTACTTATATATTCTAGAATTATATTGAATAGATAGGAAGATCATTGATGATTAATGACCTAATCATTGAGGATTATATTGTTGTCGGTCTTCATCGTACATATTTTTAAAAAAGGTATCAATTATCATCAACTTACAAAATTGAATAAGATAATTGATGAATAATTAGAGAATCAATCAGGACCATATTGTTGGCAGTCTTTATCATACAGTTAAAATAGAGTATCAATTAGCATCAATTTACAAGTTTGAATAGTAATCATAACCTATCAAGTTGCATATATCATTTGCAAATGCATTTAAATTTTATGCCTTAAGAAAACATCAAATATACTCTGACACTAAAAATAAAACTTTAGGTTTCCTCTCTATTTGTTCTCTCTAAAAACATCATTGATTGGTACGAACTGATCTAATATGTTATCATTATTTCTTCATCGTGCATGCTATCATTTTTTGTTAATATTTTGAAGTTCTTAATTCCTCAATTGTTAATGTTTGACACTTTATTGAATTGACTTGAACAAAAGTTTCAATGGAGTCTGCAGTATTCAATCTTATTGAAGACCTTGATCAATCGACTACCAATTGGAAGACTAAGGCTAGAATAACTAGGATGTGGACCAGCGTTAGCTCTAAGAATGGATCAGTCAAAGGATATAATGTTATTCTGCTTGATGATGATGTAAGTCTTATGTTGTAAAATTTTATTATGGTATTACGTAAAATCCTATCTTCTTTTGTATACAAAATGTAACATCCTCTTTTGTTTTAGAATAATCACGTCCATGCATTTGTTTATCCCAATATTTGGAATGGATTCAAAACTCCGGTGATTGAAGGAGGCGTTTATATTTTTGACCAATTTTCTGTGAAAGATGTTGTCGGTAATCTGAAGCCTGTACAAGCTGATATCTGCATCAGATTTTCATAATATACTACGGTCACCGCTGTTGAAGACGATGGCATGATTCCTGCCTACAAATTCGAATTTCTGGATTTAGGTGATCTTTTTGTTGAGGCCAGCAAATATCAGCCACAACAACTGCCTCAATTTGCTATAGGTGACCTTAATATAATACTCTTTTCGTTCAGATTATTAGTTTTTTAAAATGCGTACCTTAATATTTTACTGCATTTTATCTTTCACTAAATTAAATATACTGCTCTGTTTAATTTAGATATAATTGGAGTTATTGAGGATTTTGAACCTTTAACGAAACTTGACACAAAATTTGGCATGCGAGACATTGTCAAATTCCGGATTTGTGATTCCAGGTTTGTCGAATGTATTAATATTTATACTAAGAAACTCCAGTCTCCAGTAATTGCAATAATAACGAGCACAAAAGTTACAACTTTCATGAGTAAGTTCTCTTTAACTACTTAGTATAAATGACCTTGACATTATACAATAATTTTTTGAACTATATTGCTTTGATTTAGATACTGTGCAGATTGGTACTTTGCCATCTTCAAAATTGTACCTCAACCTAGATGATGAATCTGTGACTGATATGAGGATGAGGTAGTACGATTAAGAATTATATTAATTACATAATTACAGCACGTTTGCATATTTCATAACAGTTGATAGGAGGCTGAGTTAATAAACATCAATGTTTACCTTTGTAGGTTGAAGGAGGAGGGATATTTGTTAAAGAGAGAAAAATATCTTAAGACGGAAAAATCTGAATTTGTTCAACCCTTTATGGAACGAATGACATTAAAGGATCTCAATGAAAAACTGACATATGATGACTTGAAGGTTTTATAACCTTTAGAAAATTTGCACGACACAACCATATTGAATATGATTTATTTTTAAATCTGAACCTTTTTCACTTCAAACAGAAAAGGATATACACCACGTTCTCAGTTGTTAAGGTGGATGAGGATGTAGCATGGTGGTTTTACAGTTGTAACCAATGTCAACAAGAGGTTGAGCGGCTTGACAGGAGATTTCGACGTAATAATTGCCCTCGCATAATTCCGGTTGCCCCTAAAAGGTAGAACAAATTAGAGTTATATTAGAAATTTATTATGTTTTAGTCTGTATTAAAGTCAACTTTCAATAGTTATCACAAAAATCCTTATAAATTCAGGTTTCATATCATGGTCCTTGCCAAGATGATACATTTTCATGTAATATTATGCTCATGGACCGAGCTGCTAGAAGGATTGTTGGCACAAGTGTAGCAAAAGCGTATAATGATTTTGAGAAGGTATAAATTCATTACAACAAAGCAGATCCAATGAAATATTCTAAATTATTAATTAAAGTGTTTAATAATTATTACATTGTCTCAGGCTCCTGAAGAAGTCCTTCCTCAGGTACTTAAAGATTTGGTTGGAAAGGAAGTCACTGTCATTATTCAATTGAACAAAGCAAATATAACTGAGGATAGTACCATATTTGATGCAAATGACATATTTGACACGACTACGCAGAGTCCAAGTCCATCTGAATTTGCACATATATCATAATCTTCCTCCATCAACTTTTCCGTTAATGTAAGTTTGGTTTTTATATATTATAATACTCGAACCATTATAATTTTATAACTTTTAATCTTCCAACAAACCTTTATAAAGCGTAATTGTTTTTGTGTTAGTCTGTCGATCTTGATGCCATTGATCATACTCCAGGCTCTGCAAAATCAGTTACCAAAAAAATTAAAAAGGTAAGATACATTTATGAATTGTATTTTTTTTTTGCATTAAATCACTTACATTCCGTTCATTAATTATCCTCATAAGTTGTAAGATAATTTTTTTTTCTACGTTAAATTTAAAGAATTACATATTGGTTTTGGTTCTTGACGTAAGTCTGAGTTACATTACAATTTGATATAAATTGATTGGTATAAATATATTAATAAGTATCTATATTCTATTAATTTTTTCTGTTGTTTTGGTCATATTCTAAGAATTTTTAATTTGATAAAATTTGTAAGGGAAGTAATACAGCAGTTTAGCACTCAATAATTTTGCTTGATGTTATGTACGAAAGCTGGATTGGATTGGTGTTTAGCATTTCTGAATTTCATTTTAAATAATCATCATTTTCAAGTTGTACATCTTTTATTTGGCATGGATGCAGCATTTGTGTTAGCAATCCAATTTTCTCAATTTTTCATTATTAAATTTCCTTATCACATTGAACTCTAAACTTGGTTTGCTGATGTTGAAAGTTTGTTTTTCCTATTTGAATCAATGAAGAATGCATTTTGGTTGTTTTTGTCATTTATTTCGTACTATTGTCAATTTGCGTTATTGATATTTAATACAATTCTAATGGGGACACCAAAGTTTAGTAAGCAGTTTTTAGTTATAACGGTTTCAAGTTAGTATTATAGTATAAGTATAACTGTTTTAAGTTAGTTTTTTTCAAGTCACAAATTGGTAGCCATTCCCCAATAGTCACATCTTTCCATTGTATTTTATATTTATAGAAGTGTGTCATTACATTTGAGATTAGTTAGTCTGTCAACCTTTGATTGAACCCAAAGAAACACGTAAATCATGGAACATGTTGAACGTGTATGGCAATTCCCTGCTCAAGGTTGGATGAAGATAAATGTTCACAGTGAGTTTATTCAAAATGCTCCTGAAGGTCAGAATAGAAATGGCATTGGCATTGTTGTGAGAGATTCAAATGGCCTTCTTATTCGATTAACATATGGCCATTCCAGGCCTAACTAATCTTAATAAAGCCTTATGGGCTGTTTTGATAGGAATGCGTAGAGCATTTCAAGACCAGTACGAACGTGTTATCATTAAGACTGATAATATCCAGGCTTACCGTGAATGCAAGTATTACAGAGAGGATGGAATAACACCACATACTAGGAGTGCATTCAGATGTATCCTTTCACGTCTTAATGATCCTAACATTCGTTATGAAATTAATTTGGTACATCTGCAGAGGAACTCTGTTGCAAGATGTCTGGCATCAATTGGTAGACAAAATCTGCACGATTTGCAGACATTGGACCGGCCTGTTGACAACATTCAAGAATTTATTAATATGGATTTAGGTCTTGGCCCTCCACAAGCACGATTTTAGGATGTTGAGATTAATGACCCTGAACCTATCCAAGATGGACAGGTTGTGAATTTCTAAGCATGTTCAATAGTTTGTGATTGTTCCCGTTAAGTATGTATATGTGAATATGTAACAAATTTGTACACTTTGGTTATATATATGAATGCAACTATTTATTGTAATTGTGAAAAATGTTTTTTGTAAAAGATAATGATTTGATGTTACATGCATTGTCCATCACTAAATTTGACCCACATCTATAAAGTTGTATCTTTCTTACTGACACGTTTATCAATTTGAGTCATGATTATGTTGATTTCCACAAGGCAAATATATATAGGAAATTGTTTTTATTACTACAAGTCATAATGATGTAGTATTCCTTTCCAATAATCCAAGAAACCCCCATTGTTACTTTACATTTTTCTAAATTTACATATTTTTAAACAATTACTAAGTAGAGTAGGAAATGAAAAGGTTTTATTCACATTCAATTCAGTTAACTCCAGTATTTGGAATACAGAAAGCATTTTATTTTCTCACAAACTTGCTCAGCTCCAAGTGTGCTATCAATTACATATATAAGAGTTGTAGAACGTTTCCTTATTTCTAGACCTTATCACAGTCAGTTAAAATTCTAATTTTCTTCATTGCCCAAAATACTCTCTTCAGTTCATCATGCCAAACTTTAACATTTTCACCGTCAATACTGACATTATGTCTATATTGTTTGGCTTCTTAATACACGATCTTGATAGCTTTCAAATGTTCGAAAAGTTTCTGATGGCCTACTGTACCAAATCTAGCCGAATACAAGTTAAGGAGATGTTGCAGAAGCTCAACTGGGATGCTCTATACTAGTACCATAATCATTATCTAGAAGTTCGGCGTGACTAATTCCATGGTTTCATTCTTTTTGCCATTTCTCTAGAAATTGAGCAAGCTATGTTTTATAACTCGGTTCGAATGCTTTTCATGCGCAATAATGTGGATCATATTCTTCAAACTCTCTCTTTTCTCTCCATTAATCATTTCCCATCTTATTTTAGTTATGTGTTTTTTAGAGCAGTTTACAGACCATATGAAAGAGATCAGGTTATTGAAGAAATGTCTCATATTCTTACAATCCTTGATCTTAAATCGAAGTTATTAGACATTGTTCATTTTCTTGAAGATATATACCAGAACATATCGAACGTAGATAATCTGCTTCCTGTTTCTAAATTTTTTCCAAATGCTATAAATAAAGACCCGATCAAGAGGATTGAAGGGAATCCTTTTGGTGAAGAGCTTTGGTATTCACTTTGTGAGTTGACTGTTACGGAGAAGTACAGTGAAGAAGGTGATTTCTATCATGCACGCTTAACCATGTCACATATCTGGAATTCAAGTTGTGGTCATTGCAAAGTGCAACTACTTTTGTTCAAGATTTTGCTGGGTGATGTTTGTGATTGATGTGTTGCACTTTTATTTAATTTTAGTAAAAAATTAAAACCTTTGGTAGTTGAACTTATGTTATTTCTAGCCTTGATAATGAATGCTCTATTGTTGTTCTTTCCTTTTGTTTAAATTTTTATGACAATGTGTAATATATATGTTTTGAACATGGAAATGACATTATTGTGGTATATATTCCAAGATAGATTATGTGGCACAATCTTTTGTTACAAAAAAAAGAATATGATAAATACAGTAATTATATAAGTAAAGATTTTGTGATGTCACTTCCATAATTAAAATATTGATCAGACTACATAATTTGCCCATTTTGTGGAGAACTTGGGATTATGCCATACTAACATAACCTTAAAGTTGTTTGACATGGTTAGTTGGAAATCTTCATTAACTAAAAGTATCCCCGAATTGTAGCTAATGATGTACCAAAACAATACCAAACCCATATTAGTGTCTAACAAATCAAGTGTAACTGAACATATTTAAAATATACAAATGATGTATTTTTATGCCATTAATTTATGTTATGATTAGGTAAGTACCTTAATTGAAGTATGGAAGAAATCAGTACATATGCCCAATGGCGTGTGTACCCAATAGTTATCACATAATATTTAAATCCATTAATAGCCAATCATACAAATCCCATTATGTACGCATTGCGTCTACGAATTAAATCAATGCCACAACAATTGGCTAAAGTATGAACATTACAAGTCTTGAAACCGAGAGTATAAGTTACAAACATTATAAAAGTAGCATAAATGCAAGCATAGTAATGAGATGTATTCAGACCAATTCCTCTCCATTGCATTATCCCTGAAGTGTTTTCTGGTCATTCTCTGCATCAAGAGAAAGATCATTTCAAAATTTAGATGTGTGTGAAAGAATGTAGTCAAACAATCATGTTTTAATCAAGTAAAAAGAAGTTATGTAAGGTAAGCAATTATTGTCAATTAATATGACCATATTGTATTACAATTTTGTTATTAGTAGAGTTCTCACCAGCCTCTGGGGTCTGATCTTCAAACAACTTCTGCACTCCATCTTTGTCAAAAATGAAAGCATCAAACCGACCAGCTTCCCAGTTTGTGAACACTATAAAATCTCCCATGTTGAGGCTAAGTTTTGCTGGAATTTTATAGAGACCAAAGAACCGCTTCTCATAATCGGAAAAATAACCTGTAAACATTGTATCCAAAGGGAAACAGTAGAGAACAACTTCTGGGATATGCTTGCCATATCGTGCCACAAAAGGATGTGGAATATCCTGCAATAGGAGTTAGATCATATTAATCCTATGTTTTTATATTTTGTAAAAAAAAGCACATGTGCATAACATATTACAAGTTAATGAAAAAATAACTTACAACTATGCCATCATAGATTGTTTTCTCAGTAGCTTTAACTAGAATTTTAACTCCAGCTCCAGCAATATTGGCTGATCATGTGTATAAACAGTATAATAACGATCATGACTTAAGATCGGCTTTCCAATATGTAACCAAATATTGAAGAGCAGAAGACAGTTTTACCTCTCTTTGCCGTATAGAGATTTGGATCTTCAGGCTTGACATAGTTTATCTCACATCCAGTCTTATCAAATATGTGACCCCAGTAATTTTCTTTAGATTCAAAACAGAGAAGAAGCTTACAAGCGCTTCCTTTTGGGTAAACTTGGATGAGTTCCCCAAGTACAATTAGGCTGCCACTCTTATTATCATAAGTGAAATCTAGCTTCTCGCCATTTGGTAGCATTATGTGTCCAGTAACAGCAAGTTTGCCACCATATTGATTAACAATAGTGGCTGGTAATTTCTGCTACCGTAAATAAAGAGCCTTTCAATAATTTAATTAACAAGCACGATCACATATTCACACAAAATATAAAGTTATTTACCAATTCAAGCATAGTTGGATCAAACGGAACTATGAATGATGGAATCTTCACAGGGTCAGAGGTAGTATGCAGCGTTTGAATAATAAAAATAGTTATTATTAGCAACTACATAAATAGTATAATATTCCAATTAGTAAAACATGCTGAGTTCAATAAAAATCAGTTCAATGAATGGCTAAGTCCAGGAAGTCATGGGGGATACGATTAGAAATCAAAAAACCAGACTCAACATTATTTAATGACTGTCCCGGGACATAACAGATTTAGACAAAAATCACAACACATCCTTCCAGACAAAATGGATTGTGACTATCAATCAGGTACTTAAAACATTTTCATGGTTTTTAGCACCATGTAAGTCAATATACAGATGGCAATACCTTTTCATTGCAACATAAAGGATTAGAAATCAATATACCTATGTGCAATATGCTACTGACTGTCCCAACACATAACCAACTATCCCAAGATCACAACATACTCTTTGACCCAGAACGGTTTGATTGTATAAACCACATACTTAAACACTTTACAATGATTTTGCAACATATAAGTCAACATATAATATGACAATATTGTATACAAAAATACCCAATATAAATCAATACACAATCTTTTCATCAGATTACAATGACAAATCTATTAAATGTTAATAACTAATTTCATAGCACGATGAATGTAGACTATTCAGAATACTTATATGTAAACAGAGATGAGCAAGATTGATCAAATCAAATTCAATTAACACAAAACGGAGATTTATCTACATTCATCACATTACTAATTGAATGACAGAGTATACATACCTCCATGAGGTAAGTAGAATGATGAAAATCAAAAGTCCCCTGACGATTGTTTGTGCCGAGTTTGGAGTTTTGTTCGGTGTTAGTATTGATGAGAATGGTCTTTTGCATGCAGGGGTTTATTTTGATCCAGTGAACAAAAGTCAATCAACATGGTTCTCTATGTTGAATTACAATAACTGCTTATTTAATGGAAAAGATGTAATAAAATTTACATGTTAGGTACATAATTATGAATATTAAGTAAGATTACATATTTTAAGTATGCATTCAAATTACGTAAAAAATATTTTAATTTTACAAACATATAATCGAGAAGAATATTAAGTTATTACTTTTCCAATACTAAAATTTAAGTTAGAAAACATTATGCTGCGGTTTTAACAGAATTGTACTATAGAATAATTTTGAATAATTTTCAAGAAGTTTATTTGTCTGAATATGCCCTGAATATGGATTATAAAATTACAATTTATATTATTAAAATACACAGCACTAATAAATTTTGATTTTAATAGATTATGTGTCATATTTTTTATACATGTTCTCTCATATCTTCATGTATGAGCATTAAATAGTTTTAAAAAAGTATTTGGTATATTTTGTAAATCTTTGGAGGTGTATTATATATGTTATTGTAATAAGATGATTTGTAATTGTAATTTGAATTAAAATAATAATAGGCTTATAGACTTATTATATTTATGCCTAAAGTTATGACGAAGAAAGTAATTCGAAAAATCGTTATAAAATGTTTATTAAATATTAAACATCTCAACTACAGAATATAATAAATATATTTACTATTGATTGTATTGTATTAATTTTATAACCCTATGGTAAAGGCTTAAAATTAATATAAAAACATTTGTTTTTGAAACATTAAGACTTATTCGAGCTAATTTATTTTAAAATATTTTCTTATGAACGTTTAGTTTTGTATTTTACGCCATAATATCATCAGAGGGGAAAATTTCTAATAACCGTTGTATTTAATAGATTATGTGTTATTTTGGAATCCATGTTTAGTCATCTTCCCATGAAAACTTTGCAATAGATATTCCATTTGTTTTTCCAATTTTTTTTCACATTCATACAATTTGGAAGAGAATTCAATATATAACATAAACTATTGCAATACCATATTTGATGAGAATAAATGTTTGCATTGATCAAGATAATATCATCACACTTATTCCAACCGGATCGAGATAATTAATTTCAAATTATATTCTTTTGAGGTTTTAAAATTGTTTATGTAGGAAATGATTACCGTAAGTACAATTTGTTAAAATAGAGTAACAAATAGTTTTTCATAATTATGTAACAATCCAGTTTAGGTGTGGGGAAATGATAACACCCATGAAATAATTAATGTACAAACTTACATTTTAGAAGAATATTTATTATTTTTTTTCAAATAAAAAACATTATGCCAAAGTTTGAACAGAATAATAATACAAATTATTTTTCGTATATTTCAAATAGTTTATTTGTCTGAATATGTCGTTCGCTGGATTATAAATTTTACTATTTAACTAAGATAATTAATTTCTAAATAGTTTTGCATGAGGTTTTATATTAGCCAATTCACGCTAATATAGCATCAAAATACATAAAACTAATAACGGTTGATTTTAATAGATTGTGTGTCATGTTTTTATACATGTTCTCTCATATCTCCATGTAAAATTTGTAATAGTTTTCAAAATACATTTGGTATCTGATAAGATTTTATGGACCTGTATTAAATATCTTTTTGCAATAAGATGTTTTGTAATTGTAGTTGGAATAAAAATAATAGTAGACTTATAGAGAAAATAGATTTTTCAGAAAAGTTTTGACGAACTAAGTAATTCGAACAATTGTTATCAAATGTTGGGTAAATATTAAATATCTCAACTACAGATAAAAATAAATGTCTTTATTATTTATTATAGTGTATTATTTTTTAACCGCATGCTACAGTTTTAAAAAATATATATGGCATTTTCAAACATTATGAGTTATTTCTACTAATTTTTTTAAAATTTAGTTCTTATGAACTTTTATATTTCTATTTTACGCCATAATATCATCACAATTAAAATTAATAATACCCATAGTTCGTCATAATTAACGTACGAATCGAGTTTTTATGTACAAAAATGACAATTCCCATGAAATAATTTACATGAATATTGTATAAGACAATTTAACCTAAATTTAAGGTCATGTTGATACCACGTTAACTTACTAAAATTATTTGCAAAATATTGCATTTGTAATGGAGAAGTAAAATCCTAACAAACTCTTATCTAAAGATCACACCAACTATGTTAACATCAATCATGTACCTAAATCCATGGCTGACGTACTAATCCTCATATATATATATATAGTTTTTATGTGTTATATGAATATCATAAAGTAATAACCCTTTAAGAAATTTTTTTTGTTAGTTAACCTTTTGTGATTGATGCCATGAAAGACAACCTTGCATTGGTTAATAGCACTAGGACTGATTGGAGGGTTCATGTACGTATTACTAGGATGTGGCCTTCATTTTCTCGCACTCAACAATTCCGAGGTATTAATCTAATTGTGCTTGATTCAGAGGTAATGTCTTGCGCTTTGTGTAGTAGTGGTATATGATTATTGTTTGTATAGAAGAGTTTCCAATGAGCTTTTGTTATGCAAGATTGTCATGTCCTTGCATTTGTAAATCGTGTGATTTGGCATGATGTTAGCAATATCATACTTGAAGGAAATATATATGATATTCACAATTTTGTAGTAATGGAGCCTGCAGGACTTATGAGGCATATATCTACTGATAAGATAATTGTTTTTTCATATGATACCATTGTCCATCCTATTCCGTTTGAAGTAAATACCATTCCAAGGCACAAGTTTGAGCTTAAAACCATTCCTGAGATTTCTGATCTTGCAAAGTCACTCTCTCAACATGTGCCTCCTATACATGTTATAGGTATTTTTGACTATTATCACATATTTCTTTTTAATTGAATGCGTGATTGAAAAAAGCTAAATAGTAACTATTTTGTAGATATTGTTGGCATGCCTCAGAATATTGATCCAATAAAGCAAGTTTATACACGATTTGGTGAGAAAAAAGTTTCTTCGATTTGAGTTATTTGATGGCAGGTAAGACCATCATTTCAGTAATAAATGTAGTGTTGATTAGTGTTGAACAATGTTTATCTGATAGTCTCATTATCTTTCTTTCTATTTCAGCAACGTGGTTAAGATTTTTGCTTGGGATGAATTTACTGTTGATGTAGCAAATGCACTTCAGGGATATGTTGGGTATCCTCCAATAGTTATCTTGACAACCATGAGGCAACTAATCCACAGTGGTTCCATTTTCTGCGATTCTATATATCTTTACTACAAAATATAATAGTTTTTCATGGTGTCAACTAAAGCTTATCGCTGAATTGCTTCTAACAGGTTCACTGCAGATAACAAGTTCATCATGTTTGCGGATTTATTTCAATATTAATCATCCTGCTATTGAAGTGTTGAGGCAAAGGTATCAACACTCTTTTAGAGATGTCAATTATTACTATATATGCGACATAAACATTAATTTGAGAGGTATAAACTCTAATGAACATTCTTTGCACTATTGTGTTTACAGGATACTTGCTGGATTGGTCTAAATAAACGACTATTCGCATGAAGTTTTACATATGGCATTGCAATATTTTAATGTTTGCTATTTTTGCATTATAAAAGATTAATATGAATTTAAAGAGGATTGTTTTGAAACTTAAGTATTTAGCCAATCTTTCTTTTCTGAATATTGAGTTGTATGAATGTTTTGTTCAATCTGTTATATGTCACTGCCAACTTTAATGTTTTCTTATGACATGTTACAAATCTGTAAACCATCCATGTTGTTATGTAGCCATGATTTAAGTGGAAATCTAATAAAGCAATGATCTTACCATAAAACAATATGTAATCCAACAATGATATCATTTGATTATAGATAACAACAATGTTCACTTTGATCCAATAATGTTATAAACACTGTTTCCAGAATAACAACTTTGTTACTAATTTATACTAAACCTGATTATAGAATAACATACTAAAATTCTTCTAATAATCAAATGAAGTTTTATCATATATTGCGACTATAATCATCCATTAATATGCGAATTTTACCAATTGACTCAATCAACTTATCAGCCTGAGCATTGAAATTAGCAAGATGTTCCTTCCACCCGTCGTCAAACTTTTGAAAGGCACTCATCATTTCTGCAGCAGTCAATTTCAAGGTTGTCTCATGCCCACGCAGAGATGAAGACGTATCACTTAGGAATTTTGGTTGATTTTTCATATATGATGTTGGTATTTCTTCATTGCTTTGGGATGATTCTCCACGCTTTTTTCTTGATCCATTCTGCAAAATATCTTCTATGTTGCTGTAAAGGAGAGATGTAAAATTAATAAAGACAGTTACCAAGCATTGGTAAAACATTAAAAGATATAAACATATACACAATACTTGATATGTTCTTCCAGGCCAACCGAGCGAGCAAACAAATCTGATTGCCTACTTTCCATGGATGCATACAACTCTGAGAAGAAAATATTTGCGTCTTCCAAATCAGTGTTGAAATCTGCGCAAGTGACAGCCAATGTCTGCAACTCTTGCATTGCCACATTTTGCATCCCTGACCATCGTTTCCTCTTTGCACTGGATGAAGCCATTTCTGATCCGCCAATAATAATTTTTCCTCTATGTTTGTTTGTATGTTAGAGGTGAGTACAATAACCCTTATATAAGCACATAAAATGTAGCAGTTTCCATGTTATAGAATGTGCAGTTAAGTAACCGCAAGTTAGTTACCATGAAATATGGTAAGTGCAGGTAACTTCCACCACATTTAGCAGCAAAAAAGTCATGTCCAAAATCTCCTATTACCTCTTCTAAAAAGTAATTGCCACATATGTGTAATTCTTTTGTTCTCAGGTATTACTTCTACAATGCTTAGATGGTAAACGTTGTTTATAAGCATCTTCATATGCACATATTGCAGGCAAACATTGTGACATTATGGCATGGAAATACTGCAACAAAAGTAAAAGGATGTGAACATTGATCAGTTTGGTTGCTCACATTGAACATTTTGGTACCTCAACTGTGACCTTGCTCAGTTTGCTATATTGCTGCAAACATTGATCAATTTTGTTGCTCCAGATGCAAACTTAATTACCCAGTCATGCCTCTGAGGTTCTAGACTTATGGTAGAAAAAATAACTATGACTGCTTGCATTCTTTTGTAACCTTAATAGTTTATTGTTTAACTTAATTACGTAATAAATGAAATGTGTTGAAAATATTTGAATTTTGCATAATTCTTAGAATAAATTTTAAGTTATATGAGTTGTGGAAGGAATGTTGTGTTAGCGGAGAAAAAAATAGTGATTATTAATTTTATAATTATAATATATTACATCATATTATAGAAAGCGATACAATGTTTTAACGCTATAGTTTCTCGAGAGTTATGAATAAACTCTCGATTAAATCCTAAACTTTTCAATGATAAAATTTTAACGCTATAGTTTCTCGAGAGTTATGAATAAATATTTTATTTACTACATGAACTCAATAGAAATTTAATTTGAACGGTACGGAAAATAATAAAATTTAGATGCATAATCCAAATTTAAACCAATAAAATCCATAAGATTAATACATCATCTTTCAGACACAAAGTACTCGATCACGTTCATCTACTTTCCAATTTAATAGAAATTAAACGCACTATTCGATAACTATATCGAATATTAAGTCTTCTTGATGAAAAGTAAAAACCAAGGTATCGTCTTGGTCTAGCTCATTATCTGTTGTAAATTGGTTCCATCCAGCAGAGAATCGAGGCAATCTAGTAGAACACACTATCTTAGCATTCCATGTTAGAAGCCCCCTCCTCAAGGTTACATTTTCACCATTTTACCATCTCCTACCATTTGGTTGTATAGCTGTTGGGATATACAGCAAAAAAATATCATTTTTCAATTAATTACACACAACACAAGTGAACTTTATATTGTATTTGTGAACATATTGTAGGTGAATTGAAGGATGAGTGTAACAATACCGCTCCATGATATGTGTTGTTCACATTTGAAGTTGTCAGCGTTGCGGTGAACTGCATCGCCATTACTTGAACATTTTTCTCATCAATTACACCCTCTTCTACAACATCTTTTGCTGCTCCTTCAATATCCATATCAAAGATTTCTTCTTCTTCCTGCATTCCTGCTTCAGGAATTTCTACAGCATCATCAGCCTCTTCTTTAATATTCATGTCAACAATCTGTTCTATTTCCGCAATTCCACATTCAAGCTCTTCATTAACATATGCAGACAATTAAGATAATGTATTAAGATGAATATTTTCATAAATAGCTTCTCCATTATTAGCGAATGAGTGCATTGCTTCAATAAGTCTTAACATTTTAACAAGAATATTATATGACTAATATTTGGTATCGTAATTACCAGACAGATTAAATGATATGCAGTACTTAAAGTATTACCATTTCTTGATGAGCATCTGACAGGTAATTTTTTAATTTTTGAACTATCAAAAATGACAGTGTCAAACTTCCCAGATCCTGTGTAGGTAAGCAACATAAAATCCTTCCTATCGAACATTTTGTCATTTACTAGTTCCAGTAGATCAGAAATCTTCCCGGTAGATTCAGAGTACTGACAATTGTATATCATTCAATTCTTTAACATCTTTAACATCAACTGTACTTTGACAGGTATTAACTGTCCAAAAGAGGTGTGAAACTTTTCTGGTATGGTATGTCACAAGCATCATAAGTATCGCTAGGTTTAAAAGTTAGTATTGCTACAAAAAAGAGATACTGATCATAGTGCGGGAAAATAATGATTAGGCAATTTAAAGCTTACTATTACTCCAGAGTCTACTTTATCGGCAATACCAAATACCATGAACTTGCAATCAATTCCACTTATTGTATCTATAAATTAAATATCATTATCCAATTTTAGTCATAATGAATAATGAAAATTAAAATTCTCTCTCAAAACAAATAAGTAAAAACTTTGTATAAATATGCATTTACCTCTAGAAGATAAATGCGACTGGTAAGCGAGTCTTGCAGAAGTATAATCTACTTCAATTGCATCAGGATTTAGTGCACAGACCACAAATTATCCCAGGTCCTCATGCTTGAAAATCAGAATTGTAGCTGAATACCTGCTAACTTCTTTCAAGAACCATGTAAGCTTTACAAAACTGTGGTCTTCCTGTGAATACTTGACATCAAATTGACGACCATTTGGTAACCGAAACCAAACTTTTTTTGGCATCACGCTTGCAAATGTTGTAGCCAACCTCTCTGGTAATTTCTGTATAAATCAGTTAAATTTTAAGAAACTCATTAGTGAACCATACTTGCAGCAATATATAGATTATAGCAAAATTAATATGTTTAATTTGTACAATATTAAATAAAAAACTTACCACTACATTTTGTACATAGTTACCGGATTTAAGAATCAAAATAAACTCTGAAAGCTTGGATACAGAACTATCTACCTAATAATTACAAGAACAGAAGATAATTATTTTTAAATTTAAAAAACCATTCAACTTGATTCTATTAATATGAATTGATATGATTACGTACCATCTTCTCATTCTGCTTCAATTTCAAATTTGTTTTAGGAATATTTGCATCCTTTATTAGTGGCAACCAACTACAAAATTCCTGCAATGAATTGATTTCATCTGCTTCTTCCATTAAAAGACCTTTTCCTTTTTCTCCGTCGTCAAATTTATGTTCAATCTCCATATCTATAAAATATGTAATTAAGAAACATATGTCCAATAAGTATAAATTTAAAATCATAAAGATTTAAAGACATTGATAAGTGGCATACCTTCACCTGAATCCAAATGAACCTGTAGAAACCAATCTTTTCCAATCATCTGTTTTCCTCTAATACGCCTTTTTAAATCATCAATCACTAATCCATCTTCCTGAAATATCCTTGCTGAAATGATATCACTATCATCCATTGTAAATAAAAGTGTATCTCTTTCGCGCAAATGAAATATCCTTAACACATATCCAAGGCAGTTATAATATCCATTTGCCGAGTTGTATGAAACGAAAGATTCATGCCCTTCAAGCGAGATTTTCATTATTTTCATGAGCATTTCACTGTATTTGAACCGCACCAAACTTGGTACAACCTTGGAAAAAATAATAAACAATGCAATATTTATAGATTACACTTAAAAACACAAGCACAAAACAAACACACAAACATATACTCTATTATATATACAGCCTTTTCAATTAAATCACATAAAAAGCTACTTATAAAACCTCCACATGCCAGAATATCTTTAGAGACGATTTTCAGAAATGATTTTGGCGCAAACAAGTATCCTGCCATAAAAAATAAAATAATTTATAAGTTTGTAATATTATAGAATATCTGTAATTGAATCAATTTAAATATATAATTTAAAGTAGTTAATCTATCACATTACCTCTATCAAGATCTTTCTCATAAATATCATGTTTATAGATGGAAACATTCACATTGTTCACATTTTCTATATCAGTATGCATCATGTACATCACTATAGAATCATCAATTCCAAGTCATGTGTCTGATACAAAATCAGACCAGCCTTTCCCAAATCTGCAATGGCCTCCAACCCTATCCACCTCACATTTCCATTCCTTAGTGGTGAACCTCAGACTGACAGAGTTTTCATGTTTGAAGTTTTTGTAGAAATTCTCCGTTCCAGACTTCATTGTCTGTCATATATGCAAAAATTTGTTCAGGTATCCAGCATATACACACTGGTATTAAAGTATGAATGCGACTTGATATGAAAACCAATTGCAAATTAATCTTACCAGATCAATCCCATCACCTTGCAAGTCTGCACTATTTACGCTAATATGGTAAGCTTCAGTTTTGTTCAGGAAACCATCATAAACTAACATAGCAACAGATTTCTGAAACTGAATGTTTTTATAGACAACCATGAATTCTTCGTCTTTCCATTCCGGTTTATTTAACATCCACTCATTTGGTTCTATCGTCGGGTAGTTTATCTCAATTGCCGCTTCCTTATATATCTTGACATTAAAGACCCCATCTCCATGATAATCAAATAAAACAAGAGTATATGTCGTAATTCCATAAAACTCCATAAAGCGAGCAAGACCACATATTTTTCCGATTTCTGAATCATATCGAGCACGCCATTTATGTGTTTTACAATATATCTTCAAGTCAGTTGGAATTCTTCCGCCACAAACACTTTTAAAATCCTCTGGCACTCTCCGATCAAGTACCATTAAATCAAATACATTTAAAAATAAACATAAATTTGATACTATATAAATTAATGCTGTAAAATATACATTTACCAAGTGCCCAAATCAGAGACTTCTATATTTGCTGCCAGAAAGCTACATATACTCTCTTCATTATCTGTACAGTTCGTATTATGTTAATGTACCTAAATAAATGTAGTATATACATTATAGGTTAAATTTTTACCTAAATTGAATTTGGCATTCTTCGCTCTAGAACTGGATCCTTTCTTCATCTGTAATTACATAATAAATTTGTTTCAATCAATATAAAGCACGTTATTTTACTTATATATTATATGCATGAGATACAAATCAAAGATTTTATAAGAACACTACATGTATAGGATACAAAACTTGAGAATTACATGAATTTGAGCAAGTAATGTTCTTAATTTCTATATAACATTAATCGATTAAGTTAAGGTGTGTATACTTTAAAACTCTATCAATCAAGCAATATAATCTCAAGTTCTAACACTGATTCATGGTTCCATTGCATATATATACTGTATGAAAGCAAGATAAACTATAGACAAAGAATCGATTCATACCTCCATTGTAGAGAAAGAGTTTGATTCTACCGAGAGTGCTGTCTCCTTGGTGAAAAGAAGTTACTTTTTGCTTGAAGAAGTTGAGAATCCCAAAGTCACGGTAGTTTTCTTATCTGGACTTCTTTTAAGACGGGACTTTGATTTTATGTGGGCTTCTTTTAAGACTGGAGTTTAACATATCCCAAAGTCAACTTATTTGGGTTGTTTGGGTTTTTTAATTTTTTTGATATTTTCTCCTTTTTTATAATTTTTAAAAAAACGATTTTTACATAATAGTGTTATATATTATGTTTTAATATAAGTGGGTTTTTGTATTATTTTGATTTTAAAATAAAATATTGCAATAAATTGTATGTTATGTAATATTTACTGGATTTTTTAAAAAAGTATTTAATTAAAAAAATATTCACTCGGTTTTGTTGTACACATTATTAAAATATTGACTACTAAAAACGTAAAAGAGAAATGTTATAATATGAGTTAAGAGACTTTTAATTAGTTAAAATGTGAGAGAAAGAAAACTAAAATAAAATACTGAGATTTAATGTTAAACTATAATATCAGTTTTATATTTTAAAATAAACGAAATCTAAATAACTGTAATAAATAAATTAAATAAAACTAGAAGATATCCGTTTATGTTATAAAAATTACAAACTTCGATAAAAAAATTCAAAATTTAAAAAAGTAGGAGCGCGCGTAGCGCGGGTAAAAAGTCCCTAGTAGACTATTAAGAACCAAGAAATATTAGTTTCACAAATCTTATATCAATTACCCGATCCAGTACTTAAATTGTCTATTATTATATCATGTATTATAATTACAACTCCTACAACTCCTACAACTCCTCTTCCGATTTGTTATAATTTCTACATATACAATCAAAAATTTGCGACTCCTTAACGATAATAATCTTTTAATGACACTTATCATTCAACTTGTTCCAACAAATTTTAAAGAAGAAAAATGAGTTTAAGCGTTTCATGAACGTGAAGTAACATAAAGAAGTATAGATGGAGACAATGAATCCAGGTGTTTTAAAAATATTCTGTAAATGTAGTACTGAGTTATTCATTATCCATTACCCTTTGTACGGTCAAATTGTGGAGGTAATTGTGTGAGGAAAGTCTTTAATGTTCTGGATGCTGTTAATTTCAACAATTTTAATTGAGAAGAATGGGTAAGTTCCTGAACAGGGACGGGGGGCCACTTAACACCGCTAAACACGGAGCATGCTTTGTTGCCTCCTCCTCATACTTGTCCATAAACAAAATACAAAGGCAGAAATGTCTCCAACATTTTTCATTTAAAACAATACAGTTTTTTGACAAATAAATTGAAAATTGTTAATTACTTGTGTCCGGTTTCCACTTGTAATTATTTAACATTACATTAATTAAAATTTATGCAGAAAATAATTTGTTTGTGTACGTGGAAGTCGAAATAAAGCATTAATATGTTCAAGTTGTACATAAGCAGATGAATGATTGAAATGTACGGCATCAAATGTACCTAACTAAATTTCAATTTAACAAAAATGTTTAAGAGTTAAGACCTCGATCCATGTATGTTTAGGTGATAACATTTTTTATTCATTTCATGTTTCATACTTGCCCTTCCATCCACTTTGCTAAGATGATTATAATTACTTGGGTCAATAATTTGAAAAAACAACATGCCATCTTTAAACAAGTAGGTTACGATCAAGGACAAATGGTCGCATTTGGGCTAATTGCCTCGTTAATTTTTAGGAGTACCTTTTTTTCAGACATTATAATTTGGACAGGAAATTTGGCAAAAAATATCCATATATAAGGTAATAGGAACCGACTTGTTTTTATAGGTGTGGAATCTTTGCTTTTCGATCTGACTTATTTCATTCCGCGATCATGGAAACTCAGGAATAGTAAAAACAATTCGGTTTTTCGATGGTGTAGTCACGTAAATATAGTTAACATAAGTTTAACTTGTTTTGAATAATTTTCACATCTTAATAAGCCAAATTTATAAATTTAGTATGTAGTCATCCTTACAGACTAGACAAACTTTTTTGACAACGTCACAAAACTTGGGCAAGTTTAAACTATAGATATGGATAAATTTTGATAATGTGTAGCACATATTATTAGGGAAAATATAAATTAGTATAAAAAGGAGAAGAAACGTGACATTTAAATGGCATAAAGTAAGACAAATAGAAGTGGAGGCCCCGTTTGTGCGTGGTATATGAGCTGGGGCATTGATATGATTGATAATATAGAATTGGAATTTGCGGGAAAATGTTTGGAAATCGGGTTGGATATAGCGACCAATAACCTACTAGTACTAGAAACCAATGTGATAAAGTGTACTGCGTCTCATTTTTTAAACACACATTGTCACCGCAACTGTTGAATGTTCTTTTCTTTTCTCAAGTATTCTTCTCTCCTCACACCGGGCGTCTTCCCTAATGTATCGTAGGTGGGTGTTGTTCCAGGTGTTTGCTTACATGACGCTATGGCTCCGGATATCACCGTCAGGCCTCTTGCGTGGACGATTATTAATGGGGCTCTTTCGTGGACGATTATTAAAGGCTACTGTTCTGTTCTTGTCGAGCCTGCTATTATCACTTATCACCCATCATGTCCAACTATACATTACAAATTATTTGGTAATTTGTAAACACACATAATCTACGTCCCTATTTTTACAACTAATATATCTTCATTTCATATCTCTATTAATTCTAACTGTTATTAAAACGTTAACAGGGACCAATTGTCAGATTAATACACTCACAACTCATGAAAACATTAATCTACCCAATATTTTTTTTAAAAATACTAAAAATATTATGCCAACTTAAACAGCTATAAATAATACATGCCACTCGTCACTGTCAGCAAATCCAACTTTTAAATACAAGTGTTGACGTTTCACCTAGCCACCTAGGTACAGAATCTCAAGAGAAAGCAAGAAAGCTGAAAAATCACTAGACAAAAAAAAATGTAGCATAGTTCTGTTTCCTTGCTCCGTTTCAAATCCAATAGTTTCAACAAATAATAGAGGGAATAAAAGAAAATTAGTTGACAAGTTTCTGTTTGTGTTGAATAAAGAAGGAACAATTTATGAGGGACAAAGTTTTCTTCGGAAAAGACTACTAGTTTAAGACGTTATGTATCCCTGATAAATATGTTTTGACACAATATGGTTTGTCCATAATCTCAACACACCTCACAACTTTACAGGCCGTGGAGAATTAAATACTGCGTTGATGCTACAAACATAATATAGTTTCAGAATCCAAATTATTGCAAAGAAAGAAGCCAACGACATATTGTCTGTCTGCTATCCATATATGAGAAACTGGGTTTAAAGTGACTCTTGCAATTGGTTAAGATTAAATGCATGTCTGCCAAATTGAAGATGTCACTCACCACAAACACATAATGAACATCTAGTTTAAGACGTTATGTATCCCTGATAAATATGTTTTGACACAATATGGTTTGTCCATAATCTCAACACACCTCACAACTTTACAGGCCGTGGAGAATTAAATACTGCGTTGATGCTACAAACATAATATAGTTTCAGAATCCAAATTATTGCAAAGAAAGAAGCCAACGACATATTGTCTGTCTGCTATCCATATATGAGAAACTGGGTTTAAAGTGACTCTTGCAATTGGTTAAGATTAAATGCATGTCTGCCAAATTGAAGATGTCACTCACCACAAACACATAATGAACATCTAGTTACCAAATAAAACAAAACCTAGTCAAAAAACTACTATTTTGTTGCATTTTCGTCAAAATTAAATCTACAGGCCCGACTCCACTAAAACACTTTACATACTTCTAAATTAAGCATCTGTTTAAGGGCAGCTGCAAAATCTTGGATAGCATCTTAGATTCGGACTCTTTAGCATACAATACAAATATACTGAACATGAGAATATATAATAATGGAAAAGTTAGATATTAACCATAAATATCAACCTACGAGGTGTTTATATGGTCTCATCACCTCCCATAACGTCCAGATCCACCAGACCTTGGGCCTGGGTGCCTAGAGAACTGAAGCCGCAAGTAGGCTGAATCAGGATCATGTTCATCAATTTTATAACCTGTGCATTTTAATACTGAAGTTACTATGGTACACAGAGTAAAAAATGAAGGCACACAATCAAAATAACGATCACTCATAATAGTTCACGCGATTCACAAATTATATTGAAACACTCCCTCACGGGACTTTGTCTGGCCCAGAAAAGATTTGCTACTTAAGGTAAGTTAAACTCTGAAAAACTCCTTAGGAAAATTAAGGATACGGCTGCATGCATCCACATCTTTCCCAGACCCACTCACTTATGTAGGAGCTGAGTGTACAACATGTCTTGGGGAAGTTGAACTTTCCAAAACTTGACACAGAAAGCTGTATATTTGTTTGGCTACTAGTGAGGCAAGTAGAATTTACATGAAGAAAGTCATTTACAATAATTAACTCCACAAATTTGACTTACCATAGGGATGATAGATTAGCAACTTAAGGTTATTTAGGGTACGTTTTATTTACGCAATAGGTTCTACTTACCTTGATCCCTTCAACCCTTTTGTTTTACAGAATTTGTAGTTGCATAGTTAAGTTACAAAATAACACAGAATACAAAGAGAACAGTGATTTCCATCCTAGAGCAAAAAAACTACATCACTACATTTACACTCATTTTAAACATACCTAATAAAAAGTGTGGGAAAGAATATTACTGAACATATATACTGTAGTCAAATATATCTATTACCATAAAACTTGAAATTTGAGTGTCAATGAAAAAAATGTTGCGTACCTTGTATAGCACTCAGAGCCGTCGCTGCACATGCTGGACTTTCAAAATCAACAAAGCAAAGGATAAGAGGATCCCTGCCATGCTGCAATAACATCACAAAAACTTATCAGATAAACAGTGTAGCTATTACAGATCACCAAGGAGGTCAAACAGTAGCTCTATCAGAAAATTACATGTTTTGATTGCTTGCTCACGAGCCTAACTTCTTTATAGCCTACGAATGGACGGAAAATATCTAAGATGAGGTAAAGGAACATAAACAAGGTAAACGGAGCCTATCACGAATAAAGAGGCTGAAACTAAACCCATGTGGTGTTAATAATTTCTATATCATAGGATACGAGCTACTTCTCTTCTAGTGCTGTTAGCAGGGAGTCCCTCAATGTATAAAGTATTGGAAGCATCTCGAGGAAGAGGTAGTATCTCATGACCAGGCCTTGGCATTGCATCAACAGGATGCTTAACATCCGGTAGATCCCGAAGAACATCCCTTGGTTGACTAACGGAAACAGGATTGTCTAACATATATCCAGGCCGTACGGAACCAGAAACCCTCTCCAGACCAACCTTGCTGTAAATACTACCTTCCGCAGAAGTGAAAGGAGAATATTGCTACATAACAAGTTGAATGTTTTAGCAAACAAATCTGCCAGTGAAAAGTAAATGAATAATATTGCTATGTAACAAGATTAATGTTTTAGCACAAAGAAATTCATTGAAAGCAGAAGCGCGGTTCAACATAAACAACATACCCCATTTTGGAGATAATGATCATAAGCTGATCCAATCGATTCTGTGTCCTTTACAATGTAAGGCCTAGGTCGATCATCATCTCGTGCTAAGTAATTGTGCATGTCATGAACTAAAGGTAATCCAGCAGGTGAATGGTCTGCAATATAAGAAATTAATAAATTCAACTAATTAAAAAATTTACGACCGGCGATAAAGGAATTTATGTATGCTATAACTAAGAGTGAAGAATGAGACCATTTACGTAACAATTAAAGAACAAGGCAACATGAATATCCATATACTCTGTTCCTCTGATTGCAAAATTAATTACTCAACATTTTATTATAAAATAAATAGTGTAGCTTAAATGCCTGAAAGGTAGCTAACTAATGTGTTTATCACCATTTATAGGACAAAATGACACTATATAACTTGGGAGGGTTAGAGGTTGATAATAAAGTGTCTCATCATCTAGTAATCCAATCAACAAAATACAATACAAGTATATGCATTTCAGAAACATGTTCACGAAAGATACGAATCAAAGATTTGAAAACTCAATACCACAGTGTGTGACAAAGATGCAAGAAAATGATATGAATTCTGATGATTTTACATACAAATAAGCTCCTTATATATAGGTACAGCAGAGCTAATTACAGCTACAAATAAGTTACCAAATCCCTTGATATCAGCCTCTATATCAGCCTAACAAATCCCTCACAATCAGGCTCTGAATCGGCCTATGAAGTCAGCTTAATACAGCTGTTATCTATCAGATTTACAGCTACTATCTATGTTATCTATGCAAATATACAGCTGTTAATATACACTCAATCAATCTGTTAGAGAAATAGTGACAATAATGCTGACACCCCCCCCTCAAATTGATGTTGGTAAATCTAGCAGCGTCAATTTGCCACTAAGAAACCGGTGTCTTTAGTGTGTCAAGGCTTTCGTGAAGACATCAGCTGTTTGAAAATTAGTATTAACATGAGGAAGTTGAGTAAATGCATCTCTAATATAATGACAATCCACTTCGATGTGTTTTGTACGCTCATGATAGACCGGATTTGCAACAATTTGAATGGCGCTTTTGTTATCAGCATGGAGCGGAGTAGGATTAATTTGAGACACTCCTAGCTCAGAAAGAAGGCCACGTAACCATACAATTTCTGAACAAGCTGCAGACATCGCTCTATATTCTGACTCTGTGAAAGATTTAGAGACATGGTCTTGCTTCTTGCACTTCCACAAAATCGAGGCATCTCCAAGAAATACACACCATCCAGTTGTAGATTTTCTAGTATCCGGACAACCAGCCCAATCAGCATCACTATATATTGTCTAACGAAGATCGGGTTGTGTGGGGAAAAATAATCCACGAGTAGGTGACCCAATTAAATATCGAATAATACGCTTAACTGCAACAAGATGAAGATGTCGAGGTGATTGCATGAATCTGCTAACAATATGAACAACATATGAGATATCAGGTCTTGTAATAGTGAGGTAAATAAGGCTTCCAACCAGCTGTCTATATAAATACGGATTAGGCAGAAGCTCCCCTTCATCTTTTCGATATTTGACATTCACCTCCATTGGAGTATCAACAGCAATAGCCTCCTTTAAACCAGTCAAGTTAATAACATCTTTGATATATTTATGCTGATCGAGGAATACACCTTGATCTCGAGAATGAACTTCTAGACCCAAAAAATAATTAAAATTCCCAAGATCTTTCATTTGAAATGTACTATGCAACATATTTTTGAGTTTTGATATTAGCACAGAGTCATCACCGGTGATTATAATATCATCGACATAAACTAAGACAAACACCATACCAGTTGTTGTCTTATAAAAGAATAGAGATGAATCATATTGAATTTGTGTAAAAGAGAAGTTAATAAGAGTACTGCGAAACTTATCAAACCACTCTCTAGGAGACTGCCTCAACCCATACAATGTGCGTCTTAACCTCCAAACTTTGTTAGGATCTATCCATGCCATACCAGGTGGAAGCTTCATGTAAATTTCCTCTTTGAGATCCCCATTTAATAAAGCATTTTTTACATCCTTCTAATGTAAAGGCCAATATTTAGAAGCAGCAATAGCAAGAATGGTTTTTACCGTGGTCATCTTAGCAACTGGCGCAAATGTCTCTTGGTAGTTAAGGCCATATTCTTGCTTATTTCCAAGTGCAACCAGGCAAGCTTTGTATCTATCTAAAGAGCCATCAGACTTGAGTTTCACACTGTAGACCCACTTACTACCAATTGGCTTGACATTTGGAGGTAAAGAAAGATTGTCCCAAGTATGATTTTCAGCAAGAGCTTGAAGTTCTGTTTCCATTGCTTGTTGCCAATACTCATGTTCCATGGCCTGTTTATAACAAGTAGGGATAGCAATAGAAGACAAAGTAGTGGACATGGCTACTTGGTTTGAAAAACCATACCTGTCAGGAGGTTTCGAGTTTCTAGAGCTTCTCCGAAGAGGAGGATGATCATTAGAACTAGATATAACAAGATCAGATGCTTCGGGAAGATTCCGAGGAGCCAAAGTGCGTCTATTATAAACATGACTAGGTTTGAATCTTTCTTTTGGTTGTGATGACTCGGGAAATTGTGCAAAAGTGTAGCTATAGATAAGGGTTCTGAAATTATTTGTGTTCTAAAGAACGGTTGATTTTCAAAGAAAATCACATTTCTACATACACGAATTCGACGAACATTAGGGTCATAGCAAAGAAAACCTTTTTGAGGGCCACCATATCCTAAGAAAGCACACTTGGCTGATTGAGAACTAAGTTTATTCCTTTCATGTGGTTGAAGATGAACGAAGCAAACACATCCGAAAATGTGTAGATAGGAATAATCTGGTGCATGTTTAAACAGGCGGAAATAAGGTGATTCGTCGTTTAAGTTGGGAGGTGGTAATCTAATAATCAAATCAAATAGCCAGCGGTAGACAAGGCTTCACACCAGAATTGAGCAGGTACAGAAGACTCAATAAGAATAGTGTGAACAACATCAAGAAGATGACGATTCTTCCTTTCAGCGACACCATTTTGTTGTGGAGTTGATGGACAAGAACGTTGGGATATAATCCCATGATTTTGGAGGAAAGATTGAAATTCATTTGACATATTCACCGCCCGAATCAGACTGTAAGATTTTGACCTTCGCAGAAAATTGTGTTTCAATTAATGCATGGAAGATTTTAAATACATGAAAAACCTCACTTTTGGATCGAAGAAGATATACCCATGTAAAACAAGTGAAGTCGTCTATGAAAGTAACAAAATATTTGTAATGTTGATGAGAAATCACAGGTGCAATGCCCCATACATCAGTATGTACAAGTTCAAAAGTTGTGGTGGTGCGGGACTTACTCAATGGAAATGGAAGTGTTTTGCTTTTTTCAAGTTTACAAGATGCACACTCAACAATATCTTTATTTGATAAAGTTGAAACTTTATTCCCAAGTACACCGAATTTAAGTAAACTACCAAGAACACGAGGATACGGGTGACCCAAGCGTTAATGCTTATGCCACACTTGATTATTACATTCAACAGCATTACAAGAAACTTTCTTTGACACTAGAGAGGGTGATGGAAGCAGAGGAAATAGACGTCCAACTTTAGGCCCCTTCGCGATCATCTTCCCGGACACTTGATCCTGCACAAGACAACCAGAATTTGAAAATTGAACAGTACAATTGCTGTCAACTAATTGGACAACAGATATAAGATTAGTGGACAACTTTGGAGACACAAAAACATTATGGAGAGTGCTTGAAATATCTCCTATAGCAGTTATGGGTAAAGTGTTACAGTCGGCAGTGTGGATTTGAAGATCTCCTTTATATTTTTGAACATTATTCAGAGGTAATGTTGAGTTAGTCATGTGATTTGAAGTAGCAGAATCAAAATAGCAAGGCTTATGAGCAGAATTTTTGTTACCTGAGATGCCTAAGGTTGAAAAAGCATTAACTATAATTTGCTGGATCATTTCAGGAGTAACAGTAGACTGACCAAAATTAGGAGCATTTGTGGATCCAAATGAGGCATTGTAGGCAATTCCAGATTTCCTTGTAGGCCGGATGAGACAATTTTTGATGATATGCCCTGTCTTCTTACAGTAATTGCAAAAAATTTAGTGCAATTTGTAGCAACATGTCCGAATTCTCTACAACTATAACATTGGATATTACTCATATTTCTTCCACCTTTATGCTTTCCTTGGGTAGCGTAGGCAACTGGAATTGGAGCAGTATTTTGAGCTTTTTGCTCGATGAAAGTTTGTGTCACAAGCCTTTGTTCTTCACGAAGAAGCTCACCTATAGGCAAATGTCCATTGAAGGAACCGGGTGCCTATTCATGAGATTGGACCTGATAGGCTCAAAATCTCCTCTTAATTTCATTAAAAATTGATCGCGTTTGCTAGTTTCATGTACACTTTGGATAACTCTTAGTCCTTCAGAAGGCACACTCTCATGCACAATATCAGTGTATTCTCCCCATAAATTCTCAAAAGAAGAATAAAACTCTTGAATCGTCAAGCTCCCTTGACTAAGTTGCCCCAACTCAAGCTCTAATTGAAAACGTCGGGCTGCGTTGCTTTGGTTGTAAATTTTCTTCAAGTAGCCCCACATATCTTTAGAAGTCTTGTAAGGCCTGAGATTGAGAATCATGGAGGGGTCCATACTCCCGAAAATCCAAGACATAATTTGAGCATCCTTCGCCTTCCATTTCGCAAGTTGTTCCTTTTCTTTGGTTTCGGGTGCAGAAATTGTACCATCAACATAACCCCATAATTCCTTTCCCTTAACAAGAATTTCAAATTGAAAAGACCAAGCAGAATAGTTTTATCCATTAAATCGAACAAGAAAGTTATCTAATCGCTCTAGTGACATGATTTAAGAAGAAACAAGAACCAAAAGATGAATTCCAAGAAAGACGAAGTAAAAAAAACAGACTAAAACTTTGAAGCTGGACAAGAAAACAAGAGCAGGTTTTTCTTTAAATTACCAGCTCTGATACTATGACAAAGATGCAAGAAAATTATATGAATTCTGATAATTTTACATACAAACAAGCTCCTGTATTTATAGGTACAGCAGAGCTAATTACAGCTACAAATCAGTGACCAAATCCCTTGATATCAGCCTCTATATCATCCTAACAAATCCCTCACAATCAGGCTCTGAATCAGCCTATAAAGTCAGCTTAATACAACTGTTATCTATCAGATTTACAGCTACTATCTATGCAAATATACAGCTGTTAATATACACTTAATATGTTGGAGAAATAGTGACAATAATGCTGACAGTGCGACTGTGCATAACTATTTCTTTAGAAAAAGCAATAGATTACAGATGAAAGAAGCAGGTAGTCGCTGCTAACTCAGTAACAGTTTCTAAGAAAGGTTTGCAATTTTAAAAAGCATGGAAATTCAGGCTTGAATAACTCCCAAAATCATCAGTCTCACGATTTATCTCGATTTATCAGCATCATCTTTGAAGTCATACTAATGGATCTGAAAAATGAATAGGAAAAGGTAAATGTAGGACAGCACTCCCACTTAATTCTGAAATAATGTCATTGGGAACTTGCAATTACAATTTTTCAACTTACTATTTCACTTAATTTGTAACTTTATTTGATTATCTTGATCCATTCTCATATAATTTATCTTTAGCTTATTATATATATACATGTTCTATTTAGTTATCTAGTGAACTGCATATAAAACATGTAATTACTTTTTACATGTATTATAACTACATTAAGTTAAAATATTAGTTAATGAAATCAGTCTATCGCATTTAAAATAAGAAGTTTGTATGCATACCAAACTAGTTTTTTTAATTCTTTCTACAAAGAAGTCTTAGTTATCGTTTGTTAAAACAAAAAAATTATTTAAAAATTAGCGTTCTAGTCTTCTACTAACAAATGTTGGAAGTGAATGTAAGAGGAACGAATTTGTCAAAAGAGCGAAAGGAAGTTAAATTAAATTTCTTTCTCATGTTCTAGAATTAGTTTTCCAGAATCACGAAAAAGTTGGGAAATGGAAGGAATAGTTTTTTTTATTAAAGTTACCAGGAGGGTTTGTGGAATTAGAACACGGTTATAAGTATTACTCATTCCTCTCTGAATCCTTTCACTTTGCGAAGTTTGATTTGGGAGGAACATTATAAGAATGTCCTCTTTCCTTAAAAGACTCAGTATAGCTGAAGAACGTTTTTGTTATATTTTTATTTTACTCGTATTTAAACTAGGAAACACGCTGTTAAACAATACTGCAAATTCCATGAAAAAGATCTTCAAAAGAACAACAAATCTAAGTACACATGCCGGGTTCAGCTATTATGAATTCTGACCAAATGTAACTTTTTTATTCATTATTTTAATGTGATAATAAAAGGAATAATTTTGCTTATCCAGCAACTACTGCTTTGTTCTAAACTGGCTCCCCCTAACCCCCAACCCACCCCCCCCCCCACAAACCTCTCTCTCCCACTCCGTACAACAAGGACACATGAAAGCCCCTGCACTCTCTGGCCTCTACCTCTCTAACAATATCTCCCTCTAAAACTACAGGAACCTAGTTCAGTGTTTTTTGCACAACTGATCTGTATCATTTGGTACAGTCTTGTAAGTCGTAATTCTAGTGGAGCCATCTGTCAATTTGCATACGCTTCTCAAATTAAATTTACATTGTAGAAATTAACTATGGCACTAAAAACTCAAAAAAAAAAATAATCAACAGGTCGGAACCAGCAAAAAACTTTTTGAAAGTATTCATCAAGCCAGTGAGAAATTTATTAGGTCTTAGTCAAGAACTCAAAAGGCATGGCTATGGTTCTAAAAACTCATTGTTTAGATAACACTACATACCCGTAAGTTCGCGGCTGACCCCATTACGCGAATAACTTCCTTTTACTGAGACCTTAAATTAGTTTGACTAGTAATTTCAACTTAACAATTAGGTATGCTGATGTAGATTATTTAGAATTACAATATATAATTCTAAAATAAAAACATCAAAGAGAGTAATATTGATAGCGTCGATAAGGTACAAAGTACAATTTCGAATGATCTACTCGGTTCTTCTTATACATTAGAAGGGATATATCTTATTTTACATTTGAGCTCACCATTTCAAAAAAAACACGTGTTATCCACTTTTCCTAGATAGATCACTTCGTTTATATCCATTCTAGTGCTTGTTAACATCGATTGGTCCTATGATTCTATCATATGTAACAACCCCAAACCTGTCAGCTTTTAATATAACAAAAAAATTATCTTACAACTCAAACATATACATAAGCCATAACTTATTACAGTCTGAGGCCTATACATAGCAACTAACAAAATTACAAGGATTCAACTACCATAACTTTTAGTCGTTGGTTCTAGGTACAAAAGAACACAGTAATCCTGAGACAAAAATAAATATATTGATATCATCCATGACCTCAGAACACCCCCATTTTCAAAAAAATAAATATATAGATTCTTATTTTACATTTCAGCTCACCATTTAAAAAAAAAACATTTGTTATCCACTTTTCCTAGATAGATCACTTCGTTTATATCCATTCTAGTGCTTGTTAACATCGATTGCTCCTATAATTCTATCATATGTAAAAATCCCAAACCTGTCAGCTTTTAATATATAACAAAAAAAAAAAATTATCTTACAACTCAAACATATACATAAGCCATAGCTTATTACGGTGTGAGGCCTATACGTAGCAACTAACAAAATTACAAGGATTCAACTACCATAACTTTAGTCGTTGGTTTTAGGTACAAAAGAACACATTTAATCCTAAGACAAAAATAAATATATTGATATCATCCATGACCTCAGAACAACCCGATTTTAAACAAAATAAAGATATTGATATCTTATTTTACATTTCAGCTCACCATTTCAAAAAAAAACATTTGTTATATACTTTTCCAAGATAGATCACTTTGTTTATATCCATTCTAATGCTTGTTAACATCGATTGGTCCTATGATTCTATCATATGTAACAATCCAAACCTGTCAGCTTTCAATATAACAAAAAAAATTATCTTACAACTCAAACATATACATAAGCCATAGCTTATTACGGTGTGAGGCCTATACGTAGCAACTAACAAAATTACAAGGATTCAACTACCATAACTTTAGTCGTTGGTTTTAGGTACAAAAGAACACATTTAATCCTAAGACAAAAATAAATATATTGATATCATCCATGACCTCAGAACAACCCGATTTTAAACAAAATAAAGATATTGATATCTTATTTTACATTTCAGCTCACCATTTCAAAAAAAAAACATTTGTTATATACTTTTCCAAGATAGATCACTTTGTTTATATCCATTCTAATGCTTGTTAACATCGATTGGTCCTATGATTCTATCATATGTAACAATCCAAACCTGTCAGCTTTCAATATAACAAAAAAAATTATCTTACAACTCAAACATATACATAAGCCATAGCTTATTACCGTTTGAGGCCTATATATAGCAACTAACAAAATTACAAGGATTGAACTACCATAACTTTACTTGTTGGTTCTAGGTACAAAAGAACACATTAATCCTGAGACAAAATAAATATATGGATATCATCCATGACCTCAGAACACCCCCATTTTCCGTTTTAGTAGTGAACATAAGTTTACAACCGCTAGACTCTCGACCCAACTTACTCGTACCTCTATCCAGCTATATTTCAAACTTCTAGCCTCTTTTTCTGAAAATCATTAAATTTCACAAAGTATGAGCATAATATGCTCAACAAGTCCATTAGGAAACTCGAAGGGAAATATCAGTTTTACAAGTAATACAAAATGGACAATGCCATCCTTAAACAACAAATAAAGAAGAGAGATTAGTCGAAAATCCTTCAATTACTCGATTCCTTCATTTATAACAGGGTTATCCTTCAGTTGCTAGAGTGATCAGCTCCAGCGGCCATCAATTTGAGACATGCATGTCATAATCCATGTGGCTTTGTTACCATCATTTAGCCACACCCCTTGAATTTCTTAAGCCATCAATCGGGATTGGGGTTTTACCCTCTTTTAATTAACACTTAACCCATGCAACTATGCATCTGGGTACTACATAAATATAAATACATCAACATTACTCAACTATATTTCCGGAACAAGTTCATTATCATTACTATCAATTAAAGTCTGCCCCAATCTTAACTTTCAAAGAAGTTACAGGTAAGATATTTAAAATAGAGTACTCAAATATTATACCACAACAAAACTCAAGGAAGCATGCAAATACAGAAAAAGTACAATATTCATGTAATTAAAAGATGTCAACAAAGAGATGAAAACATAGGACTTGCCTGCTTCCTACTTTCTTTATAATTAATTTTGTCCGAATTGCCTTCCTCGTTCTAACTTTAACTCGTTCCGGTGAATTTCTTGTTGTTTCCCTTCTGCTCTATTGTATATATATATATAAATATATCGCTCTTTTGGTGGAAAAATTCCTTAGTCTCCCTTCCCAAGCTACCGCTACCAACCTGAATGCCAAATAGCCCTTCCATCTTCGTTCTTCCTCCATCTTCAATTTTTTTTCTCAGATATATCTATATGTATGTCGGGGAAAGTTCTCGTCGATATCCCCCAGGCCCCTATCCTCGCTATTCCCCGTTCCCCTAAAAATATCCTCCTATTTAATAAACTTAATATTTAATATTCTGCACTTGACCATCATTTATACCTATAAACATTTATCATTCTAAATAATCTAAATGGATGTATATATTCAAATGAAAGCCATTCCTACTTTTATTTTTATTATTATTATTATTGAGATGACATATTTGGTATCTTAACTAAAAATACAAGACTAAAACTACTATCTAACAAACTTATTTTAACATCACAATATTATTATGCTGGTTATTACATCATACTTACTTGATCTTCAGAAATTCCAATTTAACTTTCACTCTCTCACCGTGTTTATTATATTTTCATATACATAAACTGTGTATGCGTTAGTAACTTACTTGAGTTCGACTTCTATACTTACTAAGTACGCAGAAAAATGGCTGCACTTTAGAAAACATTATTATGAGCTTTATGGCTAATTGTAAATTACTGAACAACAAAACAAAGGACTCCATGAAGGATCCAACCATTGTACTTGAAATTTTAATTTCGTTTATTCCGTTTAAAACTGAACTCCTATATTACGTAATGCCAAACCAAACTAGTGTATTCAGATCACCTATAAAACTTCCTACTTAATGGCTAATATCTTGATCATTTTAAGCCAAAGGTTTCTCACTGAATATACTAAGTACTTCCAAGAGATTCCATGCAACAATCTTTCCCCATCCTATCCTTCCAACCTCATAAAGAGTTCTCACTACACCCTTATAATTAGAAGTTTCATTTTTTGATGTTAGAACAAGCCACACAATTCTAATTTCAGAATTTCCTATAAACTTAAAATGACACACAAATATCTCCTTTTAGACATTAAACTAGTATCGCTAACGGGATGAGCGAAACCCTTATTCCGAAAAAAGATCTCAACTTTCCAATTAATCCGTACATTTCTCACAAACATAAAAAGGGTATCGAAATTCCATTCACTTCCAACATAATTTTCATCAAATTGCAGTAATCTTGAATTCGAAAAGAAACAGTAATGCATATACACATATAAAAGCCTACATACAAAAAGTCTAAGTATCTATAAAAGGTACCAAAATCAGGGCGAGGGCGCTTGAGCAATCCAGTAGAAGGGTGTAATTGGTGTTGTCTGTTCCAGTATTCATCTGCCATATCTTCTTCTGCAATTAAACTGAGTAAGATATGTATACATACATATAATCTCTATCTATAGACATGTTATGCAAATAATATTCAAGAAATGAAAAACCTGAATTTGATGGTAATTCAAAACCCCTCTTGCTTTTTCTCATCCACTCCAAGTATTTGCAGCCCCAAGAACAGTGATTTGTAAACACTTCTTTTTTTTTGGGATGATGATGAAGATTTAATGTCATATATACAATTTAAATAAAAAAAGAAATACCATTTAAATAATACAAAATAACTAATGCCTCGTTTGAAAACAAACATTTCATAATGGTGGATTTCAAATAACATAATTTGAGTTGTCATTTCAAATTCTCATATTTACACTAAAATTTGAATGTCTTGAATTTTAAATAAAATCAAAATTGAAACTTTTTTATTTATCCAAACATGTTATTCCATCAAATCTAGAATTTGAAATAAAATCCAAGTTATCAAACGGGCACTTATGTAATTCATTTTATTTATGTTCAGATTGTTCTTAGTGTGTTTATATACGCACCCTTAAGTTTTTTACAAGATCAAATTCAACAAATCATGTGAATTTTTTTCTATAAATTGAAAAACTGTAAAAAATAATATTTTAAATTTTTTTAATAAAAGTGACGGATCTTGACATTTTCACGGATTTAAAAAATGTCTTTATACATATTTGCCGACGGATTTTGTTATTGATCATCAAAATAGAGATTAAAGTTTTCTCATGTATCACTAGAAAATGATATTCCGAAATATAAATAAGATATTAAATTAAAAAATAAATATTTTAAATTAAATTTATCAAAAAAATTGCTAACGAATAAATTCCATGTATCACTAGAATATAAACAAGATACTAAATTAAAAAAGAAGACTTAAAAAGCAAATTAATGAGAATTTAAATATAGAGAAAAGAAAACAAAAAAGGTATTTTAGTCCAAAACAAAATATGGTGTGCATAAATAACTTTCCACCCATTTTATTTTTAATCTTTAATAATCTCAAACACCTAAACTACTCATATATTATATTGCTTGAATTAGGTAATTTTATTTAAGTTGATATTATTTATGGCACATATATTATATTGCTTCAAGCTTGGACAGAAACAGAGATGAGTATTTTTGTTACTTAAGAATTTATGATGAATCTCCTACATGATTTCAGCAGTCCATATCGACCAAAAAAAAGTGTTGTGCATGATCTTACTACTTTGCAAGAGTGCAGCCTGATCCCAAGCCATGGTTTGAAATTGACAGTGTTGCAAACTCTTAAAATTATTGAATTGTTCTTTTATCAGTGAAGCTATTCAGAAGTTTACTTTTCATTATGTTCTCAAAATTATGTTGTAAATACAATTTCACATTCAAGAAATTAAAATTATTATGTTATAAATATAAATTAAACTGTAGAAGCATGTCTATATGATGCATCGGCTACATAAAGTTCAACACTCCGCAGAACATATCAGTGTGTTGGACAATTAGCTAATAGACTATAAAGAAGCTCTAAGCACCTTTGAAACTAGAGAGAAATGAGATTTTGAAATAAGCTCTAAGATATTTATACTCTGTATCCGCTATTTTATATTTTATTTTGCACAATCATACTGTTACTCGCAACCACAGCCGGATCCCAATTCCCAAACCATAGCCTGACAGTGCTGCAAACTCTAACATATTGCATTATTTGTTTACTGATGATAACAGACTTGCTGCTTGTACTACAGTGCCTGTACTGCATAAACATCGAGTTCAAGTGGTTGCAGCAGCAATGACATGGCTTTAATTGCCATACAGAATCAATTACAAAACTAATCAATTAGATTTTGAGCATGTTGAACACTTAACCACGGAAATATACAGAAGAATTAGATTTCGGGAAGTTTCTAATATATAGTACGAAAACTTCAAATAAGCTGCAAATTTAGTTTCATAATGCAGGGTAAACAAACAAAGTTTTTTTCACTTTCAAGCAAGGAAATAAATGCTTGTATCAGTCAGAACTATTCTACTAGATTCCTTCCCTCTTGAGCTAGAAGCTTTTGCTGCTTTAATCATGTCAACTACAGTTTCGAGCCTCCATATACGAGCCTCGAGTCCCAGGTGTTGTAATTCTGGTGTACTTTCCTCACAGTCACACCTTCCGTCTTTAATATTGAAAATGTTTTTCTCTGGAATACCAACTGCAGCTTCTTCAGGTTCTATTGGTATTTCCGTCAAAGATTTGCTATTCTTAAGTTTATTAAAAGAAGACACACTATGCATACTTATTCCCGCAGGTTCATTGGTGAACTTTAAATTCCTACTCACGAGTACATCTTCTTTTGGTTCAGCTTGCCTTTCAGTGGAATATTTTCTCTTCTCACACTTATCTGAAGAATCCATAATCTCCACAGTCAGTTCCACTGGTTCACTCGTGTAGTGCAACTCTTTAGGGTTCTTATTGCATACTGAAAACAATCCCAGACTAACAATATCTGGTAGTTCATTATCACCATCCCTTGTTTTTTCAGAAGTATTTCTCTTTTGAGATTGATTTAGAAGTTGTGCAATTGTCAGACTATCTTCCTCAACATTATCATGATTATTCGGTGCTGGACGGCCATCAAGATTAATATTTTTCCTAGAGCTATCAGTCTTCCCTGATTGAAACATAAGTTGAGCAGTTGGAAGACCATCCTCTGCAGTAGAATTATCTGGCCTTTCCTCAAGACAACCCCAAAGAGAAGCAGGAGTAGGCAATGATTTCTTATTTCTCTTGTGTACAGAAGAAACCGGTTGTGAATGCTTTTCATTATGGATGATGCTGGTCACCAAGTCCTCATTGACGACCACCAGGCCCCTCCACCAGACCGCATATTGGGAGGACACACCCGACGCACAAAGTCTAGGTGGTATATATAATTTTATACCTCTAATAGGCTTGTTGTAACTGCTCCAATCAGTGTCAGGACTCTCATTGGACTGAACAACATGGGAAGGAAGATCTTGATCCAACCCAAATTGCATAGCCACTCTATGGGGGAGATACTGCTCAGTACTCTCCAATCCAACTAACACTGAAGTTCTCAAGCATCGAGCAAATGACTCTACCGCATCAGAGTCCACAACTACCCACTGTCCATTATATTCGTACAAGTCACTCAACGTACTATTGCTAGGAGTCATAGCATAAGGGCGCCACAAAAATGATAGTCCGCCAGAGTCTAAGGCTGCCCTCACATCATTAACTTTAAAAATTTTCACACCATTCCACCGTGCTGATCTAGGCTTTGCCCTCTCTACGACATTTGGAACTGGCCTCAAATCCATAAATCTCTCCCAAACCCACATATGCACTATATCGTAGTGGCCTAAAATAAGCCTCAAAGCAACTGCAGACCCTAACTTAACAGACTCAACAACTGAATTCTGTAGCAGCCTCATATCCCTAAAAATAGAGGCAAGAACAACAGGCGCCAAAGCGATTTTATGACCTCTAGCAAGATGAATAGCAACACGAATAGCCTGTTTATTAATGTAATTTGGAGGGCGAACGAGAACAAATCTCGACAGCCACAATGCAAGAAATGCTTCATGCTCTATAGCTTTACCACTACCCATAAAATATTTCATCCACGCAGGAAGGCAAACACTTCCACAACCTAATCTAATATTTGTTCCAACATTTTTTAAACTATTGCAAATGCCAATACCTTCATCATCTAAAGGACTCAAAAAAGATGCACCCAAAACAGAATAACATCCCAAATAAATAACATCTTCTAAAGTAATAGTTACCTCACCCCATGGAAAAATGAAAGTGTTTGTATCTGCACACCATCTCTCAGCTACACAAATGATCAAGTTTTTGTCTTTTGGAATTTGGTAAGTTGAGGCCAAGATTGCATCATATATGCCAGCTTTTTTCCATGTTTCTTGGTGTTTGGGCTTCAAACTTTGTACCCAAAGCTTCCATTTTTCTGATGTTCCCTTGTATGAGTTTAAACTGTACTTTCCAAGATTTTTAAAAGTGGGTTTTGAGGGTAATATTGAAGCAGGTGGAGGAGGAAGATGAAGATGATCTTGAGTAAAAATGGGTTTAAGAAAGTGGGCTTTTCTTGTAATGGGAGGGCCACCACAAGGTGGAACCATAAGGTCCTCCCTTTCTTCCACAAGAGTGTCTGCACCATGTATAGGCTCCATCAAGAAGCTTCAAGATTCTTTTGTTGTTTATGTCAGAGAGAGGGAGAGAGAGAGAGAGAGAGAGAGAGAGAGAGATTTCAAGAACTCTATGTTGTGATTTTAGGGATTTTGGACCAGCAGATGCTATGATTTGGGCAGCACATACATACACAAAAATGTATCAATGCATGTATTTGCCAGGGCCTGAGGTTAAGCCTTTTCAGGCATGTAAAAGTGGTGCTGTGCAAAAACCCAGCTGACTAGACACTACTAAAAAATTACTAAAAATAGCTTAATTTCATAATTTGGTACACACGGTTTTCACTTTGCCTATGTGTGACTGACATACCTATAATTATAGGGAAGCTAATTTAGAAATAATCTGGATGTTTCCCGGAGACTTAAAACTAGAATTCTCTAATTTGAACAAAACTTTGAAATACCACTGTAACTATTAAATAGGAACATAGTAAATTGATACTAATACACAAGGGAAATTTTTCTTTAAAAGGGCACTAATTACATTTTGAGAAAAATATATTAATAAATTTTGTATAAGTCTCCCCATGTCCCGGGCCTTAATAGTACATAGCTTGATTCTACGTGATATTATGCAAGGAAAATGTTTGCTCTACAAAATTTTGTATAAAATTTTGTACATAATGATATGTGGTGGATTTGTCAACGAAATGTTGGTGCAGTGGTTGAGCTCTTGTACCCTCTTGCATGTGGTTAGGAGTTCGATCACTGGTATGTGCGTGTGACCCCTGTATTCAAATTAACAACACCAATTAAAACACATCACATCAAGTGTCATATTGTAGTGTACATTTTTTTTTACAAAATTCTCTACACCTAACACTACTCATTAAGTAAATATTTGTGGCCAAAATCGCGTTATAGCTCGAAGTGGCTAAGAGTTTAATTTTTGTCATCTCATGTTCAATATTTGATTTTAACTCGTTTGTGAAATATGTTAGAATAAAAAATATTTGTGACAAGTAAAAGTTCTTCAATACTTGTTTTTTGTACAAATATTAATCAGCGGAGTTGTGCTACATACATAAAATATGGGTACAAAATTTGAACAAAATAAAATGACAAATGAGATGGAATAAGATGATCATTATATGAATGCAGAGTGTCATTCAGATCAAAATATAACATATGCGATTTTGCGAAAATTATGTACTCAATTTTTTAGATGAACCATTTATCCTCAAAAACATAGAGAACAAAGAGACGAAGTCTCTAACACGGCCCATGAATGCTTGATCACAGTCTTAGAAAACAACAAAGTTACACATTCTTATTCCGTAACAACTTAGAACACTTCGGTGAGATTTTAAAAGTGACAGTTCTTACTCTTAATTATATGCACATTTTTACTTTAAAAGAATGGGAATGTTGTCCTAGGGGAAACTCCGTTTTATTAAATTATCAACCAGATGCCTTGTAATTGCACATGTCAAGAAATGTCAAAAACTATATACATCTCTGTATGTTTAGTTTAGTTTATAGTAGTTGTTTTGTTTAGTTTATAGTAGTTGTTTAGTTGTTGCATTTTCTACTCAGTGTCGAGGTACTAGTCTGCTTATAAATTTTGATGAAATTGATGTTTCCCCAACTTCACCATTAATTCCCAAAGGTATAGACTCCTGTACTGAAGCTTTTCTTCACAATCACAGCTAGTTTATCTTCTTGGAACAAAGCTGGTGATACACCAAAGACATGAAATGTTTTGCCACAACCAGAAAAATTCCCAGGTACCAGGCACGTCTGTTTGATGGTACAGGCAACTTATATATGTAATTCTGTTTGTGTTATGCATATTCTGTTGGTATTTATAATGCCTTGTCAATTGTTTATCAACAACAACTATCTGAAAATGCATGTTTATGTAAGCCAGAATATTGATGTTACTGTTTGATTCTCCGTTTTGCCCAGTCTTAAAACCGAAACAGATGCAAAACGCTATGTTCTGCAACTGCAGTTTCAGTCTTAATTTGCAATGTTAGTCTACAAGCTAAGAATAAGAGCTTTTGATAATTTATGTAAATTTTGGTATGGAGCTTGGCATGCCAGATTAAAGTAGATTGCCTTAAATTGCACAATATTTAGACAATGATTTTCGAAAACAAGTGACAAATAATTTATCAAAATAACACTAGAGTCTAGATGTATGTTCGGAGTTTAGACCATGAAATTCTAAGTTGAACGAAAATGAAGATGAAAACTCAATGTAAAATGTATTCGAATCTCATTCACATTTGAGTGGTTAGGATTTTAAGTTTGCAAATGGCAACTAAATATCCTCTTAACCACAGTTAAGTGCTTTCTGCCTGGACTACCTACGCAGATATCATATTGAACTCAGATATCACATAGAAGAACTATTTTCAATGGGGCTCATATTAAATATTACTCTTATATTATTTCAAAAAACTGAAAATTATATATTAAAGTAGATTAAATCTACTTTCCGGTGATATAATTTTTTTATTTTGTTCAGTTATAAATTATTAATAAATTTCGGTCAAACTTAAGTCAATTTGACCGGCACAAATCCAAATGTGACAACTAAAATGGGATGGAGGGAGTATTATTTTTAAATTATAATCAACCAATATAGTCAATATCATCGAAGCAAAATGCCTTACAGGTTCAGCAAATTTAACATTAAATCTTATAGGTACAATTTAGCCAACCATTATAGCCAATAAAAAGTGCGGGTAAAAAAAGTGTTGTTTAAAAATTCAGATGTTTGGCTATATTTTAAATTTATATATGTTTTGATGTCAAAAATTATAAAAAAAAAATAATGATTTCGATGAGTTTTAATGGTAAAATCAACATTTTTTTCCCGCAAAAGCACAAAAGCAACGTTTTTGAAAAGCATGTGGGCACCTTACTTTTTCTAACGACGGCTTTTAGGCCAAAAATATTTTTCAGAAAGACAGATTTTTAATTTTACCAAACAGTTTTTTAGCTAATTTTGAGCAAAAAACTGATGATGATGTTTGCAACAGCAATACCAAACACACCTTTAACTCTTTTATAAATAAAGTACATTTGATGTATATACAAGTCTAAAACTCGTGCGATGCACGATTTTTTAAATAATTGTTATTTTATTATTTTCACTACAATATTTTATTAATTATATTTTTTAAAATTTTAATTATGTCTAAATAAATATTGTTAAATGTATATTTTATTATATTCAAATATGTATTTAAAATCGTTAGGTTTAAAATAATTAAGTTCGTAAATTGACCCCGTAAATAAATTTTGAAAAATATTTACCCGGCCCAATTAAATATGTCATGTTTTTTAATTAAAATATTTTAATTTACAATTATTTAGGTTTTTGATAATATTCAAATCTTCGATTAATCTATACTATATTATAATAGACGAAATATTGAAATTTGGTAATCGGTTGTTCGATACTTGCTGAAATTACTTTAATACCCTTACTTATTTGTAGTACATTCCAATTCAAATAAATTGTTCTCACTTAATTTTTCTATTTAATTAATTACCTTATGATTTATTTGTACCTAATTATATTCACCCAATTATTGTTACTATTATATATAATCACAAATTTGAGTTAAAAATTCAATGATTAGAATTTAAACGACCAAATTATGAGTTTATTGGAGATTGAAGTAATTTTTTATTAGTAATTTAGCTCGAGAGATATTGGTCTGTTAGTGTTATCTATATGGATAGTTGCATTTATATAACTATTTTATGAATATTAATCTATTAATTAGTCTTTAATATAACGAACAATATTTATTTATGTTTTAAATCTTATTTTAGTAGGGATCAATAGTATAATTTAAACTTTATTTTATTTCTAATAATTTGTATAGATTATAATTTAATTGGAATTTACATTAATATATCCTGAATATTAATATGTTAATCAAAGTGTTTTATGTTAAATATAACTATAAATTTAAAGGATAATTAAAAGTAGATATGACCAAACGATTATTAACAAAATTTTCAATGTTTGTCAAAGTTTAGAGCTCGAAACTTGAAATCTCGGCCGGCTCGAACTCGAACTCGTTTAAAATTTTCATATAAAAAATTTTAAATATTATTTTTATAATTTATAGATTGAATTTTAATTGAAATTAAATATATTTTTTAATTTTTTAAGAATTGAGCTCGTGAGCCAACTCGGCTCGACTCGTTTAGCTCTCCCAAACTCTCTTGGTTGTCTATACATTAATTAATAAACTTTTTCAGTTTGAAAGTTTAAGGTTTAAGTTTTACGTTTATAATTTAGGGATGCGTTTTCTTTTGAACATCGTTCCTCCAAAATAAAATAAGAAAAGGTGAGGTGAAGTACAACAGAACGGTGTCACAGTGGCGTTGTGAATGAGCTATATAAAAGTGGTCATGGTGAGTGTTTGTGATGCCGTACTTTAAAAATAATTGGGTGAATATAAATTATGTAAAATAAATTATAAGGTAATTAATTAAATAGAAAAATTAAGTAATAACGATCAACTGATTACAAAACTTTTAATGTTTCGTCTATTATTATTAAGAATATGTTGTGTACTTGATGATAAGTTAAACAAAACACCTTAATAGATTTAACTTAGTAAATTTTGTAGCTCTCGAAGGATGTTCTAATATAGTCCCGACGGATGAACTTTATAGTCCAGACGGATGAACTTTATAGTCCCGACGGATGACAACTGAACATACATCGAGAGTGTAGCTTATGTAACAATAAGTATTGTAGCACATTTTTGTAAACAACATGTTTTAGTTGAGTAGATGTTGTAGGATTCTGTAAATCATGATGATTACTAGATTGATGTACAAAATAGGTTGGTTAACTGTAAATATAAGATGCATTGTAATTCTGTACAAGTGAAATAGAGTCAAGTGACAGAAAGACTCCCAACGGATAATCTACAAAGGCTCCCGACGGATGATCACCAAAATTCCCAACGGATAATCAACAAGACTCCCGACGGATGACCAACATAGTCCCGACGGATGATCATATTCAAAATAGTTGTTGATAGTGACAACACAGTCACATGCGTCGGGTGTTTGCAAAAGGAATGTGGCAGCCTGTTAAGCAGGATTTTGAGAAAAAAGAAGCATTACCATTTCCATGCAAATGTGAAGATATTCAAAGATGTTGGACAGAGTAATGTAGAAGCATGATATTAGACTAGATTTATTTTGTTTTATTATCTTGTCTTATTGTCATGTAACTTGGTGATATATAAATCAAGTGTAGGAAGTAGAACAACTAACTAATCAAGCACATTTTTCAGAGAGATAGATAAAACTGTACTTGTCAAGAATTTCTCTGTAATTTGTTTACTCACTTGTAAAGCAGCTGTGTGCTATTCAAAGCATCACAGAGTTCTCTATCTGATATATATATCAGGTGGATACTTTCAAATCCACCCAAAAGTTTTAAAAATTGTGTTTTACTGTTTTATTACTTAGTGTTTTGATTTCTATTATTTTTTCATTCCGCATTACTGCAAATCAAACACTGTTATATATATTGAGTTAGAACATTATTAAAATCTCAAAAAGAAGTCAGAATTACATTCAACCCCCTTATGTAATTCTTGTTGTATTGTTAGGGAATAACAATTATAATATAGTATAGATATTTGAATTAAGTGCTAGACGGGTCCCCACGGGCGACGTTCCTAAATTGAAAAAATAGGAATTAATATTTGTATTTGTATAAAAATATTTTTCATTTTATTATTTGTATTTTGTCATTTTATTAATTATATTTGTTAAAAAAGTAAGTATATCTGAATAAGTATAACTTGGTATATGTTAGGTCACACTTTCACTGTAGAGGGGGTGAATACAGTGTTTATTACAATCAAATCAAACTTCAAGAACTTATGTAACAGAAAACAAACTTTATTTAAACAATAAACTCTGTTACAATCTGGAACTGTTATCTCTCAGTGATGAACAAAATATCACGAGAGCTGCTAGAGTTATATTAAATAATATTCTCGATAATGATAACACTTCTAGTGTAAACTCTATTTCTGTGTTTATATACTACACAGTTACAAGATATTCGCTAATTGATATGGAATATAATTCTGCTTCCTAAAATATATCAATCAGATATCTTCTATTCCAAGTATTCCATTCTTCACGGAATTCCTTCTTCATGCATATCTCTTCTTATGTTTATCTTGATCTTCTTAACTTTAATCAGCTACTGTCCTTATCTGATCGTCCTTCAGCACTTAAGTTCTGATATCTATCTCCTGATAACATAAGTACTGATATCCCTTAAGTTCTGACTTCCAGTACCTTAAGTTCTGACTTCCAGTATAAGTACTGATCAGTTAAGTACTGATTTGTTCTGTTCAAATAAGATCTGAAATCTAAACATAAAACATATTAGCCATGACATTATCAAATATATCTAACAATCTCCCCCAACTTGTAAATTAACAAAATATACAAGTTTAACAGATATTTGATGATGTCAAAAATATTAAGTACAAATGCATGAGAAATAGACAAGATAACTACAACTTACAGTCCTTAAAGTTTTTACCAATTCAACTTCTGATAACAACTTCAACCTGTATAAATATCAGAATTTAAGCAGTTGTAGATCTTCGACTTGGCTTCATCATTTTCCGATCTCTCTGATGTCAGAAGTTGTTCTGAGATAATTCTTCAACAAACATTTCTCAGCATATCTGAGTTCATCAATCATTCTCCGTTTGACATCTTTAAGCTCTGCAGTATCTTCACCAGTTTGAAATATTGCAGCTCTGAGATCATTAATCTTTGCTTTTCTCAACTCCCGATCTAGTCTTATGACATAAGCTTTGTTAGACTCTAGATTGAATTCAAGCCCCTTAATACCAAGATATGTTCTGATCTGTGCAGTATTAGGCTTCATATCAACAATATCACCATTGTGATTTCTGTACTTTGGAACATATCTGCTGTCAGACTTAACAGAATAAAGTCTTTTCTGTCTCTGAATCTGTTCCTTTAAGTAGTTTGCAGCAGTCTCTGTTATTCTGTCATCCACTTGAAGTAAGAATAATACATGTTCCAATTCTTCAAAATACTTCAATGGAATGGCATTTTGTCTTATATGATAAACCCTACCATCTGTCATGAAATACAACATGATGTATTCTTTCAAGTAGGTATGGTAAACCATCTGTACAGATTCTAGTTGATTCAATCTCTCAGGAGTTGCTCCAATACCTGGTTCACTCAAGGAAGTTGGATCATCAGTAGTGTTGTGTACTCTTCTTTCATCAGCACTTCCCAATCCAGTTTTATCTCTAGCTTCCTTTCCAGTAACTACTCTTGCTTCAAAACCACTTAAAGTAGTCTTCAAAGATTGAGTCTGTTTTGCTTTAGTGAATCCTGGTAGGAGTGTTTTAGATTTATCTTCTGATATCAAGTTAACTTGAGCACTGTCAGAGGTTACTTGCTTCTTCTGAATATCAGAACTTACAATTTCTTGACTCTGAACAACTTGAGCCATGTCAGAGGTTGTTTTAAGAATTTTTCTTGAAGTCAGAGCAAGATTATGTTTTCCATCAGTAATTTCTTCTTCCTCAGGAGGTACATAAGGCTTGATAGGTTCACCAACCTTTTCTTTACCCTTGGATCTTGGATCTATCTGTGGTTGTGATCTAGCCAAAGTTTCTTCAGTATGTATCCTCTCTTTGATCACAATGCCTTTAGGTTTTGGAAGTAACTTTTTACCAGAAGTTTCAGATTTAGATGTGACTTTCTCTGATTTAAGTCTGGCTTCTTCTTCCTTTAAACTTTCCAAGTCCATCCCTGGATTTTCTTGAAGAAATAACTGTCTTGACATTTCCTCATCAAGATCTAGAAGTTCATCAGAACTTATCCTTTTACCAGCAGCAGAACTTATTCTTTTCCCAGTATCAGAACTTGTTCTGTGACTAGCTTGTCTTGATGTAAATCTTCTACCTTGACTATGACCACTACCCATTCCAGAGTTTCCTTGGTCATCTTTTCCATCATCCTTTCCTTGCAGTGACTTGTTGGTTTTGCATTTGGACTTAATTACCTTCTCCCCCTTTTTGGCATCAGCAGGTAATAAAAGAGAGATAAGTAGTTCCACTGAGGTCTGGATTTCAGTAAGTTGCGATTGCTGAGAAGCTTGATTTGTCAGAATTTGATCAATCTGAGCTTGTTGCTTCTCTTGAGTTTTCTCAATATAAGCAACCCTGTCAATGGTAGGTTGGAAGAACTTTTTCTTATCAAGTTTCCAAACTTGTTCCTGTTTAATAAAGTTCTCCTGAATCTTGTGTAGCTCTGCATGAGTGTTGGAATGAAGACCTTGTAGATGTTTAGTACTCAATGCAGTGACTCTAAGCTGGGTTTTAAAATCATCAGAATTTAACATTTCATCAGCTTTAGTCAAGTGCTCAGCAAGATGTAAAGCATTTGGAACACATGAAACTGAGTTCCATTCCTTAGTCCACTCCTGTCCTGCAGGAGTTTCACTCCAAGGTACTGGTGCATCCCTGATAACAAACTCCTTTAGCAGTTCAGACTTAGGAAGAGTCAGTGGAGGAGTATGTCCTGAAGGTCCTGCTGCATCAGCATCTACAGTTGTAGCAGCTTCACCAGTATCTCCAACATTTGCAGCATCAGAACTTAAAGAATCAGTATCTTCTGATAAGACAACTGTATGAGTAGCAATGGAGGCTTCAACATCCTCTAATTGCTGATCTGATACTAAGTTCTGATCAACAGCCATATCCTGATGCTCACCTAAAATCTGATCATCATCTTGATGCAGAGAAGGTGTTAGTGATAACTCAGGAGTTTGAACAGCATCAGTAACAGGTGTTGTGAAAGGATTATTTGCTGTTGGAGCTTCTAAGAAAAGTATTTCAGGCACAACCAAGTTCTGAATATCAATTTCAGCACTTGTGCCTGGATCAACAAGAGATAAAGAAGGTAAATTAGCCTTGTCAGATACAGGTTCCTGAAATGGAGTTGATGGAGAAGAAGTGACTGGAGCAAATTCCTTGTCTTGTGAGATCAGAGATTCCTGATCCCCTTCCTTAGCTGCTTCCTCCTCATCATCTGAAACTGGCCTCTGTGCCCTCTGTTTCTTGTACTTTGTTGTTGATTTGGATTCCTTGGGAGTTGCAGGAACCGTCATACGTCTAAGCCTCTTGAGAAGCCTAGAACCCCCAATTGCAGAATCCTTCTGAGAAGTTGCCTTCTCAGCTTCATCTATCATAGGTTCTGATTCCTCTGGTATAGAGAAGGTACAATCTTCTGGAAGATGTAAGATGTAATGCTCTTCGTACTGTACCAGGAGTGACTACATAGGAAGAATCACCCACTTGGAAGATAATACTGGGAGTTCCTCGTTTACCACCATCATCAAAAATTCCAGTCCTCCAGAACCGCAGAACTTGTTGACTTGAAAATAATTCAGGCTGAGTTAAGGCGTACCCAACCTCAATATGTGCAAGAAGATCTTGCACAAAATGCAATTCAGATGGAGCGTCAGCATGATCAAGAATTGCAGCATAGTTGTTTGGAACAAACTTTGCTCCATCAATGATTAAATCCTTTGGTGCCATGTGAAAAATATTGAAATTCAAGTATGCCTGTTAGGTGTTTGAGATAATATCTGTATGAAAACAACGGAAATAGTAAAGTGAAGGAGAGTAAAAGTAAGAAGAGAGATAGAAGATGAAGAAATTAAAAAGATTAAAGAAATCTTCTCTCTGCTGTACTTATACAAAAGAAATATTACCGTTGGACACCTGTCAGACATGCAGTAATAACGGATAGTTACTGGGCTCGAGAAAACAATAATCAATACTTACCTATTTGCCGAGTTTCAAGGAAAAACTGTTCCATTTATCAATGGAAACAATTCAAATTTTAACCCGTTATCACTGATTGGTTATTTTGCACTGCAACATTAATATTCTGAAAATGAATCATGTTAAAAATGACCGAGATAATTTCGATGAATAAGTGCTGACTAAGAATCAGGACTTAAATCAGAACTTAAGACAAAATTTAAATGGTCATCAGAATATCAAGCAGGATTTAACAACACAAGATAAAATAACTCAGAGACAAAATCTTGAAGTAAAAACAATTTTCATTAATATATCAAGTCAATACATAAATGAAATAGAAATTACAGCAATACAAGATTTTCCCTAAGCTTCTACTCCTAACGTCAACAGCTTTAGTCCTAGCTAAGAAGCCTGACAAAGCTGAGGATGAAGAAGAACAGGAAGAAGACGAGATTAAGTCATCTTCCTCTTCCTATCTTCGACAAACAAGATAGCGAGTCGAATGATTCGCTCTTGCTGACGGATAGCTTCCTGCCTTTCCTCCTCCAGGCGCTCCAGATGGCGATGATAATCCATCTCGAAGAATAGAAGGTGAGCCAGCACCTCCTGTGGGACAGAGTCCCAGATCTCCTCAGGAATGGCTGTTATATGCCACTCCTGCTGCCACTCGGCACAACTGAGCTCCATTGTGAAGGTTTGAGTGTTCAAAAACATGTTGTATCGAACCATTGTGTTTTTGACAGAAGAAGGAGGATAAGTGTGTGAGAAGAATGTGATGGAAAGACTGATGTGAAGTGGTTGCATATATAGGCAAGAGAATGCCAAGAGACACAAAGATATTGAATGCAGACAGGTAGAATTAATTCTACCTCGTCTCCCTAGACCTTGAAAAAGAATAACAGTCATTGGAAAAGGAATGGGCACATGTAACAAGAGTGAACTGTTCAAGGACGAGTGCCATTATGTTTTAACCATAGACTATTAATCTTCCACTTCAACATTTCGAAATTAATCTGAGACTGTTACCAAATTTTACTCATAAATAAGTCAAGTAAAGGGTTAGACTGAAAAATCAGAACTTAGACCTATACCAGAACTTAACAGTCATCAGAACATAATGTCTTACCTCGAACAAGGAATATCTATCTTAGTAAATACTCATACAAGTTCTTAGTTATGAACGTCAGAACTTAATCATCAGAACGTGTAACTAGAACTTGTCCTCAGAATTTGTGCAGAAGTGACACAATGACTGTTTATCTAAAATAACATAGATCACCACAGAAATTTCATCATTCATATGGAGTGATGTGTGTGTGCATTAAGCTAAATAACCGACAAAGAGTAAAGTCTGATCTACTTCAGTACATCTTAGAAATAAGTCATAATTAAAATTTTGCTAAAGAACTGTCATTATCCTGAAACCTACTGATAAACGAGTTCATGCATGAGTCCACCTCAACTGTTTTTGTGCTAATTTTATGCATCTTTTGAAATTCTATTTTACAGAGGCTTCTCAGTGTAAGTGAGTCACGACTGTTTATTAGAATTTATGCTATTATCAGAGTATTTCTCCAGTAATCATAGAGTGTGAAAAGTCACCAAGAAAATATTTTGCTTTTCTAATGCATATTTACTTAATACCAGCAATGCACTTGGGTCGTCCCTTTCACATTTTTACTCTAGATCTCAAAGGAGTACCTGATATTATTCTTTGATTATTGTTCTTCTTCTTTTGATAAGTGAGGTTTATCAGCACTTAGTACATTCAGCAGTTTTACTAGAATCAGAACTTAAACAGATGAGTAGCATTATTTTAATTTGTGACTTAGTAATAAGATATACAAAGTAAACTTAACTAAGCTCAGTTATCAGAATTTGCTTGTGTCATAAGATTTCCACAGAAATAACTACTTCTTTCATGGGATCATTTGTTTATTGAAGACTAGTAGGTCAGTATCTAGCACAGTTATCCTCATAGGATAGAAGAGTTACTGAAACAGACATATCACTTATCAGAGTTTAGACACATATATCAGACAACAGTCAGTACTTGAAGACATTTATCAATTAATGCACAGAATATACAAAGAGATTAATTCTGTAAATACTGATCATAAAGTCTGATAACATAGAACAAGTTTAAGCAGATTTAGAGAAAGAACCTGAAATCATTCCAAGTTCATTTACCAATTTTGAAAAGGTAGCTTCACACAGTGGTTTTGTGAAGATATCTGCTACTTGTTGATCTGTGGGAACAAAATGCAATTCCACTGTACCTTCATCCACATGTTCCCTGATGAAATGGTACCTGATGCTGATGTGCTTTGTCATAGAGTGTTGAACTGGATTACCTGTCATAGCAATAGCACTTTGATTATCACAGTAAATAGGGATTTTGAAATATGTTAACCCATAATCCAGTAACTGATTCTTCATCCAGAGAATCTGTGCACAGCAGCTTCCTGCAGCAATATACTCTGCTTCTGCAGTTGATGTGGAAATTGACTTTTGTTTCTTGCTATACCAAGAAACCAATCTGCCTCCAAGAAATTGGCAGCTTCCACTTGTGCTTTTCCTGTCAATTTTGCAACCTGCAAAATCTGCATCTGAGTAACCTATTAATTTAAAATCTGATTCTCTAGGATACCATAATCCTAGATCAGCTGTTCCTTTAAGATACTTAAAGATTCTTTTTACAGCTGTTAAGTGAGGTTCTCTTGGATCTGCTTGAAATCTTGCACAAAGACAGGTAGCAAACATGATATCTGGTCTACTAGCAGTTAGATAGAGAAGTGAGCCAATCATACCTCTGTAATCAGTAATATCTACTGAATTACCAGTATCCTTATCCAGTTTTGTTGCAGTGGCCATGGGAGTGGATGCACTTGAACAGTCTTGCATTCCAAAATTTTTCAGCAAATTTCTGGTGTACTTAGATTGACAAATAAAAGTTCCTTCTTCACTCTGCTTGACTTGAAGGCCCAGAAAATAACTAAGTTCTCCCATCATACTCATCTGATATCTTGACTGCATTAGATTGGCAAACTTTTTGCAAAGTTTGTCATTTGGAGACCCAAAAATGATATCATCAACATAAATCTGGATCAAAAGTAAGTCCTTGCCATGGTTGAGATAGAACAATGTTTTGTCAATAGTTCCTCTGTTGAATCCACTTTCCAGAAGAAACTGAGTTAAAGTCTCATACCATGCTCTAGGAGCTTGCTTAAGTCCATAAAGTGCTTTATCAAGCCTGTAGACATAATCTGGATGTTTGGAATCTACAAAGCCTGGAGGTTGTTCAACATATACTTCCTCTTCCAATTCTCCATTGAGAAAAGCACTTTTCACATCCATTTGAAAGACAGTAAACTTTTTGTGAGCAGCATAAGCCATGAATATCCTTATGGCTTCTAACCTAGCAACTAGAGCAAATGTTTCATCATAGTCAATTCCCTCCTGTTGAGAATATCCTTTTGCAACCAGCCTTGCCTTGTTCCTTACAATTATGCCATCACTGTCAGTTTTGTTTCTGAATACCCACTTTGTACCAACAACCGATCTATTCTTGGGTCTTGGCACTAAGGTCCAGACTTTGTTTCTTTCAAATTCATTCAACTCTTCCTGTTCTAGTTCTGACACCTGCCTCAGGATTTCCAATTATTAAATCAGGTGTATGTGATTTTGTCCACTTCCTTGCAGATGGAAGATTTTCTCTAGAACTGGATGCTCCCCCATAATTCATGCTGTCTTCGATTTCATTTTCTGATGCTCCCCCTGAAACTATGCTCTCTGAGTTGGATCCTTCAGTATTTAGATTTTCAGCACTGTCAGTACTTGGCTTATCAGAACTTGACGAATCAGAATTTGACGAGCCAGATGTATGTTCTGATGCTTCTTGAGATGTGATAAAATCTTGAGTATGCTCCCCCTGCAATGGTGCATCTTCCTTTGACGTAGTCACCACAGTTTCAATAACATCAGAGTTTAATCCATCAGAATTTACAGTATCAGGACTTTGACTGTCAGGACTTGAGGTATCAGAATATGAATCTTCATTTTCAAATCTCAGCTTATTATGATCAATGCAATCTTCAAGTCCAGTGATCTTCTTGTCATCAAAAGAGACATTGATAGATTCCATGACCACTTTTGTTCTCAAATTATAGACTCTGAAGGCTTTTGTAGAAAGTGGATATCCTACAAAGATTCCCTCATCAGCTTTTAGATCAAACTTGGATAGCTGTTCAGGATGAGTCTTGAGAACAAAACACTTACATCCAAATACATGAAAGTATTTGAGATTTGGCTTCTTGTTCTTCACCATCTCATATGGTGTTTTTCCATGCTTGTTAATGAGTGTTGCATTTTGAGTAAAACAAGCAGTCTGCACAGCTTCAGCCCAGAAATAGGTTGGAAGCTTTGCTTCTTCAAGCATTGTTCGTGCAGCTTCAATTAGAGTTCTATTCTTCCTTTCAACAACTCCATTTTGCTGTGGAGTTCCAGGAGCAGAAAATTCCTGCTTTATTCCATGATTTTTGAAGAACTCTTCCATTATCAAATTCTTGAATTCAGTGCCATTATCACTCCTCAAAATTTTCACAGAATCTTTGATCAATTTATCCAGATGTTTGACATGATCAATCAGGATAGATGCAGTTTCACTTTTTGTGTGCAAGTAATACACCCATGTGTATCTGGTGAACTCATCTACTATGACCAACGCATATTTCTTCTTTGCAATAGACATGACATTCACTGGACCAAATAGATCAACATGAAGTAGATAGTAAGGCTCAAGAATTGATGATTCAGTCTTGCTCTTGAACGAAGATTTTCTTTGTTTAGCCTTCTGACATGAGTCACAAAGACCATCAGGAACAAACACTGATTTTGGCAGTCCTCTCACAAGATCTTTCTTGATCAGTTCATTTATCTTGTTGAAGTTTAAATGAGAGAGTTTCTTGTGCCAATTCCAGCTTTCTTCAGTTGAGGCTCTACTCACTAAACAGATTGCAGAACCATCAGAACTTGTTGAAAGCTTAGCTTCATAAATGTTACCACGCCTGAATCCCTTCAGAACAATTTTTCCTTTAGATTTACTAACTATTTCACAATGTTCTGCAAAGAAATCAACATGATAACCTCTGTCACAGATTTGACTTATACTCAGTAAGTTGTGTTTAAGTCCTGAGACCAGAGCTACATCTTTAATAATGATATTCCCAAGATTGATATTGCCATATCCCAAGGTTTTTCCAATGTTGCCATCTCCATAAGAAACACTTGGGCCAGCTTTGTCCACAAAGTCTGATAGCAGGGCCTTATTTCCAGTCATATGTCCTGAACATCCACTGTCCAGAACTAGAATATTTTTCCTGTTGCCCTGCAATCAAAAAGACCACTAATTATTAGTTTTAAGGACCCAGACTTGCTTGGATCCTTTGGCCTTTTTAGGTTTGTTAACATTTGCAGCGGATTTAACATCAGATTTTATGTTAACAGTTTTCTTATCAGACCTTATACTAGGAGGAACAACAGAAACTTTCTTTAAAGAAGGTTTTATTTGATAATAATCATAGTACAAACTATGATATTCCTTACAAGTATAAATGGAATGCCATAAACTACCACAATGAAAACAAGGATTTTGTGGTTTGTATCTAACAGACTGACTCTTAACTCCTGACTTTGTAGATAAGGAGTTAATATTCTTATTCTTCCTGCAAAAAGAAGCCAGATGGTTAGAACTTCCACAGTTATGACACGCTTTTCTAGGAGCATCAGGAACAGATTTATAGTTATTGCTTTTATTCACACCTTCCTTTCCATTCCTGTTTTTCCTAGGTGATTTTACCTTGTTTGCATCCTTAACATCTTTCAGCTTATGCTTAAGCTGCTTCTTCGTCATTAAGCCTATGTTAACTTCAGCTGTCTTTTCCTGTTTTAGTTTGTCAGAAGCTAATTCCTTTTTAACTTCTGATTTCTCATTTTCGGATTTTTCAGTTACAAACTTAACAGGTTTTAACTTCGGCTTTTGCTTATCAACAGGCTTAATTTCTACAGTTCCTTTTTCATTTACTCCATAGCCTAAACCCTCTTTCCAGTTTCCACTGCTTAGCAAATTTTGAGTTGTTTTGCCAGAGTTAGTCCAAGTTCTGATAATCTCTCTCTCCTTTTCTAACTCAGTTTTTAGAGATTCATTCATTTTTAGCACTTCATCCCTAATATAAAAAGCATTATCTCTATCCTGCTGAGTTTGATGAAACATGACTAACTCTTTTTCTAAGAAATCATTTCTTTTCTTAAAAGCAAGATTTTCAGAAGTTAATCTTTCACATGTTAAAGTTTGATCTCTATAACTAACAAACATGGTTTTAAGATATCTTCTCAACTCATCAATATCATCAGTATGAAAAGCATAAGTAGTCTGAGGTACCTTTGTTTCAGCAGCTTCAGAACTGCTTTCAGAACTTGATTTATCAGCATTTGCCATCAATGCATAGTTCTCCTCACTTTCAGAGTCTGAGGTGTCTGTCCAGCTTTTCTGCTTTGTGACAAGAGCTTTGCCTTTGTCATTCTTGGTCTTCTTGCAATCAGGAGATATGTGGCCTTTCTCACCACAATTATAACATTTAACATTAGCGTAATCTCCTCTGTCGGACTTTCCTCCTTTTCCTTCAGATCTTCTGAAATTCTTCTTATCAGAACTTATGCCTTTCCTGGAAAACATCTTTCCCTTCCTGAACTTCCTGTATGCAATCTTTGTGATTCCTTTCACCATAAGAGCACACAGCTTCAACATCTCCTCATCAGCATCAGTTTCAGGCAAGCTTTCAGAATCTGAGTCATCATCACTCTCAGAACTTGATGACTCAGTATCAGATTTTATGATAAGAGCTTTACCCTTATCTTTCTTTGAGGAAGGTGGTTTGGGGGATTCCTCTTCAACCTTGAGAGCAACTGTCCTTGACTTTCCTCCTTTTCTCTTGCTTCTTTGTTCCATCTCAAGTTCATGGGTCTTGAGCATTCCATAGATTTCATCAAGAGTTGTTTCATCAAGATTGTAGTTGTCTCTTATTGTTGTTGCCTTCAAATCCCAACATTCAGGAAGAGCTAACAGGAATTTGAGGTTTGTATCTTCAAGATCATACTCCTTATTTACTAATGACAAGTCATTCAAGAGTTTGACAAATCTATCATATACATCAGTCAATGACTCATTAGTCCTAGAGTCAAAGTGTTCATACTCTTGAGTGAGTATTGTCTTCCTGTTCTTCTTAACTGTTTCAGTTCCTTGACACCTTGTCTCCAGTGCATCCCATATCTTGGCATCCTTAGCAATAGATGCTATATCTTCAGCAGTGTAATCAGTCTTTTCCTTTGGTACGGTCATTGCTGCTTCACCTGCAACTACAACAGCGAGCTTGGTAGGTTTGTGAGGCCCTTCCCTGATTCTATCAAGGTATTCTGGATCTGTTGCTTCCAGAAACATGGTCATCCTTACCTTCCATATGGGATATTCAGATGGTCTCAATATGGGAACTCTGATAGTCTCATATCGACTCTGAGTTGATATCTTTGATGATTCCTCAGTTTTGGTAGGCTTAGTTGGAGTTTCTGTGTCAGACATGATTGTGTTTGGATCTTTAACTGTATGTGTGTTAACAGATAGCTCTGATACCACTTGTTAGGTCACACTTTCACTGTAGAGGGGGTGAATACAGTGTTTATTACAATCAAATCAAACTTCAAGAACTTATGTAACAGAAAACAAACTTTATTTAAACAATAAACTATGTTACAATCTGGAACTGTTATCTCTCAGTGATGAACAAAATATCACGAGAGCTGCTAGAGTTATATTAAATAATATTCTCGATAATGATAACACTTCTAGTGTAAACTCTATTTCTGTGTTTATATACTACACAGTTACAAGATATTCGCTAATTGATATGGAATATAATTCTGCTTCCTAAAATATATCAATCAGATATCTTCTATTCCAAGTATTCCATTCTTCACGGAATTCCTTCTTCATGCATATCTCTTCTTATGTTTATCTTGATCTTCTTAACTTTAATCAGCTACTGTCCTTATCTGATCGTCCTTCAGCACTTAAGTTCTGATATCTATCTCCTGATAACATAAGTACTGATATCCCTTAAGTTCTGACTTCCAGTACCTTAAGTTCTGACTTCCAGTATAAGTACTGATCAGTTAAGTACTGATTTGTTCTGTTCAAATAAGATCTGAAATCTAAACATAAAACATATTAGCCATGACATTATCAAATATATCTAACAGTATATCTTTCATCTATACTATATTATAATAGACGAAACAATAAAAGTTTGGTAGTCGGTCGGTCGGTACTTGCTGAAATTACTTAATTACCCTTACTTAATTGTTCTAATTTTAATTATTGGGTCGATCAATTCTAATTCTAATTGATATCGAAGTCAACTTCCTCTATTATTTTACCAATTTCAATTCTATTTTATATCGAACTCTATATCATTATCATTTATATTAAATTCAACTTTTTGTGCCAATTTAAATTTTAATTCATATCGAGTTCTATATCATTCTAATTTGTTACTTCATGCTAAATTAAATTTAAACAAACTAAATATAATTCTTAAGATTTGGTTGATATATAATGTGACTCAGGATAAGATAAAATAATAATAATACCATCAATTCTCCTAAAAAAATTATACTAATGAACTTGGATAAATAAAATAATATATTTTATTTATCCAGGATAAAAACTATATTATACAATTAATTTAGACTAACACAAAACTAAAATAAAAATACAATTCGACCAATAAAAAAATATATATACTAATTATTCAGTCAAAAAAAATTATCTTATTGATTCGAAATTAAAAAAAAATTAAACTAAAAATAATTAGTTTAATTTGGTCAGTGTACTGGGCATCGACCTAAAATAAAATAATGTAAATCTCTGATTCGAGATAAATCAAATTAATATTAGATCAAGTATAATTCGTATCCTATTCATGTGAAATAAATAATTAAATTTTATTTAAAACATAATTTTTTTAAATACACTTAGAATTTACAATAAAACAATATCGTTCAATCAGTAATATTGCCTTTTTTAAATATCTTTTATAGAGTTATAGTTAATCGATTAAGTAATCACCGTGCTAAAATAATAGTTTTTTAAGGTAACAACATAATGGAGACATTATATTTTTACCCACAATAAAATAATAATTTTATTATAATAATATTTTCCCCTTACCAATGTTATCACTTTAAATAAGTTTAAATGTTCTAAAAAGTTATGAACATATACGTTTACTTATATAATTATCATGAAATCATATCATTTAAATCAAAATTAAGAACTGAATGAAGAATTTTTTTAAAAAATTATGTAATATTTAAAAAAAAGGTGCAGTCCGTGCATCACACAAGTTTTAAATATTTAAAAATTATATTCTAATAACTATTTGTAAAAATTAAATTTTAAAATACATAAGTTTATACACTCACATGGTAATTAGATACCTAAAACTATATATACAACCCAATTAAATAAGTCATGCATTTCAATTATGATATTTTAATTTACAATTATTTAAATTATTGATAAAATTCAAATATTTTACTAATTTATATGATTACTATTATATCTAATTATATATTTGATTTAAAATTTTTAATGATTATAATTTACGCGATAAAACTACAACCGATTAAAATCGGAGATTGAAGTGATCTTTTATTAGTCATTTAGCGTGATATAAGGATGTTAGTGCTAATGTTGATATGACATTTATTCTCGGAAACTTTCAGTTTGGGATCAGTTTCAAAACGTATAATGATAGTCGAGACATATGCAATCTATCAACCAAGGCGGATATGGAAGTATAAGTCCATGTCAAATTATTTTCTTTGTTCTTGTAGTTTATAAGAACTTGTGCGATACATAGATTATTTTTAATATATTTATTTATATTTATTTATATTTGAAATTTTAAAATATGAAACTTGTCATTTAAGATATTTAATAATATTATTTGATAATAATTAAACATACACATACACATATATGTAAGTGATATCCTTGAAATAAGACGTATCTTATAAAAAATAATATTATTGATTGTGATATATAGTTTAATTGATATTAATAGTCGTGTATATAGATGATAATAATGTTTTAATTAAAAGATAAATTTTAATATTGGTTATATTACAAATTACCCTTAATTTCATTTTTGTCTTCTTTTGACCCCGATCAATTGTACACATTATTTTTTTATAATCTAAGACACATTATGTTAAGAAATGAATAACACGGAGAGGGGGGAGGTGAATGTGTTTTTACTGTTTTTGGGCTTTTCTTGAATGTTTATGGTTGAACAAAGTAAATTAAATTTTGTAGTAAAATGTGTTCATGCAGAAATTAAGCTTGCAGAAAATAAAGAACACAAATCTTTAAAACTCACTTAATTTTATATTAAAATTAAGACTGTTTTGCTATAAAATTTCTAGGCTCTTTGTTAATAAAGAGCTTAACTTCTTCTTGAGAATGTTACAATAAATTTTATCTAAATTGTTACTTCTAACTGAAGGACCAGTGTTAACTTTATAACTTAGTTAACTGCTGGTTTACACAGTGTGCAATAAGATATGCTATTAGCTTTTCTAAACTGTCACTTGTCATTTCTATTTATAGAAAAGTAGATCGTCCATTTCTGGCTTAGCATATCTTTAGCATCCTGTGATAATTTTAATATTCCTCTGTCAGTTAATCTCCAGCATTGATCTTGCACATTCTTCAAGCTGCTTTTTGTAGACTTGTCAATCCAGCTATTTGGATTGTTTGTTGATTGTTAATCTTGAATATTGAACTGGTCTGTGGTTCCGTACTTTGACAATTTTACTCGAGATCTCCAATTAGGCACATAGGGATCTTGACATCTCGATAAGTATAATGACTTATCAATATCTCTATTGCTCTAGTGAATTTGACTTATAGAGGTCTCTGAGTTCTCAGATGAAACATTAGCTTGTCGAGATCTCTCAGCATCATGTCTTCACTTTATCTTGTCGACAACTTAGAATTCTCTAGTGAATTTTGACTTATCGATATCTCTGAGTTCTCTAGTGGACTTTGACTTATCGATAACTCAGAGTTCTCTAATGAATGTAGACTTGTCGAAAACTCTAAGTTCTCTAGTGAAGAAATGACTTGTCGATATCTCCAACGTTCATGTCTTCTTGACTTGTCGATATCATTTGGAGTTCTCGAATGACTTCTCTATAACACTAAATATGTGACTTGTAGAGATCCAGACTTAGAGTATTTTTATCCAAACAGATTTATTCAACTTCAAACTTCTTCAAAATTCTTCTAAGGCATGATCTTCTTGATCTTCTTCCAGATAGAATCATTAGGCTTGATACTGTTTCAGGAAAAAGACTTCAGTCTGCTCCTTTGCATTTTTACAGACTTTAAGTGTTACAAGTACAAAATATAAATTAAGATAACAATACAACTTACTTAGGATTGTCAATATGACTTAGTCTTGTTGAGATACATGCATGTCTTCCACAACAATCTCTCCCAATTGGTGAGAAGATTTCTTAACACACATTCATGCCTATTAACAAGACTGACCCCAAGTTTAACAAATTATGAAAAGTAACAGTTCATTATTCTCCTTAGATCAGATGTCCATTTGGATATGCTTCACACTTTGACCAGGGACACTAATGATATTGTTATCTTTAGTAATCTTTGACATCATCACTTATATATTACAATCTCCCCCAACTTGTTCATTATGAAATTATGTACAAGTTCAGATTGATGATGTCAAAACTCTAACTAAATGTAGAAGTCAATCTTCCCAGTGCATTTAGATTTACTCTTCTCTCCCCTATCAAGAAGAGAGTATTATTGTCTGGCAACATCTAACAGCTGTTTTTGCATTTAGATATATTCTCCCCCTTTTTGACATTATCTCGAGGTGGAAAGAATCAGCTAGATGCACGTTGTTCAAGCTTTTGTCATTGTCCATTTAGAACAATATCTGCAGTTTCAAGCTTCAGTGGTTTCTGTAGTCGTGAATTCAACAGGTAGAATAGGAGATTTACTTAGACCTGCGGAGAAAGTTTTTCAGTAACAAAAGTCCTAAACTCTCTATTCTTTTAATAAGTAGTCTCACTAATTCTCACTGCTCTAGTCTCATGACTTTTAAGAGTCAGAGTTTCCTCACAGGGATTACTAAATCCAGATACTCATCTACCTCTCCTTTTGCCAGAGGATCATGCCTCTCTTATTTTCTGTTTTTCTCTCAATCTTTTCTCTCATCCTCACATGAAAGGATCAAATATTATTTGACCTATAGAAATAAGAGATGGTTGAGAAGAGTTGTCTGTGATCATATGATTAGGGGTGATCCATATAGGTCTAATCATACTCATTTCATTAGAAGAGTAGGTATGCATTTCATACCTTGTGAGATACTGAAGAAGCGGCTAATTAATTTAACATTAGTATGCAGCTTCATCTTTCATCAGTTTCAACTGTTCTCACAGTGTTCTCAGTGATTCTGCCTTTATCACCACTTTGAGGTAATGGTTCTTGTGTGGCTGGAGATTCAAGAGTTGTTGTATGACTTTGACATCCAGGTTCTTGTGTACTCTACTCCACTGTCTGAATTCTGAGCTTCTGTTAACACTATTTATCGTGCAGTTGTGTCATGTTTTTCAAGAGATTCTTCATTCTCTTTTATACTATGTAAAGTATAGGTTCTTGTGGAACATGGATCAGGAAATGATAGTGTTGTTATGCCCCATTAAGACATAGGTTCTTGTGTGCATGATCCAAGAAGTAAAAATCTTTTGATAGTCTCATCTATATGTCCAAGAGTAATCTCCTTTACTCTCTTTTAACTTTGCTGTTGTAGGAACTTCTGACAGTTTTCCTTAGCAATTCTTCCTTAAGTTTGACATAACAGGGTTGATGAGCTTCTGAGAAGACCAGTATTAGATGAAGTTCTGGTACTTTCTTTGGAGATAAATCAGAATATCTTGTAGCAGTTCTGATTTAATAAGCACAAGTATCCCCTTCATGAATTCTGAAAGTTTTATATAAGCATGAGGATCTTGGCTTATTACACCCTTCTTTTCTCAAACAACAAAACAAATAAAGAACATTTTGTGAGGTTTCTGTCCTTTTATAAAACAGGTTCCTTTCGAGAGTCACCTGAGTGGGATTGTGTTTGAGTTTGTGTTTGTGTTTGTGTTGTTGTGCCTGGGTGAACTACAGTTTGGTTGTGAAAGATGTATTAACTGCAGTTTAGCACAGATGCCTGTTGAGTGATCCATAGATCTCAGAAATCTTGTAATTAACAAGTTTCTTGCAATTATAGGCAAATTCAGAGAATTTTGCAAAAAATTGATTTTCAAAAATGTTTACATACAAAAGTTAAGAGATTTAAAACATAAATCAAGAATGATTTTGTGTAATATTCTACTTTACTTATCCGTTGATATGTCTGATGCATCAGTTGAAACCAAATGTGTTATCTCTGCTTCGAGTGATTTGTCTGAGTTTCATGTTGTTGTCTTGAAGAGATTGTGTTTACCCTATACTGCATTGAACATATGTAACTTTATGACGTTTAGTTAGACATATGCAGAGAGATTTTCAGTTGCATGCAGTATTACAGGAAATATGATACTCAGATAAATTGTAAACACATAGCAAACAAGACACAAACAACTTTAAAATAGAGAAGATGAAAGACTTTCATTAATATAGAAACATAGTACATGATGATTTATATTCCAACAATTTAAACCCTAATCCTAACTACTCTAGTTTTTGCTTCTTCTCTGCTTCAATCCTCCTCGCCCTGCGTTGGTACGCTCTGGACATGGAGTGTGCAAAAGAAATGATTCTCTCTTGCAGTTCCAGAGGAGCAAGGCATTCCTACTCAGCCTCCAAAGCACGTCTCTCCTGCTCGAGCGAGACTTCACCCTCGAAAAATAGAAAATTTATTTGATCGTCCCAAGAGAGTTCGTCAAAAACTTCAAGGGGAACATCAAAAGGACTGCAAACTATCCCTCTGATGCGGACACGAAGCCCAAAAGGGTCATAGTAGACCTTGTTATCAGCCAAATGAGGGGATGGAAGATAAACACCATTGTTTAGCTTATAGATTACAGGAGCAGCCATTTGAGAGATTTGAACAAGATGAGGGTTTGGAGTTAGGATGTTTGTTGAGAAAAAGAAATAGTGATGATTAATGAAGAGAGAAGGATTTGAATTTATAGAGGGAGAAAAGAAACCGAAGAGACACTTGAATTGCCCAGTGAATAAGTGTTTTAACAACATACACACTACGCGTATCTAGGCAGTTAAAAAGTGAATTAACTTTCTAGTTTAACTATTCCCCATGCAAGTACTCAAGAACACTTACACAAAAGGTTTAACTATTCCCCATGCAAGTACTCAAGAACACTTACACAAAAGGTAACCCTTCCTAGCAGTAAAAGATATTCCACTAGCTCACTAATCAAATCAAATACTTCGTATCAAATACTCCGTACTGAGAAATATTTATTTTGAATAAATTCAAAAACACATAATTAGCACACAGTCAAATAAATTCAACTATTATCAGTATTCTCAAAACATCTCATATAATATACTAATTTACTTACATTAGACTAACATATTCCACATTTAATCAAAAATATGCACATAAGCACGAAAATGTGTCAATAAGTCTGAGTAATTATAGACAAAGTATGTCAAAAGTATTTTGTTGAACATAATTTATGAATTAAATTATTCCAGTTTTTCATACTTTTTGCTTCTTTTGATCTGTTATTTATTAACTTCATATATTTAGGATATGAATTAATAGATATACAGTTTACTTAGAATTTTGAAAAATTCCAAGTTAAAATATGTATCGAGAAGTCTGGGTATTTATAGAACAAGTAAATAACTTGTCGAGAACTCAAAAATAGACGTTTGGAGTTTGTCTTTCGAGAAGTCATTTTAAGAATTGAAGTACATATCGAGAAGTCATTTTAAATTATTCTTTTAGAGAACTCAAAATTGACTTATCGAGATGTCAAATAAATACCAGGTTTGTCCAAAAAAATGGACTGAATTAATTACAATTTTTATTTGAATAAATTCAAAATAAAATTAGAATAAATTTTCAAGAGTATTTTATCAAAATAATTTATTAATTTAAATTATCTCAGTTTTGAGTTATTGATAAGTCAAAAATTGTACTTGTAGAGAATTTTGTAAATAAACACTACTAGAGAGCTCTACAAGTATTTATTGATAAGTCATTTTTAAGCCTATCGAGAAGTCACTCGAGAAGTCAGTAAATTGACTTATCGAGGACTCACTCGAGAAGTCCTTAAATGGCTTGTTGAGAGGTCAATTTTGACTTATCGAGAACTCATTTTTCTATATACTTTTGGTTTTTATAATTCTGCCTTGTGTTAATTTTACATATTAAGAATGTAAATTAATAACTTAGCAGTTTACTTAGAATTTGAAAAATTTCAAGTTGAATTTGAATTTGAAAAACAAATATGCAGAGATTTCTGAAATATTTATAATTCATATTTCAGTTATTTCCAATTAAATTGAATTAATTTTAATTTATTGGAGATTAATCTGATGCAAAACATTAGTTGAGTTCTTGCCTTAGGATGAAGAATTAAGCATTCCAATTTTACCTTAAGTCTAGTGAAAGTTGTTTCATCCAAAGGTTTAGTAAAAATGTCAACTAATTATTTTTCTGTTGGTACAAAAATGAGCTCAATGGTACCATTTGTAGCATGTTCTCTAATGAAATGATACCTCACATCAATGTGCTTTGTCCTAGAATGATTAATTGGATTAGCTACTATAGATATAGCACTAGTATTGTCACACATAATAGGGATTTTGTGTAACACCAGGCCATAATCCATTAGTTGATTTCTAATCCAAAGCACTTGAGCACAACAACTTCTTGCAACTATGTATTCAGCTTCAGCTGTAGAAGTTGATACATGTTGTTATTTATTGCTATACCAAGATATAAGTTTTTGTCCAAGAAATTGACAGCTTCCACTAGTACTCTTTCTGTCAACCCTGCATCCAGCAAAATCTGCATCTGTGTAACCAACAACTTCAAAACTAGTTCCCTTAGGATACCATAATCCCAAGTTGGGAGTTCCCTTCAAGTATCTGAAAATCCTCTTTACAACTATCAAATGTGATTCTTTTGGATTAGCTTGAAATCTTGCACATAGATATGTTGCAAACATGATGTCTGGTCTACTTGTTGTTAAATAAAGCAATGATCCAATCATTCTTCTATAGCTTGAGATATCTACACTCTTGTCATTTTTATCTTTATCTAACTTTGTTGCAGTAGACATAGGTGTAGATGCAGGTGAACAATCAACCATTCCAAACTTTTTCAATAGATCCTTGACATATTTAGTTTGGCTGATGAAGATACCATCACTTCTTTGACTGACTTGAAGTCCAAGAAAGTAACTCAGTTTCCCCATCATACTCATTTCATATTCACTTTGCATAAGCTTGGAGAATCTTTGGCAAAGCTTCTCATTAGTAGAACCAAAGATGATATCATCCATATAAATCTGAACTAGGATCATATCTTCACCATATTTATTGTAGAAGAGAGTCTTGTCTATGGTACCTCTTGTAAAACCATGCTTCAGTAGGAAATATGACAGTGTGTCATACCAAGCTCTAGGTCCCTGTTTTAGTCCATATAGAGCCTTGAGTAACTTGTACACAAAGTTTGGAAATTCTGGATCTTCAAATCCAGGTGGCTGTTGCACATAAACTTCTTATTCTAGCTCACCATTCAGAAAGGCACTCTTGACGTCCATTTGATACACTTTAAAATTTGAATGTACAACAAATGCTAGAAAGATTCTTATTGCTTCAAGTTTTGCAACTGGAGCAAAAGTTTTATCATAAAGAATTCCTTTTTCTTGTGAGTAGCCTTTTGTAACCAACCTTACTTTGTTTCTAGTAACTATACAATTTTTATCCATTTTATTCCTGAACACCCATTTTGTTCCAATAATGCTTCTATTCTTTGGTGCAGGAACTAACTTCTAGACCTTGCTTCTTTCAAATTGATTCAACTCTTCCTGCATGGCAGATATCCAGTCAGGATCCAGTAGAGCTTCATCAATTTTCTTAGGTTCTACTTGAGACAGAAAATATGCATGTATGCACTCATTAGAAGTTGCACTTCTAGTCCTCACTCCAGCAATAGGATCACCAATAATTGCTTCTCTAGTATGACTTCTATCCCACTTCCTTGTATGAGTTTGTTGACTTGTGCATTCATCATCTACTTCATTGTTGGTATGACTGCTAGTTCCTTCTTCTCTTTCTCCCCCTGAAAAATTCAGGTGTTTGAGATGAGCTTCCATTTTCATGATTTTCCTGTTGAGTAGTATCTTCATTTAATATCTGTTGTGCATCAACTTCATCTTCCCCATCAGAATCACTATCAATGTTGAGGTTTTCAAATGCAAGGACTTCAGCTTCATTATCATCAAAGCATTCCAAGCCTGGATACTTGTCATCGTCAAAGGTCACATCTGTGCTCTCCATAATCTTCTTTTGATCAATCACATAAACTTTGTAGGCTGTTCTTTCCAGTGAATATCCCAGAAAAATTGCTTCAAAAACCTTTGAGTCAAATTTTCCCACATATTCAGAGTTGTCTTTCAAAATGTAACACTTGCTTCCAAACACATAAAGATGCTTTACAGTAGGATTTCTTTTAGACATGATTGAGTAAGGTGACTTGCCATGTGCCTTGTTAATGAGATATCTGTTCTGAGTGTAATGTGCAGTGTTAAAAGCCTATTCCCAAAAACTTGTTGGCATCTTGCAGCATTGTCCTGGCAGCTTCAACTAATGTTCTGTTCTTTCTCTCAACTACTCCATTTTGTTGAGGTGTTCTGGCAGCTGAAAATTCTTGAACAATGCATTTGCCTTTGCAGAATTCACTCAATGTAGCATTTCTGAATTCTATTCTATTGTCACTTCTCAATCTTTTCACATAATTATAATCTTCAGCATATTTTTCTATCTTCTTGATGTGCTCAATTATGATGTGTGGAGTTTCATCTTTAGAGTACATGAACTCTACCCAAGTGTATCTTGAGAAATCATCCACCATCACAAGTGCATATTTGTTCCTTGAAATTGATAAGATATTCACTGACCCAAATAAGTCCATGTGAATAAGTTACAATGGTGCACTTATAGAATTCGAAGTTTTTGACTTGTGACTTGATCTTTTCATTTTTCCTTTCTGATAAGCTTCACAAACTTCAACTTGAGCAAATTCCAGTTTGGGCATGTCTCTTACTAACTCCTTTTTGACCAAGGTGTTAATTGCCTTGAAATTCAAGTGAGACAGCTTTTTATGCCATAGCTTGCTTTGTTCTTCTGATGCCTTGGTGTAGAAGCAACAAATACCATCCTTATTTGTTGAGTCCAAGTCTGCAACAAACAAGCTTCCTTTCCTTGCTCTTTTCAGCGCAACTTCACCAGTTTTCTTGCTGATAAAAGTGCATTCTTCTTTGTTAAATAAAACTTCAAAGCCTTTGTCTGCAAATTGGATAACACTGAGAAGATTTACTTCAAGACCAGCTACTAGTGCTACATCATCAATGACAACATTTTCAGAAATAATCTTGTCATATCCCATTGTGAATCTTTTGTTGTTGTCTCCAAAGGTCACCAATGGGCCAGCTTTCTCCTCAAACTGTGATAGCAGGGCCTTATCACCTGTCATATGTCTGGAACATCCACTGTCAATGATCCATATTACTTTCTTCACTTTGCCCTGTACACAATGAGATTTAGGTGTGTTTAGTGACCCAAGCAGTGTTGGGTACTTTCTTCTTATTAACTGATTTAGCAGAAGTAGAGTGAGTTATTTCAGATAAAATAGAGTTCAATGATTGTTGTGCATTTTCCCTATATGATGTAGACCCAATTTTTGTTTCTTTAAGGTCTACTCTCAATTTGTGGCAACTCTTCATGGCTTTCAAGTTGCAAGGGATGCAGTCAAACTTGTCACAGAATGAGTAGGGATCATTTGAATCCGCTTCATTGTATTTGCAAGCTCCTTCAGTTGGCTTGCTAACAACCTTTTTACAAAGGTGAGTTATATGATTTGTAGAGCCACATTTTTCACACTTCTTTCTAGAAGCATCTGCAACATAAGCAAAATTATTGCTTTTGTTTATCCCTATTTTCCCATTTCTATTTTCTTCTTCTTTCTTGCATCTTCAATCTTTATTTCTTTGACAGAAGTCTTGGTGCTTTGATTGTCCATAAGATTTTCTTCATCCTTAGAAGATTGAGTTGAGTTTGCATTTTTCTTTTTATTATCCTCATCTGCAATTTCTTACTTGATAATCAATTCTTCTGCACTGAAGTTTACTTCACAAGCCTTGAACACAGGTGACCCAACCTTTTTCAGCATAACTGGAATATTTTCATTCTCTGTTTCTTTTCCTTTGTCACTTATGTTTTTCTTTTTGTTGTTCAAGGCATCATAATCAATACCAATAACAATGTTTGCACATGTTTTGTTTTTCTCATGGTACTGACCAACCAATTCAGATACATTCCTGAAGGACTTCTACTTTACTTCATTTTTCTCCAATTTTTCCCTTAGCACAGCCTCAATCTCAGTTGCACACTTGAGCTTGTTCTTCAGATAACCATTTTCTTGTTTCAAAGCTTCAAGCTCCACTATCAACAATTTAGTTCCTTATTTTTCATTCTCAAACTTCTTATTCAATTTTGTCAGTCTGATCATTTCTTCATTTACAGCCACCATGCTTGTATGAATGTGAAACATTTTTGTGCTCATCTTTTCAACAGTTTCCTTATATTGATTCACATTTAAATCAGTGATGGTAAGAGTTGGTACCTGTGATTTAGATGAGGATGATTCTCCTTGCTCCAAGGCCATGAGTGCATAGTTTCCAAGTTCTTCATCTTCATCATTTTCAGAGTCATCCCAACTTTTACCTTTTGCAATATAAGCTTTGCTTTGTTGTTTCTTTAGAAGAGCTTCATACTTTGCTTCAAGTTCAAGATAAGATTTATCTTTCTTTGCCTTCTTGGGTTTCCTGTATGTAGCAAAGTGGCATAGTTCATCACAATTGAAGCACCTTATCTTAGATCTGTCAACAAATCCAGTTTTGTAGCCATTCTTGCTATCAGAATTGTAGTTCCCTTTTTCTTTCCAGCTGATGTCTTTGTTGAAAGACTGTCCTTTACTCTTGAAGTATCTTGGCTTCTTTATTCTAATGTTAGAGAATTTTCTAGACAAATAGGCCATTGATTGATATTGTTCATCCAGTTCTTCAAGAGTGTAGAACTCATCTTTTTCCAATTCCAGAATGACTTGTTCCTGTGAGTCATTTGTTCTTTGCTCACTTGTTGAGGCAACTGGAGTTTGAGATCTTGGTTCATCATTAGATGTTTGGATTTCATTTACAATTAAAGGACTTCAGCCATCCACAACATATCCTTGACCTGATCTCAATGATTGGCTTTGAATCATCTCTAGTTCATATGTTTTAAGAATTCCATCTAGAACTTCCAATGTTATTCTGCTCAAGTCTCTTCCTTCCCTAATTGCTGAGATTTTCTGTTCCAAATGATCAGGGAGAGTAAGCAAGAACTTTAGGTTCACTTCTTCAGCTTCATAGTATTTGTCATGAAGTTGCAAGTCATTTTTCAGCTTATTGAATCTTTCAAACACATCAGCAATGTTTTCCTTTGGCTTTGCCATAAAGCTCTCATACTGTGAAATCGGTATTCTTCTTTGGTTTGACCTAACTTCCTCAGTTCCCTCACAGAGTATCTCAATATTTTCCCATATTTTCTTGGCAGTGTCATAGTTGACAATGTTGTGGTACATCACATTGTCAAGTGACTCAATCAATATTAATTGCAAGCTGCTATCCAGGGAAACTTTCTCTTTTTCAGGGTCAGTATACTCAGAAGGATCTTTTGGAGCATAATGAGTTGGGATAACCATGTCTCCATCTGTAGATTCCTCAACTTTAACCATATGAATGAAGGGCCCATTCTTGAGGATCTGAATGTAGAGGAGATTGGCCATCCTGATAAACAACATCATTTTCTTTTTCCCAAAGAGTGTAGTTAGCTTTGTCAAAGGTAGGAATTTTGATGCTACTAATTTTCTATGTATTCATTCTTCCAAGATCTTGAATCTGTTTGCTTTCAGATTTTGCTCTGATACCACTTGTTAGGAAATGAATAACACGTAGAGGGGGGGTGAATGTGTTTTACTGTTTTTGGGCTTTTCTTGAATGTTTATGGTTGAACAAAGTAAATTAAATCTTGTAGTAAAATATGTTCATGCAGAATTTAAGCTTGTTGTAACACCCCCAAATCCGGGGTCGGGGATCCGGGTTGTCACGAGTTCCATTTCCCTTAATAACACCCAATCTTAATAATTAATTGACTACTCTGTACTGTGACCCCATAATAAACACACACACCACACGTTATAGTCTCAGAGATGAACATCCAAAAATAATCACAATTCATTTTATTCCACAATTATCTGCCAATACACCTTAAAAGGTTTCTGAATAAATTTACATTTCTTTGCCATTATTACAATTCATAAATATACATAAATCTGGTACATCAAAAGTTGAAAGCCTAGCCTATTGGTAGTTTCTACCTCAGCTACAGCGACATCAACGCCTATAGGAAACTGCGGAATGTTTCCTATTCGCTCGCGAATTGGGAGCTTGGTCCTGTTCATCTTGTCTATCTGATGTTGTGTGATGAAAGAAGAAAGCAAGGGTGAGCAGCAAGCCCACCAAAATAATATGTATAATGATTAACAATATATGAGCCTTCTCATAGTATTCATGAAAGTCTTGGTCAAAAGAAATGAACCAAGTTTAATATCTTAATGTGATGAAGTCGTAAAATATTCAGTATATATACATATATACTTTTCAAAATCTTGGAAGTCCTCTTCCATGTATAATATACACAAAGTTCCAGTTTATAACTGTATAAAAAATATCGTTGCAAGGTGATCTCATATATCTAACCTTGTCTCAACGTTTTTCTGAAAGTCTTTGATATGCATAAGATAATCATTTACTAGATATAAGTTTAAAAGATGAAGTTACAAGATACTCCAATATACTTATATCTTTTCCGAATACTACTTGAACTACCACCGTTCAAGTTATAATTAATTTCAAAAGTTCATCCCACTGATGAGACTACAAGATAAGACTTGAATAGATTCAATCTTTGAAATATTTTGAAGGAAATGAAGTTATGATATACTTCATTAAGTCCCGATATATATATACACCTATATATATACATACGTTTCCTGAAAACCTCTGTCATGTAAAGTATGAACAGAATTGCAATATCCAATAAATTTGGAAAGGAAAGAATTTTGGCATAAACCTGATATCTTGCTGATCAGGCAAAGATACCAATAAATAACCTTTTCTACTAGTAGATGGATGAATTCCCCACTGGTCATCACCCTGGTCGCAATAGGACCTTATGTTGGACTGCCACTCAGCCACTTATGCATTTGATGGACTCCCACTGAGCCACTTACACTATCATGGACGCCCACTGAGCCCATGTTGCTTATGCCGACTCAATAGATGGACTTACTTCCCGAACGTTGGGTAAGTAATCAATTCATTTACCAAAACTGCAACCTTGTTGCGAATATAAAATACACCACAGAGCCGGATCCCTCAGGTTTTGAGCGAGTATTTAAATCCCCTTAAAAAGGAAGATCTTAAATATAAAAATGAGTTTTGGGATCCGCTCTAACTTTTAAAAATCATTTTGAAGACTCGAAAACACTTTAAAGAGTGTTTGGAGTAAAGCTGATTTAATGAAGTAAATCAGTCCCCATATATTTAGAAAATATCTGAATATTATTATTTAAATAATATTCCCATAAAGAATAATGGAGGTAGAAGTTGGAAAACTTATACTCGAATGAATAGCAAATAATCAAAGATATACTTATACGAAAGTAATATCTTTATTTGAATAATAAAAAATAAGTTTAATTATCGACACCTTATTCTTTAATACAATAAAGAATATTATTAAGTAATAAGCGGAGTCATAATACCTCGAATGAATACTATAAATAATATTCATAAAATAAAGGAGTCATACACCCTCAAATGAATATCCAAGTAATATTCAATAATAATATAAACTGAGTCATAAGCCCTCGTATGAATATTCAAATAATATTCAAATAATAAAATAAACTGAGTCATAAGCCCTCGTATGAATATTCAAATAATATTCAAATAATAAAATAAACTGAGTCATAAGCCCTCGAATGAATACTCGAATTAATATTCAATTAAGTAAAATAAAGGTATCGAATAAACCTTATTCGATCAATAGTTTTAAAAACTATATCCATATATATATATATATATGTATATATATATATAATATACTCGGGAACATCGACTCCCGGTTTAGAAATATGTTCACCTTTTATCCCCTATACTAAGGGTATACGCAACTACTTGCTTATTTCTAGCATAGGTATTATGCAACTATAAGCATTGAAATCAACAGATAGATAACCAGATTACGAAACAGACATGCATATATACCATATCAGCATGCTCCAATATATCGCAAAATTTGCTAATAACAATCATGCACTATCACAAGATAATGCATATACATATATTTACATCACAACAACAGCATATCGGGTAGAAAACTTGCCTGAGCGACTGGGGGTTACGAATGGCTCGGGACGAGTCTGGTAACCTATAACAACAAGTAAGTTGGAATTAAACCAAAGTCACTTGTAAATCTATACTTTAACTAACTTAGACTCTAACGCTTGTTTTGCGCTTACTGATTTTCTTAAGTCACTCGAGTACCCTCGGCTCCACCATTTTTAATAAATTAACCATTACGAGTTTTAAGGAAATTCCTTCGCGAGTGTCTTACCAACTGCCTAACACTCTTACCATAATTGTTTCATACATTAATTAACCATTTTTGGTCTTTAACCTATGTTTCAAAGTAAGGCGAGGGGAAATGTTTCGTTCGCGAAACGCCGTTACTTAAAACGGTCGTTTCTCCTAAACCGTACATCGGAATCAAACGAACTACATATCAAAACGAAGCTCGTAACATGAACTACCTAAACATGGAAATGGTCAAAATCTAGCAGGGGGTTCTCGGGCCCCCAATGTTATGCACAAAAGCAGTCTAAAGAAAATCGGATGTTACGACGGCTATGTTTACGCGATTTCCCAAATTTAAACCATTCAAAAACCATCACAATTCAACCTCAAATCAATCATACAACCAACATCCATCCAAACCACATCATAACAGCCCCAACAAATCCACATTAACAATTTATACTTATTCCCCACATGAACTAAAAGCTTTACTTAGGTTCATTAACTAATAACCAAGATTTCCAACTCCAAAAATATCACAAAATCAACCCATCTCTAAACACACAATAATCATGCCTCTCACCAACTAAACTACTCATAACAAGCTTTAAACATGATTACAAACCCATTACACTAACCCATCATCTCAACATTAGGAAATCTAAACAACGAACTTAAAACTAAGATCATGAAGAGTTATACCTTCCTTGAAGCTTTTAATCCATGAAAGATCCTTGGAATGCCCATAGAAGCCTTAATCTAACCTCCTACAAGCTTGTTCTTTCAAAGAAATCAAGAACACAAAAATTAATTTCAAGAAAGTAATATTCACCATCTTCTTCCTTGATTTCTAGAAAAAGATTGGCTTGGAATTAGAAGCTTAAACTTATAGGAAGTATGTAACTTAACTAGGAGAAGCTAGGATAATTACCTTGTAAAATAGCAAGTGGAGGAGCTTGGACTTTCATTTTCCTAAGAAAGAAGCCGAGAGCTTCAATGGAAAAAAGAGGGTTTTGTGTTTTGTTTGGTGAAATGAAATGTTTTTTACTTGGTTGGTTGCTTTTTGATTTGTTTTAGGTTAATTACCTAATTAACCTTGATTTTGTGTGGTTATAATTCAACCACACTTCCTTCCCTCCTATGTCATGCTTGTGTCATGCTATGATGTCATCTTTCCCTCCTTGTCCTCTTCTCATTGGTTGGGTGACATCATCCTCTCTAATCCCTTTGATTAACTTCCTAATTGTTTGCCTAATGACCGCTGATCTGTTATACGGTTCGCTTAACTTTCGTTTTCGTTTATCGTTTGAGGGATCATACCCGGGGTCTTATTACTTAGGTTCCCTTAACCTTTCTCAATATATTATATTCCTTTTTATGATCCTCTCTTATAATCCTTTAATTTAAATCCTTTTTATCCTGTTACCTTATACTCAATTCTTTCCGTACCTAGTGGATTTCTGGTAAAAATCAAAGTGTTCGGAATTGGATTCTGACGATCTTTGCATACACTTATATACCATATAGAGTACTAATAAAATCTCAGAATATCCATATCAGAACCCCTACATAGTGTGACATGAAAAGTTTTCTCATTCAGCAAAAACACTATTCATAAGGGTTTCAAAAATTTCCAAAAATTGGGGTTATTACAGTCTCCCCTCCTTAAAAGGATTCCGTCCCGGAATCAGATAGAAAATGAATAGGGATACCCTCTTAGCATTGCACTTTCTAACTCTCAAGTAAATTTTCCCACATTGTGTTCCTACCACCAAACTCTGCCTAGTTTGATAATCCTTCTCCTAAGCACTTGTTCCTTTTCACTCTATAACCCTTCCTGGTCACTTCATATAGGTTACGTCGGGTTGCATGTCTATGCGCTCATATACCCCTATTTATCTGGCATCTGAATTACACTTCCTTAACATTGATACGTGGAACATGTTACGACCTGCTACATGTTCGGGGTTAGGGCTAGCTCATATGCTATCCTCCCAATACGTCTTAATATATCCAAGGGTCCAACAATTCGTGGACTTAGCTTTCCTTTCTTTCTGAATCTCATCAACCCTTTTCCCAAGGGATACCTATAACATTACTAGGTCCCCTATTTCCCATTCCTTGTCCTTTCGTGTTAAATCAACATACTTCGTGTTCCCATCTTGGGCTACTACCAGCCATCCTCTGATTAGATTTATTATATCCCTGGTCCTTTGGACTACTGCGGGTCCGAGCATCTTGCGCTCTACAACTTCATCCTATCATAAGGGAGATCGACATTGTCTTCCCTCAAGGATCTCATAAGGCGATATCTCAATACTGACATATGATCTATTGTCGTAAGATAACTTAATCCGCGTTAAGTGATCATTTCAATTTCTTTCAAGTCTATTGCACAGACTCTCATTATAGCTTTTAACATTAGAGCTTTTGCTTCTCAATACCCATTCTTTTTTCCAGTTCGTAATCGCTACTACCCTCCGTTCCTAATATTATACCGGTTACACTTTCGCTCATTAGCATTCTATAACCTTTTAATAACCACGTCAACCTTAGTATCACGAATGTGTTCCATTCTGAATACCACCATAACTTTACTACTCCTTTTTCAGCTGCTTCTATCTTTGGAAGCTTGACCAATCATATAGAAGTAAAGGAATTTGTTGAGAGATCACTATGATCATGAACACTTGTTCTATTGCATAGTTAGTACAGAAGGTGGCCAGCCTTTAGTACTTGACAAGCAATTAAATAATAGATGGTATCCTACTAGGCTTCTATCACACAGATAGATAGTCATTCGGCAATACCTCCCCTTCTGGAAAGGTTGTTCTTCTCAGCTTACATGAAATGAAAAGAAGAGAAAAGAACGAATTGAAGAGAATTGTATATATGAAAAAAAAATATACTGCCACAAAATATCTAGCTTGGAACCTACCTCTGAACTATAGAGGTTTGTCATAGGAGAACGAAACATATGAGTATTTATATCAACATCAAGTATTATAGCATCGTATTTCACATGCCTAAATATTTGCTATTCCGTCCATCATTCTATGGACCCATGCTCTTCCTCGAGCTTATACATAATCACCTTTGAAACTCCCTCGATTTCGAAAATCGAACCTGGGATCTCATTCTAGACATCATCATTACTAGAGTTCTATGCTTGCACCGCAACCTTCCTCGTATAATAATACGACTCTCTATTGATAAGAAAGAATAAATATACAATAGGTAGATACTCTACTTAATTAGTCTATCAATGATAACTTATACACTACCACGACCCGATTAGTGGTACTCAATCTCAACACCCATTCCAATACAACTCTCACGGTTGTAATCAGCTCAATACTCGCAGAATCATTGCTGCTTTACCATGGTCCACCACTGACCTACTGTAGTCATTCATTTTCCATGAAGACTTAATAGCTAACCATACGGAGTCCATACATGTCATATCAAATCCTTCTAAGGAGGTAACATGATCACCGTTCATGATTCATGAAGAACACTCCTGAACTTGACGTACTTTCATGACATGAAGTAGATAAAATTGCAGAAGAGTTTCAGTCAAAGCAACGACAGCAGGTTAATACCATTCTTAATCGTATGCCTTAAATTGAAGACTTAACTCAAAGGTTCGTTTAGTCCTTTTTGAAATATGGTCCTGGATTATTCTCAAGATAGTACCTTATGAGATCATATAGCCCGCTCCTGGCGATTACACGAATTAAACCTTTACCGAACTACTATTACGGTTGGGTATTGCACAGTCATCAGAAGGAATGTCAATCTTCCAAACCATAATACAACCTTTACGGCTTCAACCATCATCACTGTATTCCTTTGGCACAAGCGCCTATAATTATCCTCTTACCTTTAAAGTGTCGGCCACCTCTTTGGCCTTTCCTGATAGTAAAATTTCCTTACAGTCAATGTCATTTTAACCACTTCCCAACAAATTTTCTACCTTATTTCAATCACAGCTTATGTGAAGATGTTTTCCTTAAAATCTGATGAGTAAAAAAAAATTACCATTTTTCCACAAGTTATTGCCTCAGTCTTTAGAGGTTAATCACTGTCATGACTGACTCTCAATCATAATTAGAACATCTTTTATCTTAAGTCCTAATTGCCCTGAACAATTTCGACCTTTACTGGTTCGATTCATACTTTCTCGTGGTTTAACACGTGCCCCACTTGGCATCATTATAATTACATCATATTTCCTTTATCCACATTTCTATCCTTGAGAATTTTGAATATTACCTTTTTCTTTGTAAAACCTCTAAGGTTATCCTTAAATCCTTCCTCCTGTATTCCCTAGATACAGGGCATATTGAAATACCCTTTACTAATACTAGAACCATTGTCTATATGTTTCTGAAAATTTTCCCCACTGATACTTACAGGTTGTTGTTACCTTAACCCTTTCCAAATCATACTGTCAAAACTCATACTGTCCCTAGTAAGGGTGAAATGCCAACCTTTATGCATTCCCCTAGGATTCATTTTAAGTTACCGATGTTCTATCCTTAATTCCACCTTTAAAAGGTACCTGCATCCTTCCATGGATAAATCAAGTCATATATCCTTGATAGATTATCTTATTCATCATTTCCACCTCGATAGTCTATACATAATTTCACAATAACATCTGTATTCAAAATGGGGTCAATCAATATGGCCTCCAAAAGATAACAACGGTTATCCGTTTGTCTTGCCTAATTTGGTAGCGATAACAAGGATGTTCTGGAAGATATTGGTCGTGTTCAACGTGAACTTCTTCTTAATAATTCCTTATTTACTTTTGTTGTTTATCTCAACAGTCATCTCAATGTTGGGATATCTCTCATACCTGGCGTCTCCCTTTCTGGTATCAAGCCACCGATCTTACACTTCACATTCTTGAAGGTCACTTCCTTCATCCAATTTTCCTAATTTCTTACTTCCTTGTCTCCTTAGTCTATCCGCGTCTCATTATTTATCCTTCGAATTATCTCAAGGTTTCCTCGAATCCTCCCAACTTACAGGGGATAAACTATATGTATCTCTTATACCTTCAACCATCAACTTTAACTCATGGTGAATCATCCTCATCCTGACGATTACTTACTTTTCTATTTCGATTGCTACGAGTCTTTAGGGTTTCCTCATACCCAACTCCCTTATCATACCTCAAACTCTATTGCCTTTATATTCCTTTCCACTTCAGTTTCTTTTTTATTTTCCTTTCTCTTATCAGTATTTCATGAACCAACACAACATAAGCATTGATTTCAAACGTCCCGTCATTCTGGATTCGTGTCCTCAGAACGAATCTTGATAACTTTTACAATTTAATTTCATAATACATCATACTCGTCCACCTTTGTTCTGGCTCTAAAGCTTTTGCACTCTCTCCATAACCTTGGGAAGTACTTTCCTGAAAACAATTGACTGAACTTAAATCAGTTTATTATAATTTCTTGCTCCGTGCCTTCCTTGGTCTTTCACCAGCGGGTGGTCTCTCTCTTAGGAGGGTAAGTGACAAAAACAGTCTTTTGTGGTTCGTCAATCATTTAGAATCTCAAATGATTCCTCTATTTCCTTTAGCCAGGCTCTTGCCTCGACTGGGTCAACCTGTTCCTTGGAACTCTGAGAGCTTAGCGACTTAAAGGTCATGAAAGAATTTCCTACCGCATTGTTTCCTCAAGGTGGTGGTTGGGGATAATAGTCTAAGTTCTTTTTAGACAGGTCCATGAATTGCCGTATAGGAGTACCGTCTCGGGTCTCCTTATCTTGCTCGACTTCTGCTTGCTTAGTCTAAATATTTCTTCCTACTCCCCATAATTGGGGTCATCTTTTAATTTAAAATCCTCATTTTCCATTTTATTATATTCTGGGTTCCTTCTATCTTGATGGCGTCCTCCCTGACTATCACATTCAGGGTTTGCCCTTAATCTTATTCCTTGAACTATGACTTTCATCTGAGATCTCATCTTTAAGCTCTTGAACATTTGGAACCCAAATTCTATAGGAATAACTCATTATTCCCTTATCATCTTTCTCGGTATTAATCTCATATCTATTTGTTGGCTCTCTGCCTTCATTCATCACTTTTTCTGGCACAATATGTTCTTTTTCGATAATTCGGTATGTATTGCAATCTCAAACAGCTTTTCGGTACCGGCTCCGGTTACCTTCACTTCTATTTCCATTTTCTCAAAATCTCTTATAAACTCTTTCAAAGACATTCTCATCTTGAGTCTCTCCTTTTTACTAAGGGCATAAGCCACCATATTGGCTTTCCCCGAATGATAAAGAATCTCCCAATCAATATTCTTGCTTAGCTCTAACCGCCTCCTCTAGCGCATGTTGAGCTCTTTCTACGTGAAAATGTACTAGAGCTCCTATGGCTTGTGTAAATCTCGCACTTCTATCCATGCCAGTAGTGCCTCCAATATTTAGGGCAAAACTATTACCACGAGCCCAAGCTCATGGGTGGGGATATCGAATTTTATATTCCCTTAATTGTCTTGACGCAGACGCGATTATCTTGTTGTGCTATATAAGAAGCACCCTAATTCCTTATGCGAAGCGTCACTTACAAATCACAAAATCTCCTTTTTCCATCCGGCAACGCCAACATAGGGGCCGTCACCAACCTTTGCTTCAGTTCTTAAAAGCTGTTCTCACATTTCTCTGTCTATTCGAACTTCTCAGTCTTATGAGTAAGCCGCGTTAAAGGGCCTACTATCTTTACAAACTTGAACGAACCTCTGGTAGTGACCGACCAATCCTACCTCTGGTAGTCGACCTAACCATGGTCATCAATTCATCAGTGGTCCTTTATTCATTCTTGTCAGGATCCTCCATGGGATCCTCCTCAGCAACTATCCCTTCTAGGACAACATCCTCAACCGCTACATCCTCAATATCAACATCATCCGGTCCTGCATTAGGACACTCTATCGGATCCACAATCCGATCTCTAATTAGTAATAAACATCATCGCGCTGTTGCTCCTCAACCTCAGGGTTCGGAGTCCCGCTACCATCTACGATAACGAACTACGCTTCTATCACGATATTTATAAGGGTTCCCATAAGGGTTTTAACTGTCAGTGCTAGGTTAGGTAGCCCGACTATGAACTTGGCAAGAGTTCTTATTATCTTAGTGAACTTATTATCTTAACGTCACATCATCTCTGAGGTTTATAACGCTTAGCTCTGATACCACTTCTGTAACACCCCCAAATCCGGGGTCGGGGATCCGGGTTGTCACGAGTTCCATTTCCCTTAATAACACCCAATCTTAATAATTAATTGACTACTCTGTACTGTGACCCCATAATAAACACACACACCACACGTTATAGTCTCAGAGATGAACATCCAAAAATAATCACAATTCATTTTATTCCACAATTATCTGCCAATACACCTTAAAAGGTTTCTGAATAAATTTACATTTCTTTGCCATTATTACAATTCATAAATATAAATAAATCTGGTACATCAAAAGTTGAAAGCCTAGCTTATTGGTAGTTCCTACCTCAGCTACAGCGACATCAACGCCTATAGGAAACTGCGGAATGTTTCCTATCCGCTCGTGAATTGGGAGTTTGGTCCTGTTCATCTTGTCTATCTGATGTTGTGTGATGAAAGAAGAAAGCAAGGGTGAGCAGCAAGCCCATCAAAATAATATGTATAATGATTAACAATATATGAGCCTTCTCATAGTATTCATGAAAGTCTTGGTCAAAAGAAATGAACCAAGTTTAATATCTTAATGCGATGAAGTCGCAAAATATTCAGTATATATACATATATACTTTTCAAAATCTTGGAAGTCCTCTTCCATGTATAATATACACAAAGTTCCAGTTTATAACTGTATAAAAAATATCGTTGCAAGGTGATCTCATATATCTAACCTTGTCTCAACGTTTTTCTGAAAGTCTTTGATATGCATAAGATAATCATTTACTAGATATAAGTTTAAAAGATGAAGTTACAAGATACTCCAATATACTTATATCTTTTCCGAATACTACTTGAACTACCACCGTTCAAGTTATAATTAATTTCAAAAGTTCATCACACTGATGAGACTACAAGATAAGACTTGAATAGATTCAATCTTTGAAATATTTTGAAGGAAATGAAGTTATGATATACTTCATTAAGTCCCGATATATATATACACCTATATATATACATACGTTTCCTGAAAACCTCTTTCATGTAAAGTATGAACAAAATTACAATATCCAATAAATTTGGAAAGGAAAGAATTTTGGCATAAACCTGATATCTTGCTGATCAGGCAAAGATACCAATAAGTAACCTTTTCTACTAGTAGATGGACGAATTCCCCACTGGTCATCACCCTGGTCGCAATAGGACCTTATGCTGGACTGCCACTCAGCCACTTATGCATTTGATGGACTCCCACTGAGCCACTTACACTATCATGGACGCCCACTGAGCCCATGTTGCTTATGCCGACTCAATAGATGGACTTACTTCCCGAACGTTGGGTAAGTAATCAATTCATTTACCAAAACTGCAACCTTGTTGCGAATATAAAATACACCACAGAGCCGGATCCCTCAGGTTTTGAGCGAGTATTTAAATCCCCTTAAAAAGGAAGATCTTAAATATAAAAATGAGTTTTGGGATCCGCTCTAACTTTTAAAAATCATTTTGATGACTCGAAAACACTTTAAAGAGTGTTTGGAGTAAAGCTGATTTAATGAAGTAAATCAGTCCCCATATATTTAGAAAATGTCTGAATATTATTATTTAAATAATATTCCCATAAAGAATAATGGAGGTAGAAGTTGGAAAACTTATACTCGAATGAATAGCAAATAATCAAAGATATACTTATACGAAAGTAATATCTTTATTTGAATAATAAAAAATAAGTTTAATTATCGACACCTTATTCTTTAATACAATAAAGAATATTATTAAGTAATAAGCGGAGTCATAATACCTTGAATGAATACTATAAATAATATTCATAAAATAAAGGAGTCATACATCCTCAAATGAATATCCAAGTAATATTCAATAATAATATAAACTGAGTCATAAGCCCTCGTATGAATATTTAAATAATATTCAAATAATAAAATAAACTGAGTCATAAGCCCTCGTATGAATATTCAAATAATATTCAAATAATAAAATAAACTGAGTCATAAGTTCTCGAATGAATACTCGAATTAATATTCAATTAAGTAAAATAAAGGTATCGAATAAACCTTATTCGATCAATAGTTTTAAAAACTATATCCATATATATATATATATATATGTATATATATATAATATACTCGGGAACATCGACTCCCGGTTTAGAAATATGTTCACCTTTTATCCCCTATACTAAGGGTATACGCAACTACTTGCTTATTTCTAGCATAGGTATTATGCAACTATAAGCATTGAAATCAACAGATAGATAACCAGATTACAAAACAGACATGCATATATACCATATCAGCATGCTCCAATATATCGCAAAATTTGCTAATAACAATCATGCACTATCACAAGATAATGCATATACATATATTTACATCACAACAACAGTATATCGGGTAGAAAACTTGCCTGAGCGACTGGGGTTTCCTAATTTCCTACTTTCTTGTCTCCTCAGTCTATCCGCGTCTCATTATTTATCCTTCAAACTATCTCAAGGTTTCCTCGAATTCTCCCAACTTAAAGGGGTACAATATGTACATCTCTTATGCCTTCAACCATCAACTTTAACTCATAGTGAATCATCCTCATCCTGACGATTACATACTTTTCTATTTCTATTACTATGATTCTTTAGGGTTTCCTCATATCCAACTCCCTTATCATTCCTCAAACTATATTGCCTTTATATTCCTTTTCACTTCAGTTTCTTTTTATTTTCCTTTCTCTTACAATCATTTCATGAACCCTACTAATTATTTACTTCAAACATCAAGTCGTTCTGGGATTCTTGTCCTCAGAACGAATCTTTATAACTTTTACAACTTAGATTCATAATTCATCATACTCGTCCGCCTTTGTTCTGGCTCTAAAGCTTTTACACTATCTATCTATCTTCCTTAGCCTTCCACCAGCGGGTGGCCTCTCTTTTAGGAAGGTAAGTGACAAAAAAATCTTTTATGCTTCATCAATTATTTAGAATCTCAAATGATTCCCATATTTCCTTTAGTCAGGCTCTCGCCTCTACTGGGTTCGCTTGTTCCTTGGAATTCTGAGAGCTTAGCGACTTAAAGGTCCTAAAAGAATTTCCCACCGCACTGTCTCCTCAGGGTGGTGGTTGGGGATAATAGTCTAAGTTCTTTTTAGACAGGTCCATGAATTGCCGTATAGGAGTACCGTCTCGGGTCTCCTTTCCTTACTCGACTTTCTGTTTCCTTAGTATGAAATGTTTCATCCTTCTCCCATACTTGGAGTTATCTTATACGTTAAAATCCTTGTTTTCCACTTCATTATGTTCTGGGTTCCTTATATCTTAATTGCGACCTCCCTGATTATCACATTCAAGGTTTGCCCCTAATCTTATTCCTCGTGGGGGCATAATGCTTGGAAATTTTTTGAGAATCTCTGGATATTTGTCTTACTTACTTTGCTTAAGTCGTTCCCTCGTTCAGTCCTTGCATGATTGCAAATTATGAATTCTCAAGTTCTATAAACTTCATCACACTCTCTTAAGTGTTAATAGTGAAATTAACAATATGAACTTATCACAAACAAACTGATCTGAACTGAAATTAACGAATATATACATAACCATTTGTTCGAGGGTACAACAACTGAATACATTAAAGAGAATTACATAATTTGATCGGATCGCTTCTATCCCAAAAGTACTACCATAGATAATCATCTAGTCATTAAAACTAATCATTCATAACTTAGGCTAATCCTCCAAAAGCGGTGCTACATGAAACCCTTGTCTGATCGCTCTGGCTCTGCACACTACCATGGATCAAGAAATGCGGGCACGCATGACATCCCTAACCTGCTCCATCACAGAGGTGATGAGGTCTAAGATAGTCGCAAGTAGAGCTGGATCAACCTGACCCTCAAGATGGCCTCTAGCTGTAATTCGGGTGGTAGCCTCAATCCTTTCCATGCTATAAGCTAATCCTGCTGGAAGTACCCCGCCCTCAATCCTTGGTGTAGTAAGTCGATCCAACAGATCACTCCTAATATTACGGGACTCAGACAGGCCACCCAAAGTCATATAATAATCGGCGATAAGAGAAGCCTGAGTGGTAGCATCTAGCAGTCCATGGGGTGCAGGTGGTGCAGACCCAGGAGATCCAAATGGATAACCAAGCACGGTATCAGGTGACAATGGTGCTGGAGATAAAGGTGGCATTTCCTCAGTAGGTGATGGGCTCTGTACAGGGGAGGGAACAGGAATTGGTGGAACCTCATGGATGTCTACAGGAACCTCTGGAAGAGGGTCTGACACTGGTATAATTGGTGTCGTGGAAGGCCCCACTCCTTCTGCCCTCATTATCCTTTGTGCCCTTGGTAACTCTTCATCCTCTAGTGCCACCCTCGCGGCCATTCCAGCTCTGGTAGTCGCCCTGACTACAGTCATCAATTCCTCAGCGGTCCTCTCTTCATTCTCGTCAGGATCCTCCACGAGATCCTCCTCAGCAACAATCCCTTCTGGGATAACATCCTCAACCGCAACATTCTCAATATGAATCTCATCCGGTCCCTCGTTAGGGTACTCTATTGAATTCACAATTTGATCTCCAATATGTAATAAAACATCCTCATGCTGATGCTCCTGAACCTCAAGGTTCGGTGCCCCGCTGCCCTATACGAGAACGAACTATATTACTATCATAATATTTATAAGGGTTCCCATAAGGGTTTTAACTATCAGTACTACGTTAGGTATCCCGACTATGAACTTGGTAAGAGTTCTTATTTTCTTAGTGAACTTATTATCTTAACGTCACATCATCTCTGAGGTTTATAACACTTAGCTCTGATACCATTTCTGTAACACCCCCAAATCCGGGGTCGGGGATTCGGGTTGTCATGAGTTCCATTTCCCTTATCAATACTTAATCTTAACAGTCAACCAACTACTGAGTACTGTGACCCAACAATATATACACACACACCACAAGTTATAGTCTCAGAGATGAATACCAAAAATAACACAAGTCATTTTATTCCATAATTATAAACCGTTACACCTTAAAAGGGTTTCTGAATAAATTTACATTTCTTTGCCATTATTACAATTCATATAGATACATAAGTCTGGTACATCAGAAGTTAAAAGCCTAGCCTATTGGTAATTTCTACCTCAGCTACAGCGGCATCAACGCTTCCAGAAAACTGCGGAACGTTTCCTAACTGCTTGCGAATTGGAAGCTTGGTCATGTTCATCTTTTTTATCTGTTGTTGTGTGATGAAATAAGAAAGCAAGGGTGAGCAACAAGCCCACCGAAATAATATGTATAATAATTAACAATATATGAGCATTCTCATAGTACTCATGAAAGTCTTGGTCAAGAAGAAATGAACCAAGCTGATATCTTAACGCGACCAAGTCACAAAATATTCAGTATATATATATATATATATATACTTTTCACAATCTTTGAAATCCTCTGACATTATAATATACACAGAGTTCCAGTTTATAACTGTATAAAAATATCGTTGCAAGGTGATCTCATATATCTAACCTTGTCTCAACGTTTTTCTAAAAATATTTGACATGCACAAGATAATCATTTACTAGATATAAGTTTAAAAGATGAAGTTACAAGATATTCTAATATACTTATATCTTTTCCGAATACTACTTGAACTACCACCGTTCAAGGTATAATCCGTTTCAAAATTTCATCACATAGATGAGACTACAAGATAAGATTTGAATAGATTCAATCCTTGAAATATCATTATAAATAATGAAGTTACGAGATACTTCATTAAGTCCTGATATATATATACACCTATATATATACATTTCATACACTCCTTGAAAGCCTCTGTTATGAAAATTATAAACAGAGTTGTAATATCCAATGAATTTGGAAAGGAGAAAACCTTGGCATAAACCTGATATCTTGCTGATCAGGCAAAGATACCATTAAGTAACCTTTTTTACTAGTAGATGGACGAATTCCCCACTGGTCATCACCCTGGCCGCAATAGGACCTTATGCTGGACTGCCACTCAGCCACTTACGCATTTGATGGACTCCCACTGAGCCACTTACACTTTCATGGACGCCCACTGAGCCCATGTTGCTTATGCCGACTCAATAGATGGACTTACTTCCCGAACGTTGGGTAAGTAATCAATTCATTTATCAAAACAACAACCTTGTTGCGAAATATAAATACACCACAGAGCCGGATTCCTCAGGTTTTGAGCGAGTATTTAAATCCCCTTTGAAAGGAAGATCTTAAATATAAAAATGAGTTTTGGGATCCGCTCTAACTTTTAAAATCATTTCGAAGACTCGAAACATTTTTATGAATGTTTGGAGTACTGCTGATTTATTAAAATAAATCAGTCCCAATATATTAGAAAATATCTGAATATTATTATTTAAATAATATTCCCAAAAAGGATAATCTCTATAAAAATAATCGAAGTAGAAGTGTTAAAACTCATACTTGAAATGGGTATTAAATAACCAAAGATATACTTATACGAAAGTACTATCTTTATTTGAATAATCAAAAATAAGTTTGATTATCGACACATTATTCTTTAATAAATTAAAGAATATTAATTAGTAAATAATCGGAGTCATAAGTCCTCAAATGAATATTCAAAATAATATTCATTAAATAAAATAAACGGAGTCATAAGTCCTCAAATAAATATTCAAAATAATATTCATTAAATAAAATAAACGGAGTCATAAGTGCTCGAATGAATATTCAAAATAATATTCATTAATTAAAATAAACGGAGTCATAAGTCCTCGAATGAATATTCAAAATAATATTCATTAAATAGAATAAACGGAGTCATAAGTCCTCGAATGAATATTCAATATAATATTCATTAAATAGAATAAACGGAGTCATAAGTCCTCGAATGAATATTCAAAATAATATTCATTAATAAAAATAAAGTTATCGAATAAACCTTATTCGATTAATAGTTTTGAAAACTATATCAATATATATATAAATACATATATATAATATACTCGGGAACATCGACTCCCGGTTTAGAAAATGTTCATCTTTGGGTCCCCTATACTAAGGATATACGCAACTACTGCTTATCTCTAGCATAGGTATTATGCAACTTATAAGTAATTGAATCAACATTTAGATATCATGATTACGAAACAGACATGCATATATACCATATCACATGCTCCAATATATCGCAAGATTTGCTAATAACAATCATGCACTTATCACAAGATAATGCATATACATATATTTACATCACAACAACAGTATAACGGGTAGAAAACTTGCCTGAGCGACTGGGGGTGATAAAAGGCTTGTGACGAGTCTGGTAACCTATAAACATCATATAAGTTGGAATTAAACCAAAGTCGCTTATGAATCTATACTTTAACCAATTAGACCTTAACGTTCGCTTTCGCGCTTAACGATTCACATAGGTCGCTCGAGTACCTTTGGCTCCATCATTTTTAATAAATTAACCATTAAGATTTTTAAGGCGATTCTTTCGCGAGTGCCTTACCAACTGCCTAATACACTTTAAATAAAATTTTCATACTCCAATTAGTCATTTAAGGTCTTTAAACAATGTTTCAAAGTAAGGCGAGGGTTATGGTTCGTTCGCGAAATGTTGTTACTTAAAACGGTCGTTTCTCCTAAACCGTACATCGGATTCAAACGAACCACATATCAAAATGAAGCTCGTAACATGAACTATCTAATCATGGCAGTGGTCAAAACCTAACAGTGAGTTCTCGGGTCCTGATGTTAAGAACAAAACAGTCTAAAGTAAATCGGACATTACGACGGTTATGTTTACGCGATTACCAATTTTTATCCTACTCCAAATCAACCACCAATCAATCACAATTCAACCATACAACCAAACTCCATACATACAATGCTACAACAGCCCCAACAACTCAATATTTCCAATTTACACTACTTTCCAATCATGAACTAAAAGCTTACATAAGTTCTTTAACTAATCAACAAGATTTACAACTCCAAACACATCACAAAACCAACACATCTCTAAATACACAATAATCAAGCTTCTTATGAACCATTCCAAACAAAAAAACTCTAAATATACAAAAGTAGGGCTAGGGTTTGAGATTATACCTTCCTTGGTGAGTAAAAGTAACTTAGGAGCTTGGAATCACCCTTGAAAGTCCTTACCAAAGCTTAATCTAAACAAAAACTCAAGAACAAAATTTTAAGTTCTTGAAAAACACTATTCACCCTCTTCTTCCATGAGTTTTAGGAAGAGATTGTGAAGGAATTTGAAGCTTAAACTTATAGGATAGCTATATCTATGCATAATGAACCTTAGATAATTACCTCACTAATTAATGAAGCTTGGAACTTGGATTTGGGTTTTTTTCTTCTTGAAAATGGAAAAGGGTCGAGAGCTTCTCTTGGAAAAATGAAGTGAAGATGTGTTTTTGTGTTTGTGATTTGTTTTTCTTGGTTGCTAGGTTTTTGTTTTGTTTAATTACCCTTTTAACCATATAAAATTGTGTGGTTAATAATCAACCACACTTCCTTCCTTTTTGGTCATGCTTAGGTCATCAATCTTATGTCATCTTCCCATGCTTTTCCTCTTCTTATTGGTTTGATGACATCATCCTCACTAACCTCTTGATTAGCTCCCAATTACTTGGCTAATGACTGCTGATCTTTTATACGGTTCGCTTAACTTTCGTTTTCGTTTATCGTTTGAGGGATCATACCCGGGATCTTATTACTTGGGTTTCCTTAACCTTTCTCAATACATTATATTCCTTTTATGATCCTCTCTTATAATCCTTGAATTTAAATCTTTTTTATCCTGTTACCTTATACTCAATTCTTTGGTATCTGGTGGATGTTTGGGAAAAATCAAAGTGTTCGAATTTGGATTCTGACGATCTTTACATACACTTATATATCATATAGAGTACTAATAAGATCTCAGAATAACAATAAAAGAACCTCTACATGGTGTGGCATGAAAAGTTTTCTTATTCAGCATAATCAGCAAAAACACTATTCATAAGGGTTACAAAAAAGTTCAAAATTCTGGGGTTATTACAATAGTTGAAAACAATTTTTATTATTAAAATTCGATTACTAAGGCTAATAAAACTTTTAAGCAAAATAAGTATAATTCAGTAAATTCAGCGTGTACCAAAAAATATATACTGTATCAGAACTTTTAATGTATCGTCTTTTATATAATAGTAATAGATTTTCATCAAAAATTATCTTACCATGCAAATTCTAGGAAAAGTTTTTTTAAAAGAACTGTAGTCGTATAAAAAGAAGGTGCAAGTAATGTTCGAAGAAAGTCACAAATTGTAGAAAATAAGGGAAGTAGAAGATTAAAGTATTTATTATATTAGTAGTTTTCAGATTATTTAACCTTGTCAATTTTCATAGTAGATTTTTTTCGGAGTGGACACTACATAAAACAAAGGGAAAAAATCATCTTGATAAGTACACACTAAAAAGAAGTAAAAGAAAATTCCAAATTAGAGAGGTAAGGACGCTAGGGTTTTATTAATTAGCTTTGCTTAACCTGTTCAACTTCCTCTGCATCTTCTAATCTAATTTAATTTCTCCCACCTTGTAATCTCACTTGTACCCACAACCTTTTTAATTATATCCACTCTTTCTTATTGATTTTCATTGATCATTGTTTTAAATTAATTTGAATATTGTTTATTTTTTGCTTTTCAGGATATTAGATTTCACTGAGATGGATTTTGATTATGATGATGTTAAATTTATTGATGAGTCCATTTCAGATGATGATCATAATAAGAGAAAATTCAAGATTTTAAAGGAAAGTGACATACAAAAAATTCAAGAAGATAACATAGCAAGTGTAAGTTCTTTAATTTCAGTGTTTATGACTTCTGCATGAATTCTTTTGTACCATTTTAAGTGGAATGTTGAGTCTTTGAAGGAGACATGGTTTTCTGATGAAGAAAGGGTCACCTGTGTACCATGGAGACATGATTTTCTGCATGCATTCTTTTGTACCATTTTAAGGTATGGCATGAAAGATTGTGCATCAATGGATACACCAGTGTCTAAGGGAAAAAAAATTAGTCTTAAATAGTGTCCCAAGAATGAACTTGAGATAAGGTAAATGCAGAGGCTATGATATGCATTGGTAGTGGGAAGCCTAATGTATGCTCGAGTTTGTACTCGTCCTGACATAACATTCATTGTTAGAATGTTAGGAAAATATTTGAGTAATCCGGAAATGGAGCAACGGAAAGAAGTGAAACGAATCTTAACGTCTTTGAAGAAAATAAAAGACTATATGCTCACATACAGGAAATCAGATCATCTTGAAATCTTTGGATATTTAGATTTTGACTTAAGAGGATTAAAAAATAAAAGAAAATCTACTTCGGGCTATGTTTATCTACTGGCTGGTGGAGAGATCTGCGAAATAGACCCTCATAACTTCATCCATCATGGCTGCGGAATATATAGCATGTTTTGTGGCGTCCGATCAAGCTTTATGAATGTGAAACTTTGTCACTGGTTTGCGTATCCTTAATGGTATTGAAAGACCATTAAAGATATTTTGTGATAATAAATCGGCAGTGGAGTATTCAAATAATAATATGAACACTATAGAAGAAAAATATATAGATATTAAGTTCCTAGTTGTTAAAGAAAATATTAAGAGTGGACAGATTTCGAGAGAACACATTGGGACTAACTCTATGATTGTGAATCCGTTCACTAAAATGTTAACACATAAGGGTTTTTCACCAGCATATTGCTCATACGGGTATTACCTTATGTGATACTTTGATTTAGTGGGAGTTTGAATTTTGATGTTTTATGTAATAAATTTTGAGTTATTTATATTTTGCAGAATACAGTTGATAGATATTATTCTATGTCACTCTACTTTTATTCAATTTTTTTATTGTGGTTTAACATTAAGTTGAGAAAATTGGAATTAATCTCATTAGAGATTGAATAAAGACTAGTTAGAAATAGACATTATATAGATCACATTGTATGTTGTTAGGAATATGTTGTGAACTTGATGATAAGTTAAATAAAACACCTTAGTAGATTTAACTTAGTGTTTTGTAGCTCTCGATGGATGTTTTAATTATAGTTCCTACGGATGATTTTTATAGTCCCAAAGGATGACAACTAAACATCCATCGAGAGTATAGCTTATGTAACAATAAGTATTGCAGCACATTTCTACAAACAACAATGTTTTAGTCTAGTAGATTTTGTAGGATTCTCTAAGTCATGTTGACTACAAGATTGATATACATTATAGGTTGGCTAATTGTAAATATAAGATGTCTTGTAATTCTGTATAAGTGAAATGGAGTCAAGTGACCTAAAGGCTACCAACGGATAATCAACAAGGCTCCCGACGGATGACCAACATAGTCCCGACGGATGATCATATTCAAAATAACAGTTGACAGTGACAATACAGTCACATGCATCGGGTGTTTGCAAATGGAATGTGGCAGCCTAATTACAGGTTTTTGAGAACAAAGAAGCATTACCATTTCCATGCAATTATGAAGATATTCAAAGATGCTGGAATAGAGTAGTGAAACAACATGGAGTTAGACTACATATAGTTTGTCTTATTATCTTGTCTTACTTTCATGTAACTTGGTAATATATATAAACCAAGTGTAGCAAGTAGAACAAATAATATAGTAAGCATTATTTTCAGAGGGACAAAAAAGGCTGTATCTGTTAAGAATTCTCTGTAAGTTTGTAAGTTCATTTGTAAGCAGCGGTGTGCTATTCAAGCATCACAGAGTTCTCATACTAATATATATCTCTGGTGGATAAGTTCAAATCCACCAGAAAGTTTTAAAGCTTTGTATTTTATTACTTTGTGTTTTGATTTCAATTCAAGTTTCATTCTGCACTTCTTACAAAATCAAACACTGTTATATATATTAAGTAAGAACAGTCTTAAAATTTTAAAAGGAGCCATAATTACATTCAACCCCCTTCTGTAATTCTTGTTGTATTATTAGGGAATAACAATTGGTATCAGAGCAAGCTCTTGAAGCAAAAAGAGTGTAAAGATCACAATAAGCAACAAGATGAACAAAAAGGATGTTGGAGTGAAGATCCCATTTCCGGACAAAGATAATTATCACCACTGGAACTGGAACAATGAGAGCTGCAACTGGAAATGAACCATCAGTTCCAAAACCCAGACATGAATGGTCTGATACTGACATTGAGCAAGTCAGGAAAGATAAAGACCATGAACATTTTGTTTAATGGTGTTGATGGTGATATGTTTGACAACATAATCAACTGTAAAATAGCAAAAGAAGTTTGGGACACATTTCAAATCATTTGTGATGGAACTGAGCAAGTAAGAGAAAACAAGATGCAGATCCTGATTCAGAAATATGAGCATTTTCACTATGAAGAAAGTGAGTCACTCACTGATATTTTTAGTAGGTTTCAAAAATTAATGAATGCTCTAAAACTGTATGAAAGAGTCTATTAGACAAAATACTCTAACCTCGAGTTCCTTAGATCTCTCCCAAAGGAGTGGAAGCCAATGACAATCTCATTGAGAAATTCACAAGATTACAAGGAGTTCACCTTGGAGAGACTGTATGGCATTTTGAAAACCTATGAGCTTGAAATAGAGAAAGATGAAAGGATTGAGAAAGGAAGGAAGAAGGGAGGATCCATTGCACTTGTTGCTGAGTTGAAAAAAGAGAAGAGATGAAGGTGGAAGCTGTTGAGTCTACATCAAAGGTCTGTGAAAGCAAGGGTAAAGGGGTGGTAGCTGAAAATGAAGATCAGTTGAGCAAGATGATATTGATGAGCATCTAGCATTTTTATCCAGGAGATTTGCCAAGCTCAAATTCAAAAAAAAAATTGGAGCAGTCAAGCCAAACGGAAACATGGTTGATAAGTCAAAATTCAAGTGTTTCAAATATGGCTTGGCAGGTCATTTTGCTAGTGAATGTAGAAAGTCTAATTCCAGCAAAAAGAAGTTTGAGCCTATTGATTATAAGCAGAAATACTTTGATTGCTCAAGCAAAAGGAAAGGGCTTTCATCACACAGGAGAATGACTGGGCTGCAGATGGATTGGATGAAGATGGAGAAATCAACTATGTCAATCTAGCCCTAATGGCCAAGTCAGATGAAACAGAAACAAGTTCATCAAGCAATCAGGTAATCACAACCAACCTAGCTCATTTGTCTAAAGCTGAGTGTAATGATGCAATAAATGACATGTCTACTGAATTATATCACTTGCGTGTTACACTCAAGTCTCTCACTAAAGAAAATTATAAAATCAAGGAGAATAATGTGTTTTTAAGTGAAAGAAATAATGTGCTAGAGACTCAATTTATTGAGTTTGAAAAATTGAAATTAGAATGCAAGATTGCTAAGGATGAGCTAACATAATCCTTAAAGAAAGAAGGGATTTTAAGGAAGCAACTTGAGCGAGAATATGAAGTAATTAAAGCATGGAAATAATCTAAAGATGTTCATGCTCAAATTATTAAAGTTCAAGGTATAGAATCCTTTTGTGATGCAGCCTGGAAAAAGAGCAAAGAGAAACTTGATTCCAATCTGGTTGAAGGACTCTTTACAGACGTGGACTCGATGGATGATGAAAATCATTCGTCGGATAATCAAAAGGATTATCCGTCGAGAGACAAGGAGTTACATCTATCGGTTGTGAATAAACCAGTTAGCAAAGCTAAGTTAGTTAAATTGAATGAGAAATATGGATCAGCTTCTAAAAACTTTGTTCAAGGAGAATCAAGTCAAGTTATAAAAGAAAAGAAAGCTAATATTGGTCATATGTCTATCAAGAAATTGAATGACATACTGGAAAAGATTGAGGTTAAAACCGAAGCTAAAAGGAAAAACAATAGAAATGGGAAGGTAGGGATTAACAAACATAACAACCACACACCCGATAAATATGCACCAAGAAAAATATGTGTTAAATGTGATAGTGTTAATCATTTGTCTGTTAATTATAAGCTTGCTATGCCTACTCCCATGTCTGCACCTTCTTCTTTTTCCAACATGACTACCATGCCTGCCATGCCTATGAATGCTATGCCTGCTCAGAATATGAATGCACAATTTGCTAATATACCATTTGTACCTAATCCTTATTATGCTGCATTTAGTATGCCATAAATTCTATTTAGCATGCCTTACTGGAATAACATGTTTGCAAATAGCATGCATTTTCATGTAAACCAAAATATGCATGATAATTCTGTTTCAATGACTGGTTTCAAAGGTCCAAATCAAATGACTAATGATGAATCTGAGATCCCCAAATCAAATGAGGTCAAACCTAAGAAACCAAAGAAAAAGGCTAACAAGGCAGGACCCAAGGAAACTTGGGTACCAAAATCAACTTGATTTGATTTTGATGTGTGCAAGGAAACAGAAAGAATCTTTGGTATCTAGATAGTGGTTGCTCAAGGCACATGACTGGAGATTCTACCCTGCTCACTGAGTTTAAGGAAAGAGCTGGCCCAAATATCACTTTTGGAGATGACAACAAAGGTTATACTGTGGGATATGTCTTGATTTCAAAGGATAATATCATCATTGAGGAAGTTTCCCTAGCGGATGGACTCAAACATAACCTGTTGAGTATCAGCCAGCTTTGTGATAAGGGCAACTCAGTCACTTTCAACTCAGAAGCATGTGTTGTGACCAACAAAAAGAGCAACAAAGTGGTTCTCACTGGAGTGAGAAAAGGGTATGTGTACCTAGCTGATTTCAACTCATCAAATACAGAATCAGTAACTTGTCTTCTCAGTAAAGCAAATCAAGATGAAAGTTGGCTATGGCACAAGAAATTGTCCCATCTAAACTTCAAAACCATGAATGAGCTAGTCAAGAAAGAATTGGTTAGAGGTATTCCTCAAGTGGAGTTTACTAAGGATGGATTGTGTGATGCCTGCCAGAAAGGAAAACAGATTAAAGCATCATTCAGAAAGAAGCTTGATTTAACAATTGAAGAACCTTTTCTACCGTTGCACATGGATTTGTTTGGACCAGTCAATGTGTTGTCCATCTCAAGGAAAAGATATTTCCTAGTAATTGTAGATGATTTCTCAAAGTTCTCTTGGATATATTTTCTAAAATCCAAAGATGAAGCTAGTAAAATCATCATCAATCACATAAGGCAAGTCAACAATCATCCTGACTTCAAAGTAAGAAGAATTAGGAGTGATAATGGAACTAAGTTCAAGAATTTTGTGATGAGATCATTTTGTGAAGAGAATGGGATTATGCATGAGTTTTCTGCAGCTAGAACTCCACAACAAAATGGAGTGGTGGAAAGGAAAAACAGGTCTCTTATTGAAGCTGCAAGAACAATGCTAGAAGAAATAAAGTTACGAATATATTTTTGGGCTGAAGCTGTGAATACTGCATGCTACATTCAGAATATTTCTTTGGTTAATCAAGCAAAATGCATGACACCCTACCAATTTTTCAAGAATAGGAAGCCAACTTTAAATTTCTTACATGTCTTTGGCTGCAAATGCTACATCTTAAGGAATCAAACTGATCAACATGGAAAGTTTGATGCCAAAGCAGATGAAAGAATTTTTGTTGGTTATGCTGTGGGAAAATCATATAGAGTCTACAATCTAAGAACCAACTTTGTTATGGAATCTGTACATGTTGTGTTTGATGATAAAAAGATTGAAGGACTGCAAGATGGAGATTTCCATGAAAGCCTCAAATTTGATAATGTTGAGATGGTTAGTGATGACAATGATGATGAAAGTGATCAAGAAATAGTGGCTAAGGATAATGCAGAAAAATCTACAACAAATGAAACACATAATTCAACATCCGTCGAGTTACATAATGCCTCATCCGTCGGTAGATAATCAGCTTCATCCGTCGAGATACAAAGTGCATCATCCGTCGAGACAATGAGAGAAGCTAAGAGTCAAAACAGATCACTTACAGAAAGAACCCCATCTTTAAGTCAAAGAACCATAAACTCAGGGGGAGTTTCTTTTAATCAAAACTCAGTCATACATTAAGACAATAATGAGGCCTCTTTATCTAGAGCTAATCTACCTTAACAGAGGAAATGGACTAGAGATCACCCTTTTGAGCTCATCATTGGTGATGCATCTTCTAGAGTTGAAACAAGGAAAGCAACTCAAGAAGAATGTTTTTATAGCAGCTTTCTTTCTAAGGAAGAACCAAAGAAGGTAGAACAAGCTCTATTGGATCTTGATTGGGTTTTAGCTATGCAGGAATAGCTAAACTAATTTGAAAGGAACAAGGTATGGAAGCTGGTATCAAAGCCTAAAGGAAAGAATCCAATTGACACCAAGTGGGTATTTAGAAATAAGATGGATGAAAATGGCATAGTTGTCAGGAACATAGCTAGATTGGTTACTAAGGCTACTGTCAACAAGAAGGAATAGATTTTGATGAAACTTTTGCTCCTGTTGCAAGACTTGAAGCCATCAGAATTTTCTTAGCCTATGCAGCCCATGCCAATTTCAAACTCTATCAAATAGATGTCAAAAGTGCCTTTCTGAATGGAGATTTGGAGGAGGAAGACTATGTAAGTCAGCCTCCTGGTTTTGAAGATCCAAAATTTCCAAAATATGTCTACTATCTTTTGAAAGCACTTTATGGATTGAAGCAACCACCTAGAGCCTGGTATGACACTTTGTCAAAGTTTCTCTTAGAAAATCACTTCACAAGAGGTACTGTTGACAAAACTTTATTCTTTAGATATGTTAGTGGCTCTAGTATACTTGTTCAAATTTATGTAGATGATATTATATTTGGCTCTACAGATGAAAAACTTTGTAAAAAGTTTGCCAAATTGATGCAAAGTAAGTATGAAATGAGCATGATGGGAGAACTAACTTACATCCTTGGTTTACAAGTTAAGCAAGCTAGTGATAAAATATTTATTAGTCAAACCAAATATATATTTATGATCTTTTAAAGAAGTTTGATCTAATGGATTGCATATCTGCAAAAACTCCCATGGCCACTACAACTAAACTTGAATTAAACACTACTGAAAAGTCTATGGATATTTCAAGCTATAGAGGCATGGTTGGCTCACTTCTGTACTTAACAGCTAGTAGGCCAGATATCATGTTTGCTACTTATCTTTGTGCTATATTTCAGGATGATCCTAGAGAATCTCACTTGGTAGCTATTAAGAGAATTTTCAGATATCTCAAGGGTACACCAAAACTTGGCATTTGGTACCCTAGAGATTCTAGTTTTGACCTAACTGGTTATTCAGATGCAGATTATGCATGTTGTAAAATTGATAGAAAAAGTACAACATGAACCTGTCAATTTCTAGGAAACAAGTTAGTATCCTGGTTCAGTAAAAAGCAAAATTCAGTTTCTACTTCTACAGCTGAAGCTGAATATATTGCTGATGGTAGTTGCTGTGCACATATTTTATGGATGAAAACCCAACTGTTGGACTATGGTCTGCAAGTGGACAGAATTCCTATTTTCTGTGATAACACAAGTGCAATTTCCATCACTGAAAATCCAGTACAATATTCAAGAAAAAAGCACATAGACTTCAAGTACCACTTCATTAGGGAACATGTGATGAATGGTACTGTGAAACTTTATTTTGTTCCAAGTGAGAAGCATCTTGCAGATATCTTTACCAAGCCACTTGATGAATCCACCTTTTCTAGGTTGGTAAGTGAGTTAGGTATGCTTAATTTTCCTTAAATCATTTCAGATAATTTTACAAGTTGTAATGCAGCCAGAAACTTAATTGATTTTTTTATTTTAGGTGAAATTTTGGCTAAATCAAAATTTACATCTCGACGGATGTTCATTATCCATCGAGTTTGATCATCCGTCGAAATGTAATAGCTTGGTAAAAATCAATTACTTTTCTGGATTATTTTAAACCCGATGGATAATTGCTTTATTCTCATCCATCGAATTGTCTACATCTTAGATGTTAAAAGTACTGAACATTATCCATCGGATATACTTACAGTCTGTAAGTATGTCATGACGTATAATTGACAGAATTTTGACAGTTTATTTTATTTCTAAACGGCTATTTTGGGCAATTTCAATTGGGTCTTTAATTTTAACTTTAATTTTTATTCCTTCTTAATCTGAGAATACATAAAAGCCTTACTTCTAGTTTATTTTAACTTTTATAATTCTCAATTGCAACTAACTATTATCTTCTTCCTCAAAGCAAAATCCTCTCTCTCCTTGCAAATGTTCTCACCTTAACAATGCACCAGTAGTCAAAATCATGTCTCTGTCAGGGTTCATCTATGAGAAGAACAACTTCGTTGCACTTGTGAAGAAAGAAATTTCTGCATCTGAAGATTTTCACAAAATGATGGACTTTGTGAAAGGATGCAAACTCAGTTATGCCATGCTGAAATCACCCACAATCTACTGTGAAGTTGTGGAGGAGATATGGACAACTGCTGTGTACCAGTCTACTGACAAAACCATAACTTTTACTCTTAAAGGTAAGCAATTCTGCATTAACAATGATACAATTCAAGCATGCTTTAAGATTCCTGAGAACACTACTACTGAACCACACAAAGATGCTAACTTAGTTACCATGCTTAATTCTATTGGCTATGCTCTTCCTACCACTAAGTTAAGTGAGATTAGAAGGCTAGGTCTTATAAAAGAGTGGAGTTATTTGTGTGATGTATTTACCAAGGTGTTTTCTGGCAAGATAAGTAATTTTGATTCTGTCAACACTGCCATACTTAACATGCTTCATATGCTAGTTACTGATAAGTTCTATAATTTCAGTGATATGATCATGTTTGAGTTAGGTTATAAGTTAGGGAAAATTAAAAAGAGAGGTAAAAATGTCTATTATGCTAGATTCTTTATGATTCTTGCTAACCATCTTGTTGAGGATATTGTCATTGAGAACCCAACCAACAAACTGGATTGTTGGGTTCAAAAAAGGAGAGTGATTGCAGATCCTAACAGAGCAAGTCATCACAATGAGATGCCTCTTTTCTATTTTCCAATCATGGAGGGCCCTCAGGTAAGTGAGGTAAGCACCACTGTCTCTACTATGTATACCTCCCAAATTTCTTTGCCCTTGAGTGTGGCTATGACATCTGTGTCAATGACCCAACAGATGCCTACTCAAGCCACCAAAACAAAAATTTCCAAATCCAAAACAAAGAAAACCCCCTCTGGTTTTTCTCAAAAGAAACCAGTTGTAAAATCTACCTAAACTAAAGAGGGGAGTATGAAGGGTACTAAGATAGGTGAGGGACAGGGTGAACATCAAAGAAACCCCAAGGATAAGGATGGAGAGGTGAATATATCCAAGCCTAGTCACACCACAGTTTCCCAACAAACTGTGGTGATTAATAAGGAAATTAGCACAACTCTAGTTTCATCCTCCCAAAAGGATGTTACTATTGAAACAAGCTCCCAACCAGGATCACAGGCCAAGAGGGTAAGGGACACAAGCTCACCCCAAACTTATGCCAGAAAGAAGAGATCCAAAACCATTGGGGATGCACAGGGAACATACACAGTGCAAACTGAAGCTAAAGACTCAGTCACTGCACCATCTCAAATTCAGATTGATGTGGCTCCAATAAATGTAGAGTCACAGCCAAAATCTTTAGTCATAGAAGCACCACAAACACCAAACTCTCCCACAAATTCTCTGGATATGGATATGATCAATACATCAATCCCTGATTCTCCTTCTTTAACTCTGTTGGAGAAGCCAAAATCTAGTACAGGTGAGCATCATCTTTTAGATGATTTGTTGGCTCACTTGCCAATTCTTTCATGAACTGTTGAGATATTTGTGCCCAAATTATCATCAATCTGCACAGAGTCTACAATAGTTTCCACTCCAAACTCTATCATTTCTTCTATTCCGGTGGATATTGTTTATCCGTCGGTTAGTGATTGTATCCTGACGGATGTGCCTAACAGCAGTCATCCGTCGGCTATCCTAACTACTACCCCGATGGATGTTCCTCATCCGTCGGTACTCACTACACACACTGAAATTTCAACAATTGTTACAAGTGTAGATGAGTTAGTAGATGTACAATCACTCTTAGGACTTAGGGAAGGGAGTGAATTGAGTGAGAGGCTGAGTTCCTCTCAGAAAAAAGGAGAGGAACAGAGAGAAATCTTGCAGGCTATTTCTTCCAGCCTGGCAAAAGAGAGTGAGAGGAGTCTCATCTTAGTAGGTGAAGGTGAGGGTGTGAGGGTGGTGAGCCAAGGGGAGCCCTTGATGCAAGAAAAGAGAGAATATAAGAGAAAAACAGGTACAGCTGAATGGGAAGAGCCCATTACAAGTGAGTTAATGGATGTCAATGAGGCTGACAAGAAACAGTTAATTCAACAAGAATATCAAGCTGTTTTGGACTCTTTTTCTTTTGAAGCTGAGGTATTTACTCACCCTGTGTCAACATATCAAGTTCTAGCTGAACAGGACAATGTGGCTGCAGAAAAGATGCTTAACTTGGTGCATACAAAACTGTTTCAATGCAAAGAGCAAAGGATGCCATCACAGCCATGCCATCTAAAGCTGGTGATGATGTTGACTATGGAACTGATGAGTCTGAAGAGTTCTTTGGAGATGAAGATGGTGATGAAGAAGAGTTCATGTACATAGGGGGAGAAGTAGGCCCTAGCTCTAGATCAAAAATTCCACCTTGGGTGTTTTCTAAAGAGTGTGATGAGCAATATTTCAAGACAACTCTTTTTCACGTCATTCAACAGACACACACTGCTCTTCAAGCCACCACTAATGCTAGCACCAAGAAGCTTCTGCAATAACACCTCAACTCTCTACAACTACATCAAATTCAAGCTCTTCAACACAATCAAGATGTCACTTCAATCAAAACTGAGATTGGCCAAGTCAAGAAGGATGTCTCTGAAAGATTAGATGCTAAATTTCCAGATACAATAGTGCTTGACATCAACAGACAGTTGAGGAAGAATTCTAATCTTGCAACTAAAGTGGATTCCTTGGACACAAGACTGAAAGCAGTAGAAGCCTTTTCCACAGCTATTCATCTACATCAAGCACAACAAACTCAGTTGCTTCAAAAGCTGGTGGCTGTACAAACTTCTACCTCCACTCTACTTGATGACAACAAAAAAGGGAGAAAGATTCAACCATCCCAGTTAGTCAAGGAGGGCAAACCAATGAGGGGGATCATGTGTTAAATGTTCAAATCAAACAAGTAATAGTTCCAGAAATTACATTACTAAAGCCACCAGTATTAGACAGCATTGATCTGATCCAAATAGCAGCTGCTAAGCTGGATTCTAAGTCAAATCTCAAGGAGCTTGATGTTGCAGCTGTTGAAAAGGAATTGGATGACAAGTGGAGAAAAATAGATGAAGAAATTCAGAAGAAATTTAGTCAGATACAGAAACCATACAAGATCTTTCATCACCACTCATAAGTCAAGCAAATCTCTGCGAATGAAATGAGTCTAGGTAGCTTGGAAAAGGGCCAACCTTCATGCATAAAGTCTCCAAAGGCCAATCGGGTTTTGAAGCCTAAAAAGAACTATCCAAAGTTCTCAGAAAAAAATCCTGTGGATCTTATGTTTGAGACACCAAGGCCAGATGAAAAGAAGTTGTTGGCAAGCTCAATTGCATTCTTCAAAGACCCAACTGATTCAGTGTTAAAAAGGAGAATTTCCAAGATCTACAGGAATGGTAAGGAAATCTGTGTAGTGGCTGGACACCCTCAGTTTGTAGAAGCCAAGAAGGAAGAAAAGGAAAGAATTAAGCAAGAAAAGAAGCAGGCTACTTTAGATGCTAAAAAGCTCAAACAAAAGAAGCAAACTTCTATCTTGGCCAAACTTCAAGCTGTGAAAACTACAACTGAGATTTCTGAGAAACCACCTGTGATTACTGAAGCTCAAGATCAGAAAATGCTCAATGAACCTCAACAGACAAAGAAATCAAGATACTAGCAAAGAATCAAGAGAAAATTGAACTTCAGTGATGAGGAATTGGAAGACTACATTCCCAAACAGTCTACAACTTCAACTCAAACATCCAAGCCCTCAGTGGTATATGAGGAATTCAAGGTGGATCCAACAAAGAATTTTTATGGTGAGCCTATAATTCCCAAGGATGAGCCAATAGACTGGGAAAGTTTGCCAATTCCTGAACTCAATTTACCTATCTTCAACAAGCCAAAGAGAACAAAGTCTAGAGCAATCAAGAAGGTTAAGCCTGTGAGTTTCAGAACCAAAACCCTAGCCAAACCAATTGTCAACAAGGGAGATCTTCTATACATCTGTGACATCAAAGAATTTTCAGAGATTAATCTCTACATGGATGAACTAGAAGAAGTGAGAACAATTGATGCTCACAGAAATCTCCCTAAAAGACTGGTGTTCAAGTACAAGGGAGGAAAAGAGATCACATGGCCTCTTCACAGGATTCTTCAAGAAAGCTAATCTGTATTGATAAAGATCTACTCATCCTTCAAAAAAACTTTGGATTTAATGTGACTACAAGGAGATTAGTCCTAAAGAAGATTGAAGATCTAAGGAGTAATAAAGCCAAAGATGCACTCCCAACGATTCTATCAATTCCCTTCGCAAGAAATATAGTGCATTTGAGGCCTTATTGACTGATGGAATTCATGGATGACAAGGGTGTTAGAAGATTCTTCAGACTGGATGACCAATTGAGTATCTCTAGCAATGAGACTCTATTTGAAATGCAAGAAAAGCTGGATCTCTCAGATGCTGAAGAACTTGAATTTCACAAGCAGCTCCAAAATCAAATAGAGGAAAACAACAGGAAGCTAGGAAAGAAATCTAGACAATCAAGAAAGTAGAAATCATCTTCTCAGACTAGAGGAGCACCTTGATAATGATTGTGAGAACTCTTTGTAAACTTTACTTTGTTCAATTTTCAATAAATTTGTAGCACTTATCAGTTACATCTACTATATTTCAATCTGTACATTTAGGGTGTTTTGTTATCATCAAGTTTCTCTTAATTTATGGCTACAATTCCAGTAGACATAAATTGGGGGAGATTGTTAGGAATATGTTGTGAACTTGATGATAAGTTAAACAAAACACCTTAGTAGATTTAACTTTGTGAATTTTGTAGCTCTCGATGGATGTTCTAATATAGTCCCGACGGATGAACTTTATAGTCCCGACGGATGACAACTGAACATCCATCGACAGTGTAGCTTATGTAACAATACGTATTGTAACATATTTCTGCAAACAACATGTTTTAGTTGAGTAGATGTTGTACGATTCTGTAAATCATGATGACTACTAGATTGGTGTACAAAATAGGTTGGCTAACTGTAAATATAAGATGCCTTGTAATTCTGTACAAGTGAAATAGAGTCAAGTGACAGAAAGACTCCCAACGGATAATCTACAAAGGCTCCCGACAGATGATCACCAAAGTTCCCAACGGATAATCTACAAGACTCCCGACGGATGACCAACATAGTCCCGATGGATGATCATATTCAAAATAGCTATTGATAGTGACAACACAGTGACATGCGTCCGGTGTTTGCAAAAGGAATGTGGCAGCCTGTTAAGCAGAATTTTGAGAACAAAGAAGCATTACCATTTCCATGCAAATGTGAAGATATTCAAAGATGCTCGACAGAGTAATGTAGAAGCATGATATTAGACTAGATTTATTTTGTTTTATTATCTTGTCTTACTGTTATGTAACTTGGTGATATATAAATCAAGTGTAGTAAGTAGAACAACTAACTAAGCAAGCACATTTTTCAGAGAGATAGATAAAACTGTACTTGTCAGTAGTTTGTTTGTTCACTTGCAAATGTGTTATTCAAAGCATCACAGAGTTCTCTATTTGATATATATATCTCTCTGGTGGATACTTTCAAATCCACCAGAAAGTTTTAAAACTTGTGTTTTATTACTTAGTGTTTTGATTTATATTATTCTTTCATTCCGCATTACTGCAAATCAAACACTGTTATATATTGAGTTAGAACATTTTTAAAATCTCAAAAAGAAGCCAGAACTACATTCAACCCACCTTCTATAATTCTTGTTGTATTGTTAGGGAATAACAATTATAATATAGTATAGATATTTGAATTAAGTCGAAAAAATAGGAATTAATATTTGTATTTGTATAAAAATATTTGTCATTTTATTATTTGTATTTTGATATTTTATTAATTATATTTGTTAAAAAAGTAAGTAAATCTGAATAAGTATAACCAGATATATCTTTCATCTATACTATATTATAATAGACGAAACAATAAAAGTTTGGTAGTCGGTCGGTCGGTACTTGCTGAATTTACTTAATTACCCTTACTTAATTGTTCTAGTTCTAATTCTAATTGATATTGAAGTCAACTTCCTCTATTATTTTACCAATTTCAATTTTATTTTATATCAAACTCTATAACATTATAATTTATATTAAATTCAACTTTTTTTACTAATTTAAATTCTAATTCATATCGAGTTCTATATTATTCTAATTTGTTACTTCATGCTAAATTAAATTTAAACAAACTAAATATAATTCTTAAGATTTGGTTGATATATAATGTGAGTCGGGTTAAGATAAAATAATAATACTATCAATCCTCCTAAAAAATTATACTAATGAATTTGGATAAACAAAATAATATATTTAATTTTTCCAGGATAAAAAACTATATTATACAATTTATTCAGACTAACACAAAACTAAAATAAAAATACAATTCGACCAACAAAAAAAATATATATACAAATTATTCAGACTAAAATAAAATTATCTTATTAATTCGGAATTTAAAAAAAAATTAAACTAAAAATAATTAGTTTAATTTGGTTAGTGTATTGGGAATTGGCCTAAAATAAAATAATGTAAATCACTGATCCGAGATAAATAAAATTTAATATTATATCAAGTATAATTCGTATCATATTCATGTGAAATAAAAAATTAAATTTCATTTAAAACATTTTTTTTAAATACACTTAGAATTTTCAATAAAACTATATCGTTCAATCAGTAATATTGCCTTTTTCAAATATCTTTTATAGAGTTATAGTTAATCGATTAAGTAATCACCATGCTAAAATAATAGTGTTTTAAGGTAACAAAATAATGGAGACATTATATTTTTACCCACAGTAAAATAATAATTTTATTATAATAATATTTTCCCCCTTACCAATATTATCACTTTAAATAAGTTTAAATATTCTAAAAAGTTATGAACATATACGTTTACTTATATAATTATCATGAAGTCATATCATTTAAATCAAAATTAAGAATTGAATTCAAGTATTTTTTTAAAAAAATTATGTAATATTTAAAAAAAAATTGTGCAGTCCGTGCAACACATGGGTTTTAAATATTTAAAAATTATATTCTAATAACTATTTGTAAGAATTAAATTTTAAAATACATAAGTTTATACACTCACACGGTAATTAGATACTGAAAACTATATATACAGACCAATTAAATAAGTCATGCATTTCAATTATGATATTTTAATTTACAATTATTTAGATTATTGATAAAATTCAAATATTTTACTCATTTATATGATTAATATTATATCTAATTATATATTTGATTTAAAATTTTCAATGATTATAATTTACGCGATAAAACTACAACCGATTATAATCGGAGATTGAAATGATTTTTTATTAGTGATTTAGCGTGATATAAGCATGTTAGTGCTAATGTTGATATGGTATTTATTCTCGGAAACTTTCAGTTTTGGATCAGTTTCAAAACGTATAATGAGAGTCGAGACATATGCGATCTTATAAAAAAAATATTATTGACCGTGATATATAGTTTAATTGATATTTATAGCTGTGTATATAGATGATAATAATGTTTTAATTAAAAGATAAATTTTAATATCTAAGACACATTATACCAACTAAATTTAACTAATTATTTTCAGCTTTGATTTAATTTGTTTAAGCTCAAATATATGATAAAATTATTTTAGCCTGTGTAAAAATATATTATTTTGTTTTAATTGGTCTAAATATTTTTTATTTTTTATTTTTTTTCTTGGAACAATACTATTAAACTTTTTTAGCCTTGTTGAATAGTATAGAATGTTTTATTTTGTTCTGACATTGTTCCACAAATTGAAGAATTTTAATAATGCAGATGCAACAAAATAGTATGAAAATTATAGAATTTGAAGAAACCTATAGTTGCATAAGCCCATTAGTTCAACCAAACCCAAATATATATATTTAGTTTGTTTGAAATTTTATTTTAGCCAGACTGAATAGTATATTATCTTAGTCCAGTTTGAATATTAATTTATTTTAACCCCATGCAACAAATCAAATTAATTATATTTAGTTTTTTTTATTTGTTATTTTAGCTCGGATAAACGGTATAATTTTTAAGACGAAATGAGCATTGTGTATTATTTTCTTTTATCTCAGATGATTGTACTTGCCAACGAATTATCTTTTGATTTGAATAATGTTTTAGTCGGTTTAATAGTATTATTTTTTTGGGCTCGGGTGAATATTATGTATTATTTCATTTTGTCCCGAATTCATTATATATATTAATTTCTAATTATATTTATGTTAATATTTTGTTTCTAATTAAATTAAATGAAAAGATTTTTATTTTTTCTTGAAATAATTAAACTTGAAACATATGTCTAATTATTTTGACAGATTTCGCGTATCTTTTGATAGATTCGAAAGAAAATGGAATTGTTTATTTTAGCTAAAAAAATTTAGTTTGCGGTAGGAGTTGGAGTAAGGGTTTAGGGTGCTAATTAGATTCGACTGCGTATAAGCCGTAAGGATATGTACCGTTTTGTTGGAAGGTTTCTTGTTAAGGATCATGGGTGTTGGAAGGTTTCTTGTTAAGGATCATGGGTCCCGTCCCGTGTTGGTTTTTTGAATTAATATTAAATAGTTAAATAATAATTAATTAGTTTAAGAAAAATAATAAAGTAAGGATAATTTAGTAATTTCAGCAAGTACCGACCAATCTACTATCAAATTTCTAATATTTCGTCTTTATATAATAGTATAGATAGTATAGAAGATAGATAGATAGATAATCAACATATATTTAAAAGAACTATCCACAATATTTTTAGAAAAATATTTATTTTATTTTGAGAAAATAAAAGACAACATGTTTTACTTAAAAAATTTATAGATTAAAAAGAATAGTCTGAAATATTTGTAGAGAAAGAGTTGTTTTAATTGGTGAAAATAAAAAAGGCAACGTGTTTTACTTATAAAGGTTATTGGTTAGATATTAAATAATTAAGGGAAGTTAAGTAAAATATTAATTTTTTTAAGAAAGGACAATTATGTAATTGAAAGAAGGACCATGAAGTTTCGTATTTAATATAATAATATAGATAAATAAATAATTCGACTTCAAAATCAAATAATTTTTTATTTTGTTTACAATTGAATTGCAAGATAATGCTTATTTTAAGTATATTTTTCTTTACATTAATAGTAAAAATTGTATAATTTTTTTTTTACCGTGGACCCGTACAAAATATATTCACAACAGCTACTGATTAGAGGTGCAGATTATTTTGACTTTTGCATTGATTTAAGAATAGAGGGTTTTTGCATTATCTTAGACGATGAGATGAAATTGTTGTTGTTGTCGAGTAATAAGGATGATGATGGTAAGTTGTTCCTGTAAAGAAGTTAAGAATTTATGAATTGTTAAAGTCAAAAAACTTAACAAAGTCTTTAAGTTAAACAATAATTAAATAAAATAATAATTAAGTAGCTGAAAAAGGCAATTTTAGTTATTAGTGGTTATAATATTATTATTATATTTTGTTACATAAACTTGTCCGTGATATTTAGAGAAGTTGTTTTAATTGAGAGAAATAAAAAAGGTAACGTGTTATAGTTGAAAACAATTTTTATTATTATAATTCGATTACTAAGGCTAATAAATTTTTTAAGCAAAATAAGGATAATTCAGTAAATTCAGCGTCTAACAAAAAACATGTACCGTACCAAAACTTTTAATATTTCGTCTTTTATATAATAAGTAATAGATTTACATCAAAAATTATTTTACCATACAACTTCTAGGAAAAGTTTTTTTTTTATAAAAACTGTAGTCCTATAACAAGAAAGTGCAAGTAATGTTCGCAGAAAGTCACAAATTGTAGAAAACAAGGGAAGAAGAAGATTAAAGTGTTTATTATATTATTAGTAGTTGTCAGATTATTTAATTTTGTCAATTTTCATAGTAGATTATCTCGGAGTGGACACTACATAAAACAAAGGGGAAAAAATCATCTTGATAGGTACACACTACAAAGAAGTAAAAGAAAAATCCAAATTAGAGAGGTAAGGACGTTAGGGTTTTATTAATTAGCTTTGCTTAACCTGTTCAACTTCCTCTGCATCTGCTAATTTAATTTAATTTAATTTCTCCCACCTTATAATCTCACTTTTACCCACAACCTTTTTAATTATATCCACTCTTTCTTATTGATTTTTAGTGATCATTGTTTTAAATTAATTTGAATATTGTTTAATTTTTGCTTTTCAGGATATTAGGTTTCACAGAGATGGATTTTGATTATGATGATGTTAACTTTATTGATGAGTCCATTTCAGATGATGATCAGAATAAGAGAAAATTCAAAATTTTAAAGGAAAGTGATATACAAAAAATTCAAGAAGATAACATAGCAAGTGTAAGTTCTTTAATTTCAGTGTCTACAACTTCTGCATGCATTCTTTTGTACCATTTTAAGTGGAATGTTGAGTCTTTGACGGAGACATGGTTTTCTGATGAAGAAAGAGTTAGAAAGAAAGTTGGGTTAGTAAACAAAATTTCTATTGGTGATTCTCTAGAGTTTACTTGTGGAATTTGCTTTGATGTGTTTCCCGCTACTGATAAGATAACTAGTTCATGTGATCATATGTACTGTAGTACTTGTTTGGGTACTTACATTAGCACTTCGATCGATGAGGGACCTGGATGCCTATCGTTGAGGTGTCCAGATCCTTCGTGTAAGGCTGCAGTTGGTATAGATATGGTTCATTTGTTAGTTCCTGATGACTACAGGAAAAAGTTTCATCAATTTATGGTTAGATCCTATGTTGATCAAGGAATTAATAATGTCAAATGGTGTCCTGCCCCGGGTTGTGATGCTGCGATCGAATACAAGGGGGATGATGATGATGGTGAAAGTGCAAGCTCTGAAGTTGTTTGTAGTTGTTCTTATAGGTTTTGTTGGAGGTGTATTGAGGAAGATCATCGGCCAATTGATTGTGATACTGTTGTTAAATGGATACAGAAAAATAAGTGTGAGGCGCAGAATGTGGACTGGATTCTTGCTTATACCAAGCCTTGTCCCAAATGCAATCGAGCGATTGAGAAAAACATGGGTTGTATGCACATGACATGTAATAGGTCGTGTGGGCATCAGTTTTGTTGGACATGTATGGGTCCATGGTCAAATTCCCATCGTTGCAATAACTACAAGTCGGAGGAGAGTAGTGAAACTAAAAATGCAGAGGACAAGCGGAGACAGAATGCTAAAGCATCATTGGAGAGATACACTCATTATTTCGAAAGGTGGGATGCAAATCACAAGTCAAGAATGAAAGCACAATCTGATTTAAAGCGAATGCAAGAGAAGAATCTTAATATTCTTTCTGAAAGATTTGCTTTGACAGAGCTCCGATCAAAATTTGTACCAGAAGCTTGGCAACAGATAATTGAATGTAGGCGCACGTTGAAATGGAGCTATGCATATGGGTATTTCATACCAGAGCATGAACGTGCAAAGTTAGCATTGTTTGAGTATTTGCAAGGTCAAGCTGAGGCCGGACTAGAGAGACTTCATCAATGTGTGGAAAAGGAACTCATGGAATGGCTGGAGAATTACGATGCTACTGCAGATCAATTTGATGTTTTTCGAGTGAAGCTGGTGGACCTTACAAGTGTGACTAGAAATTACTTTGCAAATCTAATTACAGCATTGGAAAATGATTTATGTGAAAGTGAACATGGAGGTCAAGCGAAAAGAAAACACAGAAAAGAAGAGGAGAAAAGGCCGGGTAAGAAACAAAAAGTAGCAGTTAAGCCATAGGACTAATACATACAAAAGTAGATGTTAAATGCTATGAAATCGAAGTGAAGAAATGAACCGGAAAGAGAAACAATTTCACATGCATTTCCCATTTGCAATTCAATAACATGTTAGAATGAGGTTGTTGCGGGTCTTGATATTCAGGTGCTTTTGTACATTACGATATTGTCACTTAATTACTCCATTTTGCAATGGTTTTCACTAGTATTCTTCAGTGCAGTTTCTTGCATTACTTCTGCTGAAATGGTTTATTGTGATGCAATTTATCATGCAAAGTAAAGTTACTATCCACCGGAATTTTTTGCGCATTCTATAGAGTTGCAATGGAAAGATGAAAAACATAAAAATGGAAAATATGACAGAGTAAATAGAAAGAATGAAGTTCCCTTGAGAGTGGAATGAGTAGATTCAATTGAGACAAAATTAATGGATCCCCCAATATGATTCTCGTTGGGGCTTGAATATGATGGTGAGTTAAAAGCTTGAGAATTTTGTGTGCATCACCAGACAACAAAAGGTCCTTGGTCTGTACTCTATAGTGTGCTCGCGAGTTGGATCAACAGGAGGAGAGAAGAGTTGAAGCTAGAAAATTTTAGTAATTTTCTCCTCATATATTTCTTCCCAAAAATGGAATTATTAAACTGTAATTAAACTCAAAGAAGTGGTGCCGTGATGCAACCTTTGAATGATTTATTTATACTATTCATCATCTTACTGCAGAAAACTTAGGAACACACAAGACACTATTTTTAATTGTTTTTCTTCTTGTACCTTCTGTTGTCTTCTTCAACAAAGAAATCAGGAAAACGAAGTGGTCTACCTGTCGGACCACATGCCTTAGAACATCAGTTCTTACATAAACGGGAACAGGACACACATGTTGAAGCCTCAGGTTTTGGTATTCACTAGAAAGTGAAGGCACCCCCCCTATTCTTGATGTTGAACCTGATGCAAGTTCTGTTTCTGAAAACCAATGCTCAAATATTTATATTTTTGTGAATTGTTGCGAGAGCCTTGAAGGAGCCTTTAACCTCAGCAAGCTTTCTTATTTTTTCTCAACCAGTTTTTTTTTTTTTTTTTACTTTGGCCACTTTTTGTTTTCCCGGGAAGCCCAGCTATTAGCTCAATATATAACGTTTAGAAGTTAACTAATCTAGTTTGTATAATCCATAACACTATAATGTGCGTATTTGGAAAATCTTAAAATAATTAATTTATAACTTAAATTGAATAAGTGACCGACAACTAATAACAATTGTGTGGATAATTTAACTTGTAAGTCAATTATTTTTAATGAACTAAAATAAATAGATTTTAAATATAATTATCTTAATTCTTATATTTTAAGTTATATTAACATTTAAAAAATATATTTTAAAATTAAAATTGATAAAAAAATAAAAAATAAATTGAAAAAAAGTATGTCATTACTAATATTCAACTTATCGGCTTATAAGTCGTAAATTTAACTTATAAGTCGGGTCGACAAACACTTGTTAATAAACTGTTGCGGCCTTATAAATTAATAAACCTGCTTATGCCAAATAGGCCCAATATATGTTTTTCTAAAATACATAATATTTATGAAAAATTATTCAAATCGGTTGTTGGCTGATGTTAAAAAAAATTGAAGCTTCAAGGGTATCAGAGTTTAGGTTTACCTCTGTTACTTCCCTGAGGGGGACACCACGTATAAACCAAATTAGAGAGCTAATGACGCTAGGGTTTTATATTTATTAGCTTTTCTTATAAATTTATTCAGCTTCCTTCTCTGATCTGCCAATCAATATTTTTGCCTCCTTAGTAATTCTCACAAACTTCACTAATTATTTTCACCCTTCACTTAATCTCATTGATTTAAATCCTTTTTTTTTGTTTGCTTTTCAGGAAATTCGTGTTCATGCAGATGGATTCCGACAGCGATGCTAACTTTTACGATGACTCAGTTTCAGATAATGATGTGGACTCCTATGATGACTTAGCTTCAGATGATGTCGACTTTCATGATGACTCAATATGTGACGAGGACCGGAAGATGAAAAACTACAAGATCTTGACTCTAACTGATATACGAAAAATTCAAAAAAAAGATGTCGCAATTTTATGTTCTTTACTTTCGGTGCCTAGAACTTGTGCACGCATTCTTCTGTACCATTACAAGTGGAATGTAGATTCTTTGATGGAGGCATGGTTTGCTGATGAAGAAAGGGTTAGAAACAAAGTTGGTTTACTACAAAGAGGTTTAAATACTACCATTGGTAGTTCTGCAAAGTTTACTTGTGCAATTTGCTTTGATAGGTTTCGTGCTCGTTATCAGATAAAAATCGGTTTCTGTGACCATTTGTATTGTAGGGCATGTTTAGGTACTTACATTAGAACTGCAATAGATGATGGACCTGGATGCCTGTCATTGAGGTGTCCAGATCCATCGTGTAATGCTGCAATTGGGGAAGATGTGGTAAATTTGTTGGTAAAATCTACTAAATATAGGAAAAAGTTCCGGAAATTTTTTGTTAGATCTTATGTTGAAGGAAATAGTAATGTCAAATGGTGTCCTGGCCCGGATTGTGATGCTGCTATTGAATATAATGGTGATGGTGAATGTGGAAGCTATGAAGTCGTTTGTGGTTGTTCGTTTAAGTTTTGTTGGAAGTGTATCGAGGATGGTCATCGGCCAGTTGACTGTGACACGGTTGCCAGATGGATACTGAAAAATAAGGCTGAGGCATCGAATGTGGAATGGATACTTGCTTATACTAAGCCTTGTCCTAAATGCAAACGACCGATCAAGAAAGGCCCCGGTTGTATGCACATGACATGTAATAAGTCGTGTAAGCATCAGTTTTGTTGGACATGTCTGGGTCCATGGTCGATGTCTCATCATTGCAATACCTACAAGGCGGAGAAGAATGATGAAACTAGAACAGAGGCCAGGCGGAGACAGAATGCTAAAGCATCATTGCAGAGATACACTCATTATTACGAAAGGTGGGATGCAAATCACAAGTCAAGAATGAAAGCACAATCTGATTTAAAAAAAATGCAAGAGGAGAATCTTAATATTCATTGTGAAAAATTTGCAGTAACCAGGCTCCAATTAACATTTGTTATAGAAGCCTGGCAACAGATAATTGAATGTAGGCGCACGTTGAAATGGAGCTATGCATATGGGTATTTTATTCCAGAGGATGAACGTGCAAAGACAAGATTGTTTGAGTACTTGCAAGGTGAAGCCGAGGCTGGATTGGAGAGGCTTCATCAATGTGCGGAAAAGGAACTCTTTAAGGTTTTGAAGGATGTTAATGCTACTGCAGATGAATTTGATATTTTTCGGGTGAAGCTGGTGGAACTAACAAATGTGACTAGAAATTACTTTGCAAATCTGGTTACAGCACTGGAGAACAATCTATGTGAAAGTGAAAATAGAGGTAAGCCTACAGAAAAAATCAGGAAAATAAAGGAGAAGAAACTGCATTCTAAGAAACAAAAGGCGAAAAGGAGGAGAAATGGATAAAAGAGAAATACTGCTGAAATAGTCTTCGTGGGTAACAGACTGCTGCTACAGGACTATGATTATTTATATATGCAAAACTAGAATTTGGTTTATATAAAATAATAACTGGACTTTGAAGTTTTGTGAGATGTATTGAGAAATGCTTTTTCTCTTATGAGAGGCTGAATACAGACATATATACAATACTTCCTATACATCAGTGCCTTGACAGACTCCTCAAAATCAGGATCTAAATGATTACAAATCTTTCCTAATATAATTAATCTATATCACAGGTAACTAATCTCCTAGGAATAAATTCGACAGCAAGATACAACTAATTATATGCCTAGATTGATTTTCAACACTCCCCCTCAAGCTAGGCGATATATGTTTTCCAAACCAAGCATAGTACTTAGTTCATTAAGATTGCGTCGAAACAAAGCCTTAGTCAAGATGTCTGCTGCTTGTTGTTTAGATGGAACATAATTGAGTGAAATTATCTTGCTCTCAATCTTCTCATTGATGAAATGCCTGTCGATCTCTACATGCTTAGTTCGATCATGATGGACTGGATTTTTAGCAATTGCAATCGCGGATTGATTGTCACACATGATCTTGATTGAAGTTCCAATCCTAAGATCTTTAAGTAATCTTCGTAACCATATTCCTTCACATATGCCTAAGGCTAAAGCACGAAACTCAGCCTCCGCACTACTGCGTGCCACCACTTTCTGTTTTTTACTGCGCCAAGTCACTAGATTTTCCCAAATAAATGAGCAATGCCCAGATATAAATGAGCAATACCCAGATGTAGATTTACGGTCGAAAGGGGAACCAGCCCAATCTGCATCAGTATAAACTTTCAAGGACTGGTCTGCTGATTTTCTGAACATAAGTCCTTTACCGGGATCTTTCTTCAAGTATTTAAGGATGCGATTTACTGCCTCCATGTGATTTACTGACGGGTTGGCAAGAAATTGACTTACAATGCTAACAGCAAAACTTATATCAGGACGCGTATGAGTTAAATATATTAGCTTACCTACTAGGCGTTGGTATCGTCCTTTGTCAGCTGCTAGTTCATCAGTTCGAGGCATTAATTTGGTGTTAGGATCCATAGGAGTTTCAACAGGTTTGCACCCAATCTTTCCCGTCTCACGTAGGAGATCTAGGGTATACTTGCGTTGAGATACTGAGATTCCTTGACTGCTTTGTGCCACTTCCATTCCAAGAAAATATTTCAAAAAACCCAAGTCTTTAATCTCAAATTTCTGGGATAGTAGCATCTTAAGCCTCTTTATTTCTTCTCCATGATTCCCAGTGAGAATTATGTCATCAACATATACAATTAGAACCACGATTCTTCCATCTGTAAAGTGTTTGAGAAATAAAGTATCATCAGCTTGTGTTTTGGAGTATCCATCAGATATAAGGACCTTGGCAAACTTATCAAACCATGCTCTCGAAGACTGTCTAAGTCCGTATATAGTTTTTCTCAGCCTGCAAACTTTACCTTGTGTATATTCAGTCTCAAAGCCACAAGGTATATCCATATAAACTTCCTCCACTAGGTCTCCGTTTAAAAAAGCATTTTTGACGTCAAGCTGGAATAATGGCCAATCCTTGTTGACTGCGATGGATAATAGAACTCGAATTGTGTTAAGCTTTGCCACAGGAGCAAAGGTCTCCTGATAATCAATTCCATATGTCTGCGTAAACCCTTTAGCCACTAATCGAGCTTTATATCTATCCACACTTCCATCTGCCTTTTGTTTGACTGAGAATATCCATTTACAACCTACTGTCCTCTTTCCAGGAGGTAATGTTGTTAATACCCATGTGCCATTTGTTTCAAGTGCATTATACTCTTCTAAGGTTGCCTTGTGCCACTCTGGAATCTCTAGGGCCTCATAAACTGATTTAGGAATGGTAATCTTGTCTAAGGATGTCACAAATGCCTGAAATTTTGGAGACAAATTGTTGTAGGATATAAAACTGCGAAGTGGATGTTGAGTGCATGATCGAACCCCTTTTCTTTGTGCAATAGGAAGATCCAACTCCGGGTCAAAACCTGGACTTGATTGAGTAATCTGTTGACAACCTGAAACTGATTTTGAATCAGTACTTACCTCGTTTTGTACATTTTCAGGTTCGACTTGGCATATAGGAGTTTCTTGACCTTGCTGATTTTGTACGGGTATGTCACGGGTTTTCCTTCTTTCATAAACTTTTATAGCATCATTAGGAAGAAGGAGATGTTTAGGATATGCAACTGGAGATTGATCGATAACGGAATTTGATGGAGACATATGTTTGTCCAGGTCTGAATTTGGAACCAAAGTTGGGGTTGGAACCAAAGTTGGAATAGCAGGAGAATATATATTGGAGGACTGTGATACCAGATTTGGTTCAATAATTGATGACCAATCCCAATTCTGAAATTCATTTTTGTTGCTCTCCCCCTGAATTCCAGAATTGGAGTAAAATGGAATATTTTCAAAGAAAGTAACATCCATTGTATTATAAAATTTTCTAGTAGCAGGAGAGAAACACTTGTAACCTTTTTGATTGGCTGAATATCCGAGGAGGATACACTTCAATGCACGAGCATCAAGTTTGCTACGAAATTGAGAATGAACGTGAACAAAAGCAGTGCAACCGAATAGTTTGAAAGGAATTTGTGACATTAGATGTGAGTTGGGATATAGACCTTGAAACATTTGTATGGGTGATCTAAAGTTGAGAACACGAGAAGGCATACGATTGATCAAATATGTTGCAGTGAGAATGGCCTCACCCCAGAATTTCTTTGGAACATTGGATTGAAATAGCAAAGATCGGGCAACCTCAAGTACATGACGGTTTTTTCGTTCCGCCACACCGTTTTGTTGTGGTGTGTCGACACAAGAACTCTGTTGAACAATTCCATGGGATCTAAGATAAGGACCAAGGCTTGAATTAAAAAAGTCTTTGGCATTGTCGGTTTTAAGGATTTGAATATTCGTCTTGAATTGATTTTGAATCATGGCATGAAAATTTGGAAATATGTGTTTTGTTTCAGATTTTTCTTTCATCAAAAAAGTCCAACAAAGTCGAGTATGGTCATCAACTAACAATAAAAATCATCGAGCACCAGTCATACTAGGGATACAGAATGGCCCCCAAATGTCACCGTGAATAAGAGAAAAAGGGTGACTTGGTTTGTATGATCTTGGTGAATATGTGTTTCGAGTGTGCTTTGCAAATTGACAGACTTCACAATGAAACAAATGCGGATTTTTATTGATGAATAAGGATGGATACAAACGTTTCAGATACATAAAATTAGGATGACCTAGGCGAAAATGCCACATCATAATCTCACTTTCTTTATTCGATGGACTGACAGACTTGAAACTATGACTCAGTGAACCTTGATGATTGGCTGAATGGATTGAAGGAGTATTGATATCTAAGACATAAAGGCCCGCACGAAAATCAACATTGCCAATCATTCTCCCCGAGCTCAAGTCCTGAAAAATACAAGAAGAAGAAAGGAACTTAGTGGTACAATTGAGATCATGATTCAGTTTACTAACAGATATAAAATTGCAATCAAGTTCAGGTACAGATAAGACTGCATTGAGAGTAAGAGTATTTGAGAGACAAACGGTTCCTGTTCCGACCACTTTGGTGCGGGTACCATTAGCAATACATACTGTTTGAAGGCTGGTACAAGGGGAGTAAGTTGTGAAAAATGATCGGTCACCTGTCATATGGTCGGAGGCTCCCGAATCTACAATCCAAGATGACGAGGATGACTTGGCTGCATGAAGTGCAGAACTGTTGGAGGTTTGAGTATGATAGTTTCCCTTCTGCATGAGTTGCTGAAGAACTTCTAACTGTTCCTTACTAAAAGGAGCAGAATTACTATGTTGAGATGCTCCAGAAATAACAACATTTCCCCTTGCCCCGCGATCCTTGTTTGGCTTCCAATCAGCAGGCTTTCCGTGCAATTTCCATCATGTTTCCTTTAAATGTCCTGGTCTTCGACAGTGATCACACCAAGGGCGACCTTTTCTGCTCCTATTCTCATTGTAGTTCTGAGAATTACTCCGAACAACAAAAGCACCTGAATCTAGATGAGCATCCTTGATTGTTGTAAAAGCTGGGATTTCAGGAATCGAAGAAGCTTGATGGCCCAACATAACCCGCTTGCGGCTCTCTTCTCTACGCACTTCTGAAAAAACACCCCGCAGATTTGGTAGAGGCTTAGTACCAAGAATTCTATCCCTTACTTCATCGAGGGATTTGTCAAGCCCCATCAAAAATTTGAAGACCCGTTTGGTCTCTACGATCTTCTTAAAATATGCACGATCTTCAACACACTTCCATTCATGGATCTCAAATAAGTCTAGTTGTTGCCAGTAACGAGTAAGAGTTATAAAATAGATCGTCACCGTGTTTTCTCCTTGACGAAGATCTTGAAGAGTACTCTCCACCTGAAAAAGCTCTGATGTGTTTTCGCTGCTTGAGAATGTTTCTTTTGCTGCTTCCCATATATCTTTTGTTGTGGTGTACAACAAAATTTTTTCTCCAATCTCAGTTGTCATGGAACTAATTAACCAGGACATAACCAGGTTGTTTTCTGCCCTCCAGGTTCTGTATTCAGCATCCTTTGAATCTGGTTTATGTATATCACCAGTAAGATATTCATCTTTGCCTCGTCCGCTTATCTGAGACCATTGCAGGTAGTTATGGCCATTTAGTTTGTGAGAGGTGATTGGGACGAGGTTCGTTTCTGTGGCAAGTTGAGAGGATGTGAGCCTGTTAGAAGAGGGAGTAGACATAGATGAATTCCCGGAGGTTTGATCGGATTCACCCATAAAGAGCTCACTTCAGTAATGATAAGGATATGAGTATTAGGTTGACAAGAGAGAAAGGCTGGGTTCTTTTAACCTACAGCTCTGATACCATGAAGTTTTGTGAGATTTATTGAGAAATGCTTTTTCTCTTATGAGAGGCTGAATACAGACATATATACAATACTTCCTATACATCAGTGCCTTGACAGACTCCTCAAAATCAGGATCTAAATGATTACAAATCTTTCCTAATATAATTAATCTATATCACAGGTAACTAATCCCCTAGGAATAAATTCGACAGCAAGATACAACTAATTATATGCCTAGATTGATTTTCAACAGACTTGTTAATCAGGTGCTTACATCATCTAAGTTACACCTTTGTCAATAAATTAAGCAGATTTACTAATGGTTTTTATTTCCTCTGCATTTTTTTTAATATCAGTTGCATGTATTCCTCTTTCCGAAAATGTTCATACATTTGATGCAAATCATAGTACCAATATCCAGGCATGATAGAGATTAACTAGAAAGTGAAGGTACTTTGGCACAGCACTATCAACCTACATGTTGTTGTCAAGGATAGAGGGATATTTGACTGGCTCTAGGACTGGAGATTATTTTGCCATACAATCACTTCAAAAAGAAAGTAACATCAACCTTTATTCTCACTTGGGATCTTAGTGTCAAAATTATTCATAAAACAAGTAAAAGATCTCATTCTATTTCAACAAAAAATATGGCCTGCAACCATATAGCTCCTTCTCAAGCACACAGCCTTAGTCAAAACCAGAAATACAAACTAAATTAATGAGTTTGTGTAGACAAATATATATTAGTAGAAAATCAGCCTCTGACCTTTCATCATTTGAGTTCCATGAACAGCTTTGGTGCAACCTGCATTTCGGACTGCTAAATTAGAGCTGACAAACAGTAAACTTTACTGTCTATATTGATTTCAACATGTTTAGCAACTCTAGATTTAGCGCAAAGTTACAGCTAAATTGCAACTCCCAAAATTATGGCTTTTTCAATTTTCATTCCAAACCACCGCCAAAAATTAGAGTTCCGGTTTCAAGCAAGAATACTCACACATTTATCAACACATAGCCAGTAGTCTAAATATTGGCCTGTGCAGTGTTTTTCCCCAGTTGTGTCACCTTGAATCCTTTTCATACATGCCTGCAAATTGATCAACAAAAATATAGTAATAAAAATCGGTAATCATAGAACAAATCCCCTGGAAACAGCATAGTAGTCTAATGTCTAGTTATATGCATTTGAAATTATGATTTTATTTATAGTTCCAGTGGCAGTGAAGAGCCACTGCTAAATAAAAAAAATGAAATTCAACTACCTATACATTTGCATGCAGATTAATGTAAAGTTACTACATATTCAAGATAGGACTAATTAGGGACGCTACGTATTCAAGATATGACTGACTATGTAGTAATATATTATAAATTCACCAAAAGATAGAAAAGAGTAGAATAATGTCAATTTCAGTTCAATTCCTGCATGGGGAAACTGTGGATACTGGATAGCACTGAATTACAGTTATAATCGAATTGGGTCCTGCACTGCCAACCTGATCTAAAAACAGCTGTGAGGCTCTATAATTCCAATCAACAACTATCTTATTTTGAAGTCAATCAAATTAATGTGTGGTCTCATTATTAAATACATGTTAAAATTAGCAAAATTCAAATTTCCAACTTTTGTTAATGTTTAGTATATATGAGCAACCAAGATCATTTTTCCTAACAAAACTTGTAATAATAAGTTAATGATAAACGACTGGTCTTCATTAGATGAAACAATTTCTGCTTACGATCTAACAAAGTCCTTAACTCCTACTTGATCTGTGCTATAATGTATGTAGTTTCTTTGGTTAGTGCCTATAATCTATCACAGTCCAATAGTTTCTTTGGTGCTTATAATGTAGCAAGGTCCTTGACTCCTACTTGATGTTAGTATCTACACAGCCTTGTCTAGCATAGCCACTTGTACTCGGCTGAACTGCCGGAGGTCAATATAGGATTTAAGAAAAGAAAACACATATCTATGATACACAGAGAATAAATGAATTTTGTGAATATGAATGCAATTTTATTATGCAGACATGGATACCCAATTTAATGAAAGAAGTGTCTCTCTCAAACAGAATGTTATTTAGTTAAGTACCGAAACCAGTGATTGGTCGATAGTTGTAAAAAAAATCTGTCGTTTGCATGAGGAAATGGTGTCAACCGCTTTCAAGAAGTATTTACTTCCTAGAAACCTTAATTATCTGCATACTTTCAGTTATATTATTTTCAGGCTTCCAGTATTTTCATGTTTGTTAGACCAGGTCATCTACAAAAGAATACCCACAGTTAAAAAACTTGGTAGATATGCACCAGTCATCTCGAAGATTTATAATCTATTAGCAAATCTTATAATGGACAAAAAAGCTTGATGATCTTGGCCTCTTGGCCTACAAGTACCGCAGGGGCAAGTGTTTCGCCATAGGATTATTGGAAAACATTCATTGTCAAATTTCACATTATAACTAACATCTAACGTCTGTGTTGGGCACATTCAGTGGCGGATCCAGAGTCTTGCTTCTCTGGGGGTGTTATGTACTTAAGTAGTTAAGTGAGTATGTCACGAGTCGGTTGGTCCAAATTCAGTTTTTTCTGTCATTTTCACTAGACTTTGCTAAAAGCATGAAAGATTTACTAGCATTATAGGGGCACTTCAAAAAATTTACATATTCATACCTAAATAGTTTAATATAAGACTGCTAATTTTGTTTCTGTGGAGGCATGTGTCCCTGTAGTCCCCTACATAAATCTGCCCTTGAGCACATTTGTGATACAATTAACGAAAAAATAGTGTAGTAACATGTTGCCTAAAAGTCTAAAAGCAACCTAAACATTAACTCAAAAGAGCAAGACACGAGTTAAAGGAAAATATCATACGAGAACATACTTGAAGACTTGAGAAGGTCTTAACAGTTACCAAGATTCACCTGATATTCAACTAAAGGCTTCACACACTTAGGCTTGCAAAATTCTTCAAAATGCTTCTTTTGATCGACAACTTCCTCGTCCGACCTAACAATTTTTTTATGCAAAAAAGTCTCAAAGCAGCGTCCACAATGAACAGAGTCTAAATAAGTTGCACATTGCTTATAGAAGTGTTGGCTGATGTTAAGTGGTGACATAGACTTTTTGAATGCTCAGTAGGTAACATAATTACAAAATCAAACAAATACAATCATTGATTAATTATGAAAACATAAATATCTGGTTAAGACAGTAATTATTGGCGGAGATAACAGATTAGCATTATACCAACCCAAATCCATAATAGTACAAGTCATATATATGATACAATCTCCTGAGTACTAGAACATTAAATGACCTATTGCAACATACAAACTCCTCTAGAAAATCCATAGTAAAATAAGTGATCCTGTACAGGCAGTATTTGTCATAGATAAGTTCATAGAAACCAAAAATAGGAATCTATTTCCGGGAACAGGTGAACAGTGCAAGATGGTTGGATGTGTCTTGGCAGAGATTCAGAGTGTTACTATTTATGGAGAATACAGTCATTTCTGCAGAACTAGTTGGTGATTCATAATACTGTTTAGAATCAACATTTCTGAATTGATACTGTAAGTATTTTCTGCCTCAAGGATCATTATATAAGTATATTTCCGTTTTATTTAATGCATCCGACGCTAATTAGTTGGACATTATGACTTCGGATGACGGATAACTTATCTCCCACACAAAATGGTGACTCGGGATGTGATATTGCATATCACTGGCAATTTTTTTATACAACAGTACCTCAATGTGACTTGGGATCCGAAATTTATCCTCATTTTTTGATACTCTTTTGCCTGTCTGGAGTTGCAAGATAAATTGGTCAAAGTTATACGATTACCCCCAGCATCAAAGATATATAGAACCCTCAAAACGTATTTCTATTTTCTCTATGTTGGCTGCACTAATACCTTGACCATTGCTGATAACACACACCGAGTATTGTCCTCTCTTTCAGTCTTTCTCCACAATTCTTGACATCCACAAAGCTGTCTTGGCTAGTTTGCAAACATTAAGGTTCTCAGTCTACACTCATCTAGCTAAGCAAGTGATACCAAACCATTGTGTGTCTCTTTTAAGAGAAAAACATTGGCCTAGACACCTTATAATTATTTGAGATTCTAGAAACCATTCTGTGCCCCTCAATCCTTTACTCAGAAAATCTATTTCTCTTTCTTTTCGTAGGAATTGTGCATAAACTTCTAAATTCCTCCAACACTTGCAGAGTATATTCTAGAAGAGTAACCGAAGAAATGAACAAGTCAAAAAAAAATTAAGTGCACCACATTGTCTCAAAAGGGTGATTTTAAAAAAATTGTTAGTGAAGCTACTTCATAATATACATTGAATAGAGAATACCGCCGATTAAATTTATAAGCAGGCGCAATTATTAAAACAAAAATTAAATGAAACCAACTATTTAGGTATTTGTCACTCTATTTCCAGAAAGTAGAGTACCGTCTCTGCAAACCAACATGGAAATTTTGGTAACTTTTAAAAGTAATGTAGACGTTGAGTCATCTATCCCTGGTTTTGCAGATGGAGCTATTACTAAAAGATAATTAGAGTACGAATAACTATTTGAATGTTGATTATAACTCTTCATTTCTCATAACGACAAAGGTCCTTATAAGCAATCCTTCATATCATAGCGTAGTGGATACCTCTTCTCTTCTAACAATTGGTCGAGGGTTCAAATGACTATATACATATGCTTGTTACAGTATCTAAACATGAGTAATTGAACTTTAGCAACACAAATTCTTCATAAGTTAATTTGTTACTCATAACTAGACCGCGCTTAATTAGGAATAAGTAATGAAATTAGCAACAGACTAAAATAATCTTGGCACAGTCATCAGTGTAGCAAATTTTAAACAGCAAAAAGGATACATAAACAACGTCACTGTGCACAAAGTCATTTAAGATAAAATGAGAAAACATGAAAAGATATTGCCATTCAATATTTACTCACATAGCTGTGACGATTATCGCAAATCTTGAAAGCTTGTAGATTTTGCCTGCATAAAGATGATCAGTACCAAAATGAACATTTCTAATGCATGTAGCATTCGATGAAGTATAATAATTTGTATCACCAAAGCTATTAATCCTGCCTAAAAATTATTATTAGGCATAGACAGTGTCCTGGATCTAAACAAGAATCTATGTATAACTATCATTTATTGCATTATTAATTAAAAATAAAAAAAATTTGGAGTATACATACTGATTCAGCAAATCTTTGTGTTACTGGAGAAGTAGTGTAGGTTATGGGATTGTGTAATTTAAGTGCATGTGTGCATATGTTGTATAAAACTGAAAGATGAACAAGAGAAAATGGGTACCTGAGAATCTCTCTCTCTCTCTCTGAGGAGAAACTGGAAAATGCAAGAGTTTCGGTCTTTTGTAAACGTGTTTTGCTTGCGACTCGGGGATCAATAATACCTTTTTATTTTTATTTTATTTTTTGTCGGGAATACATTTTTTATTTTTAATAAAATTTCACGAATAAATTTTTCCTCAGTGCTTCGTGTCAGACAGGAAATAAACTGTGATAGTGGGCTTGTTTGTCGCAGCAATCAAATAAGCCCAGATCAACTTGCATTATCCAAATTAACTCCGATTCAACCTTGTATACAAGCCCAAATTTACTTGTATAATATCTTACTCCCTCCGTCCCATCCTCTTCGGCGCGGATATTAAAAAAATGTAATTTAGTAAAAAAAAATAAAAAAGGATAAAGTAATGGGATTGAATAAGTGGAATAAATTAGTGAATATAGTTGATTTTTATATTATAAAACTTTGATATTTTTGGAACAAAGAGAATTGAGATTGGAATAAAGAGAATTGAGAGGAACGTAAAAAAAAGTGTAGAGAAATAAATTGAACAGATGGAATATACAGTTTGTTTTTTCACAGTAAGAAAAAGTTTATAAATCTGACTTGATTTTTTTCAATTTATTTTGGAAGTCAAATGAAGACTATTTTTGGGGAAAAAGAGAGGAATAACAATATATAAACAATGGGTCCTGTTCCCTGACAATCATGTGTCAGGGAACCCTTAACCAACACATTATTTCCTGACCGTTGGATGAACAATCCCACGACCAGGATTAAAAAAAAAATTTGCCCTTCCGCGTTTTTTTCCCTTGAAATGCTACCTTTCCGCGGAACCTTTTTGCCTTCCGCGGATAATATTAGCGGAACGACTGTACTTGCAGTTTATAACCCTAAAACGATCACACTTTCCCTTTTATGCAGCATTTGTCAAATTGGAGAGCAAATTTTGGGGAATTCTTGGTTTTGTTCATCCTTATTCACTAATTACATTTGGTAAGCTCAATTTCTTGTTTTTTTCTTGTTGTAGTTATGGATAAGATGTTTGCTAGGTTTCAAGGCAGAAAAACTTTTAAAAAAAGTAATAATGTTGTAAATAGTGATGTTGTTGATATTAGTGGTGGTTGCTTACGTGATGATAATGTAAATTATGTTAACCTTGTTGATGATTGCGATGAAGATGTTTATGTTAGGGAACATAGATTTGAAAATGAAGATTTGCATGAAAATAGTGAGTTTATGCATGTGAGTAGTGAGAGTAGGGCTAAGAGTGTTGTTGGGGAAGAAGATATTGTAATTCCTTTCTTGAATCAAAATTTTCCTAATTTGGTAGCAGCCGAAAATGTGATTAGGGCCTACGCTTTGAAAAACGGGTTTGCAATTAAAATCTAAAATACACAAAGGTGTGTGGACAAAACAGTATATGCCCGTACTTATGTTTGTAATTTAGCGGGAGAAAACCGCGATAAAGAACCCGTAGAGGATGAAGAAGTTTTGATAGGAAGTGTCGGTAGTGAGAAGAAGAAAAGGCGTGGAGATAAACTTCCTAGAAGTGGATGTAAGTTCAGGATCTATGTGATTAATAGGCGAAATACAAGGCATTGGGAGATAACATCATTGGAGTTAAATCACAATCACGATGTTGTGTCACCTTCTAAGATGAACTAGCTCTATAGCCCGTGCAATGCACGGGCATGCTCTATATTGCGTTAATTCAATTTTATTTTATAATTGTAATTGCTAACATTATATTTATGTTATTTTTCGATGGATAAATGATATATTTATTTGTGTATGTGAGCATGAATATTTGTGGTATGATTAAAATTTTATTGCGATTATTTATTTTAATTACAATTATTGACAGTATATGCATGTCGTTGCCCGGTGGATTGATTACGTATTTGTTTGAATATTTATGAGTTATTTTTTGGATGTGGTGATATTTGGGTTGAACGTATTCTTGAAAATTCGATTGAAACAATATAGGTCAGAAGTGGTATTTCCTGTTTTCCACTGCTAATGACGATCCATGTGGGCTATTTTAAAAATATTTGTGGTATTTCTTGTTATCCACTGCTAAAGGTGATTAATGGGGGTTGCTGCTTATTTGAGAATACTGCAAAATATAGTAGTTTGTACATTTATAATTTTATTTTTGATTATTATTTGAATATTTATTCTTGACCTCAATAACTTTTCACATCTCTCATTCAATATTAACAAATACATAGTTCTGAACATGTTAGACTTCTTCTGATTTCATTTGATACAAAAACATTACTAAGATTATGTTAGGTCACATACACTGTAGAAGGGGGTTGAATACAGTGTCTAGCACAATCAAATCGAATTAAGAACACAAGTATGAAACACAAAATAATCTTATTAATAAAATAGTATTATAATGGAACCGTCCTCTCTCAGTGAAGAACAAATATCACGAGAGTTGCTAGGGTTACAATGAATAATATTCTCGATTAAGATAACACATATAGTGTAAACCCTATGCTATATTTATATAGACACATAGTTACAAGATAATCTTCTAATTGATATCGAATATGATTCTGCATCCTAAAATATATCAACTAGTTATCTTTTCTTCCAAGTATTCTATTCTTCATAGAATTCTTCTTCATGCATATCTCTTCTTGTTTTAATCTCGATCTTCTTTCCTTTCAATCAACCGCCTTCCTTATCTGAAAGTCTCCTTAAGTCCTGATATTATCTCCTGATAAATATCTTCTGATAACTTAAGTTCTGATATCTTAAGTTCTGATTTCAGTATAAGTACTGATTTCCAGTTAAGTCCTGATTTGTCCTGTTAGTTAAGATCTGAAAACTAAACACAAATTATCATTAGACATGACATCACAAATATATCTAACAATCTCCCCCAACTTGTAAATTAGCATAATATACAAGTTTAACAGATATTTGATGATGTCAAAAACATTAAGTACAAATGCATGAGAATTTGACTAGATAACTACAACTTACAGTCCTTACAGCTTTACCATCCTTAAAGTTTGATATTAGCTTCAGTCTGTATACACTTCAGAATTTAAGCAGTTGTAGATCTTTGACTTGGCTTCAATTTCTGATCTCTTTGATGCCAGGAGTTGTTCTGAGATAGTTCGTCAAAAGTGTTCTCTCAGCATATTCAAGTTCATTGACCATCCTCCTCTTAGCATTTTTTAGTTCAACTGTATCTTCACCGGTTTGAAAGATAGCAGCCCTGAGATAATTTATTTTAGCTTTTCTTATATCCTGATCTAGTCTGATGATATAGGCTTTATCAGACTCTAGATTGAATTCAAGTCCCTTAATACCAGAAAATGTAGTGATGATTTTAGCAGTATTAGGCTTCATTTCAACAATATCTCCACTGTGAGATCTGTACTTAGGACAATATGGGTTGTCAAACTTTACAGAATAAAGCCTCTTCTATCTTTGAATATTTGATTTTAAATAACCTGCAGCACCATCTGTTGATCTGTTTTTCACTTAAGTAAAAATAGAACATGTTCCAGTTCTTCAAAATACTTTAATAGAATAACATTCTCCCTGATCTGGAATACCCTCCCATCTGTCATAAAGTATAACATGATATCTTCTTTCAAAACAGAGTGGTAAACCATTTGTACAGATTCAAGTTAATTCAATCTTTCAGGAGTTGTTCCTACTCCTGGTTCACTTAAGGAAGTTGGATCATTGGTAGTATTGTGTACTCTCTTCTCTTTAGAACTACCCAATCCTGATTTGTCTCTTACTTCCTTTCCTTGAACAACTCTTGCTTCAAAACCACTTGATGTAGTCTTCAAAGGTTGAGTCTGTTGAGCTTTTGTGAATCCAGGTAGTAACATCCTTGAAGGTTTAACATGAGCAATGTCAGAGGTTTCCTTTTCTTTATCTTCTGATATCAAGCCAATTTGAGCTATGTCAGAGGTTGCTTGCTTCACTGTAATATCAGATTTTACTAATTCCTGATCTTGAACAACATGAGCTATGTCAGAGGTTGTTTGGATATTCGTTTTCTTCAAAATCAGACTAGTATCTTCATCAAATTTTATCTCCAGATCCATGATTGGCATATATACCTATACAGGTTCATCAATTTTTTCTTTGCCCTTGGATCTAGGATCAACTTCCACCTGTGATTTGGACTTGGCCTTAAATGCCTCAGTATATGTCCTCTCTTTTATCACAATGCCCTTAGGCTTAGATGGCTTCTTTTCCATGACTTGAGCTTTAGACTTTGACTTGACATTTTCTGATTTAAGTCTGGCTTCTTCTTCCTTCAGACTTTTAATATCCATGCCTGGATTGTCCTTTAGGAATAGTCTTTTGGAAATCTCTTCATCAAGTTCCAGAGTTTGATCACTAGAACTTATTCTTTTACCAGTATCAGAACTTATTCTTCTCAAAGCATCAGAACTTGTTCTTTGACTTGTAGTTCCAGCTTTGCTTGATGAAAAACCTTTGCCTTGACCATGACCTCTACCCCTTTCAGAGTTTCCCTGGTCATCATTTCCATCATCCTTACCCTTCAGTACTTGACTAGATTTACATTTGGACTTAATCACTTTCTCCCCCTTTTTGACATCAGCAGGTAGAAGAAGAGAGACAAATAATTCCATTGAGGATTGGATCTCATTGAGTTGAGTTTGCTGAGAAGCTTGATTCTTTAGAATTTCAGACATCTGATCTTGTTGCTTCTCCTGAGTCTTTTCAATATACCCAATCTGGTCAAAGGTTGTCTTAAAAAACCTGTTCTTTTCTAATTTTACATTCATATCTTGCTGGTTTAGTGATTCTTGAATTTTGTTCACCTTTTCATGAGTTATTGAGTGTTGACCTTGAAGGTGCCTGGTACTCAATGCAGTAACTCTAAGCTGTACCTTGAAATAATCATTTATCAGCATTTCATCAGCTTTGGCCAAGTGCTCAGCAAGTATGTTCTGAGTTGGAACAAAATTAACTGTGTTCCACTCCTTAGTCCACTCCTTTCCTCTAGGAGTTTCACTCCAAGGTACTGGTGCATCCTCTCTAACAAACTTCTTGATTAGATCAGCTTTGGATAGAGCTTGTTGAGGTGCATGTCTAGATGGACCAGCTGCATCAGCATCTACATTTGTAGCAGCTTTACCAGTAATTTCAGCATTTTCAGCATCAGAACTTACAGAGCCTGCAGTATCAGCATCCTCTGATAGAATAACAGTATGTGAGGCTATAGAGGTTTCAACATCATCCTCTAAATTCTGATCTGCAACTAAGTTCTGATCAACATCTAAATTTTGATGCCCACCTACAATCTGATCTTCATCATCTAGATTCAGAATTGGTGTTGTTGGAATACCTGCATTGAAATTAGCATCTAGAAGTGGTGTTGTTGGTGGAGTAACTTGAGTGGGTGGAGCTTCCAAGTACAGAACCTCATGCACAACCAAGTTATGTATGTCTATTTCAGCACTTGTACCTGGGTCTTCAGCATGTACTGTATTAATGATAGGAGACACAGGAGGTGTAGGAACTTTCTCTGGAATATCCTCTTGTTCTTGAATAGGAGACTTGTGAGCTGATTCAACAGTAGGAAGTAATTCAATTACTATAGGTTATGTTGGGATCAGAGATTCCTGACCCCCTTCCTTAGCTGCTGCTTCCAGGATTTCTTCAGAGTGTGATGATTCACTTACAGCCCTTCTGGCTCTTTGCTTTTTAAGTCTCTTTGCTGAAGTAGAGACTTTGGGAGCTTCATCATCAGAATTTAGCTTTCTAAGCCTTTTGAGGGGCCTAGAACTCCCAGTTTTAGTATCTTTCTGAGAAGAGATCTTCTCAGATTCTATAACAACAGGTTCTGATAGTGGAACCTGTTCCTCATTATCTGACTCATCTCTCAGAATGATTCTCCTTCTCTTCTGCTGAAACTGAGGCACAGTCTGTGTCCTCTTTGGTTTTGAAGATGAAGGCTTCACAAGATGTGCTGAAGGTTGTGGTTGAGTTTGAGGTTGGTGAGAGATGGTATATTTTGATGGCTGTTGTGTTGGTTGTGATGAGTTGGTGGGTTGGACATCAGGATATACAGATGAATAAGTTTGTGGATCAGCATTTACCAAGATTTGTTTTATTGACTGAGGAATCTGTAAGGGTCTCAACATTTGTTTCTTATTGTCAGCATTTGACAAATCATTAAAGGCCCTTTTTGTAAGCTTAAAGGGTGAAATTAAATCACTGGCTGGCTGGGGTTCATCAGCACAACAATAAGTATATATAACCTGACAAAATCTAGCAAAGTATACTACATTCCTATCCTCTGTCATCCTATCCCCTATAAAACCTAGCACCACACTTGCAAAATCAAAATGAGTTTGATGGATAAGGGCATACCCGATTTGCTGACTCATGATGGGAATAGCATCAAAGTTGGAGCATTTATTGGCGAATGTCTTGGTGATACAATCAAAGAAAAAACTCCATTCCTTTCTGATATTAGATCTTTTCAGTTGACCCAACTTTCCCAAACTATTCTCATAGCCTAGACTGGCCATAAACTGCTGTAAAACAGGATCTTCCACTGTTGAGAATGTACAACCTTCAGGTAAGTGGAGAGCTTTACAAACTGCTCCTGGAGTCACCACATGCTCGACATCTCCTGATGTGAAAATTATGCTTGGTGAACCAACATCACCACCATTATCAAAAATCCCAGTTCGCCAAAATGTCAGCACTTGATTGCTTGAAATAGTTTGAGGTTGGGTCAAAGCATACCCAATCTCACTATTGGCTAATAAATCTTGCACAAAGTGCATATCTGATGGAGCTTCAGCCTTATTCAAGATTGCAGCATAGTTATTTGGTACAAACTTAGCTCCATCAACAATTACATCCTTGGGCGCCATCAGAAATAAGTGAGAAGTTAGAGTGCCTGGAAGGTGTTTGAGAAAATGTCTGTAAAGAAAACCGTCAGAAAATGTGAGAGAATAAGAAAAAGAGAGAGAGTGAATAGAATAGAAATGTGAATAAAAAATTTGAAAATCTTTTATCTCTTTTACTTAGACAACCCATGTGACAACAGTTATTGAGAAGTGGAACAGACTTTACACCTGTCAGCCCAGCAGTTAAGATAAAAGTTAATGGGCACGATAAATAGGTAATTATTACTATGCATGTTCAGTTTTTCAAAAAGAAATTGTTCCCACTAAACAAATGATTATTACTGCTTTATCTCACATAGTCCAATATTCTGAAAAATATAACCATTCAAGTATTGACTTAAAAGTAAACCAAGTAAATAAATACTGCCACGTCAGCATCAGAACTTGATTATTATCAGAATTTAAAAGTCATCAGAATATGACTCCTTAACTCAAAAGGTGAATGTGTATTTCTGTAATTCTTCACACAAATACTGATATGATTTCAACAGAACTTCCATCAGAACTTGTCCTCATATTTATGCAACTGATACTTAAACTGTTCATCTAAAACAACATTGATCACCAAAGTAATTTTTATCATTCATATGGAGTGTAAGTGTGTGCATTAAGCTAAATATCAGACAAAGAGTAAAGTCTGATTCACTTCAGTACATCTTAGAAATAAGGCATAACCAAGAGCTTTGCTGAAAATCTGTCATTAGTCTGAAGCCTACTATAGAATGAGTTCATGCATGAGTCCACCTCAACTGTTTTGTGCTCATTTTATGCATCTTTTGAAATTCCTTTTTACAGTGGCTTCTCAGTGTAAGTGAGTCACGACTGCTTATCAGAATTTATGCTATTATCAGAGTATTTCTCCAGTAATCAAAGAATGTGAAAAGTCACCAAGAAAATTTTATTTTGCTTTTCTAATGCATATTACTTAATACCAGCAATGCACTTGGGTCTTCCCTTTCACATATATTTTTTTCTAGATCTCAAAGGAGTACCTGATATTTATTTCTTTTCTTTTTCTTTTTCTTATGATAAGTGAGGGTTATCAGCACTTAGTACATCCATAAGGTTTACCAACATCAGAACTTAACATATAAGAATCATTATTCTAGTTTTTGACTTAGTAATAAGATACACAAAGTAAACTTAACCAAACTCAATATCAGAATTTGCTTGGTTAAAAAATTTCCACATAAACAATTACTTCAAATATGGGATCTTTAGTATATTAAAGACTACTAGGTCAACATCTAGCACAGTTATCCTCATTGGATTGAATAGTCACAGAACCATTCATATCACTATCAGAGTTTAGAAATTCACATCAGACAACAATCAACACTTAGAAAATTTCAATTCAAGCACAGAATACACAAAGATAGTAATATCTGTAAATACTGATCATAAAGTCTGATGTATCATAACATAAACTAAGCAGATTTAGAGAAAGAACCTGAAACCATTCCAAGTTCATTTACCAATCTTGTAAAAGTAGCTTCACTCAGTGGTTTTGTGAGGATATCTGCTAGTTGTTGATCTGTTGGAACAAAGTGCAATTCCACTGTACCCTTCATCACATGTTCCCTTATGAAGTGGTACCTAATGCTGATGTGCTTTGTCATTGAGTGTTGAACTGGATTACCTGCCATAGCAATAACACTTTGATTATCACAGTAAATAGGGATTTTAGAATATGTTAACCCATAATCCGGTAACTGATTCTTCATCCAAAGAATCTATGTACAACAGCTTCCTGCAGCAATGTATTCTGCTTCTGCAGTTGATGTGGAAATTGACTTTTGTTTCTTGCTAAACCAAGAAACCAATCTTCCTCCAAGAAATTGGCAGCTTCCACTTGTGCTTTTCCTGTCAATTTTGCATCCTGCAAAATCTGCATCTGAGTAACCTATTAGCTTAAGTCTGATTCTCTAGGATACCACAATCCCAGCTCAGTTGTACCCTTAAGGTACTTGAAAATTCTTTTCACAGCTGTTAAGTGAGGTTCTCTTGGATCTGCTTGAAATCTTGCATAAAGACAGGTAGCATGCATGATATCAGGTCTACTTACAGTTAGATAGAGTAGTGAGCCAATCATACCTCTGTAATCGGTAATATCTACTGATATGCCAGTATCCTTATCCAATTTTGTTGCAGTGGCCATAGGAGTGGATGCACTTGAACAATCTTGCATTCCAAATTTCTTCAACAAATTTCTGGTGTACTTAGATTGACAAATAAAAGTTCTTTTTTCATTCTACTTAACTTGAAGGCCCAGAAAATAGCTAAGTTCTCCCATCATAAATATTTGATATCTTGACTACATTAGCTTGGCAAACCTTTTACAAAGTCTGTCATTTGTAGAACCAAAAATGATATCATCAACATATATCTGTACCAAAAGTAAGACCTTTCCATGGTTGAGATAGAATAAAGTTTTATCAATAGTCCCTCTATTGAATCCACTTTCCAGAAGAAACTGAGCTAATGTCTCATACCATGCTCTTGGAGCTTGCTTAAGGCCATAAAGTGCTTTATCAAGTCTGTAATATCCGGGATATATCGTGTAATTATTTTTGATATTATTATGTGTGCCCAGTATCTATTCTGTGAGTTAATTGTTAAGTGTTATCTGTACTTGAATATTCAAAAATAATATTAATTGAGTATTTTAATTTTTATATGTCCAAAATAAAATATAGATAATTGTTATATCTTCCTAATTATTTTTATGTTGATTTATGGATTTATAAGAATCATATGAAATTTCTAAAATCTTTTTCCGGGTAATTAAAATCTATTTTATAAAAACGGGAACCAACCGACGTCAACCGTTGTTACGTTTTTGGAACCCGAAACTCTTCCGAGAACTCCTTCCTAACCTAATTGTAATATTTCGAGCATTTTCCATGTTTCGACTTTTTCGATCCGGCTTACGGTTTGTCCTGCGCGGGTCCCGGCGCAACATTTTCGATACAATATTCGTTTCGGTAAATCAATAAAACCCGTATTTTCGATAAACAGGAGCTTTTTATTAAACTATCCCAATTATCACTTCATAATACGTGTAACCAGGCGCTGAGACCAAGACCGCAGTACAAATTGTACTGATTTGGATAATTATCCCGAAAACCGATACCGTTTGGATCAGTTTTTACAAATAAACGTACCGTTTTATATCCGGAATGATCCAACGGGATACAAATTTTCCATAATTATAAATAGCCTTTTACCGTATTTTATTTCGTAACAAAATCATTTGCAGATAGTTAATTATATAATTTTCAGAGAAAAGCCCTAATTTCTTAAAACTGTTCTAAGAATCAAACAGCAAAACGAAGGCGTTACCGATCTCTGTTTTCAAAGCTTGAGTAACCAAAACGAAGGATTTGAAGTGTTCTATCAGATTCTGAGCTTTGTTTCACTGCAGAAATCAAGGTTATTTTTCTAAAAATTTATTTATTTTCCAATTTATTTTATTAAAAATATGAATTTTTGTTCGGATGATTGTTTGTATGATTTGATGATTGCATGTTGTAGAGCTTGTTTTCCTGATGATTTTCATATGTCATACGTCTGATTTGGAGTTCAATAACATGTTCAAATTTGAGTTTGATTTTCGAATTTCAAAATTAGGGTTTATAACCCGTATGAATGTTCTTAATTGAAATTTGGGGATTTCTTATTCTGTGATAGATTGATGATGTGTTATAGTGGGTTGTGTTCTTTGTAAAATTTGCAATCTAGTCGTATAAGTTTCATGAACCAACGAGGTCTGTAGAGAAGGGAGTTGTGTTTTGAAGTTTTCCGATATTCGCCGGAAACTGGAAAACTTCACGGCCAAATTCCGGCCAACTCAGGGATTATTAGGATGAATTGATTGCATGGTTGTGTTCCTGATGTTGTGTAGATGTGATCTGGAGGTGTTGGTGGGGTGAGGACGCCGGGAACGTGTTCTCCGGCGAACCCGACTGTTTTCCGGCGAAGAGCTGGAAAATTACAGTTTGATACCCCAACTTTTGAAAACGATGCAGTTAGGTCCCTGAGGTTTCCAGACTTTGCAAATTTAGGATTCCTGTTTATAAAATGTTTAAAAATCATATTTCTTATTTATTTTTATTATAAAAATTCATTTTTAATTTCTGAAAATTCTAAAAATTATTATTTTAATTCCGAAAATTATTTTTTATTCACAAATAAATCTGAATTAATTAGTTAATTAATTTCAGTTAATTTTTAATTGATTAATTAGTCAAATAATTCGAAAATTAATTGATTAATTGATTTAATTAATTATTAATTGATTTTTACTTAATTCTTTAATTAGATTTAATTATTTAAAAATGATTTAAAAATTCCGAAAAATAGTTTCGAGCTTTAAAATATTATTCTAAATTATTTCCAAGGCTCGATAATTATTCTAAAATTGTTTCGGAGCCAGAATTGGCCAACCGAACCCTGTTTATTATTCCGAAATTGATCCAACGACCCGTTTTAATTCCGAAAAATGTTTTAAAAATGATTTTAAATACCCGAAAGCATATTTATGACCCGAGACTTCTTTATAGATGATATGTCATTGATTACGTGATGTATTATGTGTTATACGTGACCTGTTGTTTGACTATCGGTCTATATATTCGGTGTTTACTTGGTTATTGCATAGATTTCAATCCGTTAATCGGATTTGGGTAAAACGAAGGGTAGATAGAAGTATGTGTTGAATAGAATCCTGTGAGTTGATGATTGATAGATGCTTATGATATGTGAGCAGAAGAGGCAAGGCGTAGGAAAGGGAAACAGGTAGTTGAGGAGTAAGACGATTGTGATTGAAAGCAAGTGCAGGATAATAAGCTAATATCAGGCAAGTGTTCTGAACTCTCTCGAGATATTGTAATTCTTGATAGTCTTGTTGACATTGCAAGTGCTTTGAAGCACGAAAACCTAAATCCTGATTTCAGTTATTGTTCTTGAGCTATGAACCATATTCTTTCTAATCCATTGATTATTGTATACCCAAACAAGAACCACAAATCTACGATACTACTCCACAAATACATACAAACTAAATACCAGACATTGAACTGAATTATTATATACTCAATCCATGATATCTTATGCTTTGAAAGACCAAATCCTTGAAACCCTGAAATGTTGTTTCCTTTGTTATCCAATTCTTTCATTACCCAGCATTCAAGCTTTAAAAGTACCTTGTTGATCCTTACAAGGATTTAAACCCTTTCATTGTTAAACATTTATTGTTGTTAATGATTTCGGTTATTGTTTATTATTACATATTCTGTTATTATGTTAGAATTAGATTGTTTTTATAAAATTGTGGACCAGATTCGTGGTCAGACCATATAATGGTCAAGTTAGGCCAATGTGTGCCTTGGATCCAGTAGTTAGAGCAATGTTGTGTGCCTTGCTCGAGGTTAGTGCGTGACTGATCAGCAACCTAACCTTAGTTTTTAAATTAAAAGTATAATATCCAATTCTAAATCATAATCCATTGTTCACTTGATATCATAAACATATTCACCTGATGATCATTATTCTCAGTTTTGTCATTGTGACTTGCTGAGCTAGTTAGCTCATTTGTGCGATGTTGTTTATATTCTTTCCAGTTAAAAAGGAACCAGTTGGTAAAGAGGATCCTCAGTCCAGCGCGAGAGCTAGGGGTTCAGGTTGAGAAAGCTGAGCTAGTAGGCTTCTTTTGGAATAATTTAAGTTTGTTAAAGTTTGTAATAATGTTTAATACTCAGTTTGAATTTGAAATAGTTGGGATTTGAACGGTTTGTAATATATTAGTGTGTTTGGCTTGTGTGCATACTTTAACCTGTTACGGTCCGTGGTGATTGGTAAGTAGGGTCATTGCATATATTATTATTATCTTTATTATTGTTATAAGCAGGTTATAATTAAGGTGTTTGTGTGGACCCCAAACTTCTGACCCGGGTTTGGAGGGCGCCACAAGTTTGGTATCAGAGCTACAGGTTATAAGTCACTGACACAAGCCTAGGTTAACGGGAATGGGTAGAGGGTTAGGATTAGAAGTAAGGTATAGGATGATAGAACGTCGAGAGGTTGAGTGTTATGGTATAACCGGTATTAGTATAGTTTGCGTCGTGGTACGAGATTCTTATATTGCGATATGATTTCAGATAGCAGTGATGGCCGACTCTTTTATTCCCGTATCAGCTGATCACTCAGAGCCTTCAGTTGGAGTGCCGTTTTCGGATCCACGTCCTGTTGTTCCACCAGCATTGGCTATTCTACCTCCACCTGTGTTGCAGCCCGTACCACTGCAGGCTATTCCACCTCCAGGCATGAGGCCACCTGTTAGAGGACCCCCACCTGCTGATTCAGGTTTTACTAGTCATTCAGTCACAGGAGTACCTTTCCAGTTCTCTTCCTATCCTGTTCCATATCATCAGTTTGAGGCTTGCCTTATGGAGCAGCGATTCTTATAGGGTCAGATCCAGGAGTTATTGCATATCATGCGTACCAGAGAGATGGGGAGTGGTGAGAGGCGACTTAGGGAGAGACTTCAGGCGTTTCGCAGAACAGCTGCTGTGAGGATTGCTGAGGCTACACATGAGGACATCACCCCTGATTTCCTAGTGGAGTGGGCTAAGTGGATCCTAGAGGAGCTTGAGGAGATAGGAGGTCCAGATTTGCCATGAGTTAGAGATTCTGAGATGGAGATGCTGAGCAGTGTTATTATGGTTATGTAGTATGGACAGTAGTGTGTAGTGTGTATCAGAAGACTTTTGAGTTGTATTTATAGACTAGCGATGCTGACTAGTGAGTAGGTTGTTGTACCCTTTTTGCTTTTACTTTCGAAGCATCTTTACGCTTGTACTACCCTAAAACTTTTGATCTATATATATCAGTACCTTTTTCCTTTCCAGCACTGTCATTTATTTTATTGCACCTGTTTTACCTTACCTTATTTATTGCACCAGTTATACCATGTGATACCATGTGCCCTGTTTTCCATAACTGTTTATATTCTGTAAAGAAGCATGCAATTTATTTAGTCACAACTGTTTTTAAAAAAGAAATATTTCTGTTTTGCAAAACTATTCTTTTATGTAAAAGATTGATTCAAAAGCTAAATAAGTTGATTGATTCTTTACAGAGAATGCCTCCCAGAAGAAATACCCGCACCAACACCCAGAATGAAGAAACCAACAACAATAATAACCAAGATGATACAACCCAGAATGTGAACCCAGGACCCATGGACCCAGCAATAGCCCAGATTCTTCAAATCTTGGCCCAACAAACAGTTCACCTGGCACAACAACAACAAAGACAGACCAATCCCCAGGTAACTTTCAAAACTTTTCAGGCAATAAACCCACCAGAATTCAAGGGTTCCTTAGAGCCAATTGAAGCAAATGTTTGGTTAAAAGAAATAGAAAAGGCATTTGCCTTAGTGAAAGTGAAAGAGGAACAGAAGGTTGAGTTTACAAGTTACTATCTGAAGAATGAGGCCACCTATTGGTGGGAAATGGTGAAGACAGTGGAAGGCACAGATGTTATTAGTTGGGAAAGGTTCAAGGAATTGTTTTTAGAAAAGTATTTTCCTCAGTTTGTTCAGGATCAAATGGAGCTGAAGTTTTTAGAGTTAAAGCAAGGGAATATGTCGGTAACAGATTATGAGGGTAAATTTGAGGAATTGTCAAGGTATGTGCCGTCGTATGTTGATACTGATAGGAAGAAAGCTAAAAGATTCCAGCAAGGTTTGAAATCATGGATCAGAGGGAAGGTAGCCATTTTTGAATTGGATACCTATGCAGGAGTGGTACAGAAGGCTATGATCGCAGAGACGGAGAGTGAGATGTTCCAGAAAGATAAGGAAAGCAAGAAAAGGAAAGTTGAGGGAAGTGAGGGTCAGTCACAAACAGGAAAGTTTCCAAATTTTAAGAAGGGCAAGTTTCAGCAAGGGAGAAATTTTAATTTCAGAAGACAAAATGCAGGAGACGGAGGCCAGGGCAATCGTCCAGCTAATGTGAATCAGCCGAATCAGTTGAGATTAACTCTTCCAGATTGTCAAGTTTGTGGAAAGAAGCATGGAGGAGTTTGTAACAAGTTGAATGTGGTATGTTTAAAATACAACCAGAAAGGGCACTATTCAAGGGAGTGCCGAAATCAACCAGCAAATAAGGATCAGCCTATCCGAAATCCAGCAGTGAAGGTTCCAGTCATTGGATTTACATGCTTTAAATGTGGGAAGCCAGGACATATGGCCAGGGATTGCAAGACACCAGCCCCAGTTAGTAATGCATTGAGAATTATGGGATCTACCCCAACAGTGAATGAGACTCCGAGGGCTAGAGTTTTTGACATGTTGGTGAAGGATGCGATCCAGGATATGGATGTCGTGGCAGGTACGCTTAATGTGAACTCTTTATGTGCCAAAGTGTTAATAGATTCGGGAGCAACTCGATCGTTTGTTTCTCAAGATTTTGTTAGTAAATTAAATTGTCCAGTTGAGTGCTTAAATGAAATAATGACTGTGGAGTTAGCAAATCAAGAACGTGTAGCTGTGAATCAAGTTTGTGAGAATTGTGAGGTTGAGATTTTTGGTAGTAAGTTTTGTGTAGATTTGATACCATTTAAGTTAGGAGAATTTGATGTGATATTAGGGATGGATTGGTTATCTAAGCATGATGCTCAGATAGATTGTCGAAATAAGAAAGTAATGGTGAAAACGCCAGACGAAAGAATAGTAACGTTCCAGGGACAGAAGCAGGTAAAGAAGTTCTTAACGATGATTCAAGCCAAGAAGTTACTACGGCAAGGATGCGAGCATTTCGTAGCATACGTGATTGACAAAAGTCAGGAGCCAGCAAAACTTGAAGATATCCCAGTAGTGAATGAATTTCCAGATGTATTTCCCGACGAATTGCCAGGACTTCCTCCAGATAGAGAAATTGAATTTGCGATCGACTTAGCACCTGGAACAGAACCAGTATCCAAGGCCCCGTACAGAATGGCGCCTGTTGAGATGAAAGAGCTAGCAAAGCAATTGCAGGAATTGTTAGAGAAAGGAGTAATCAGACCCAGCGTATCCCCGTAGGGAGCCCCAGTATTATTTGTCAAGAAGAAAGATGGAAGCATGAGACTGTGCATCGACTATAGGGAGCTCAACAAGCTGACAATCAAGAACAAGTATCCGTTACCCAGAATCGATGATCTGTTTGACCAATTGAAGGGAGCCAAGTACTTCTCCAAAATTGATTTAAGATCGGGATATCATCAACTAAAGATCAAGCCAGAAGATATACCAAAGACAGCTTTCAGAACAAGGTATGGACATTACGAGTTTTTAGTGATGTCTTTTGGATTGACCAATGCCCCGGCAGCGTTTATGGACCTGATGAATAGAATTTTCAAAGAGTATTTGGATAAGTTTGTTATTGTGTTTATAGACGATATTTTAATCTATTCAAAGACGGAAGAGGATCATGCGGAATATGTGAGAACGGCTTTGGAGATTTTAAGGAAAAAGAAGTTATATGCTAAATTCTCGAAGTGTGAGTTTTGGCTACAAGAAGTTCAGTTCTTAGGACACATAGTCAATAACGAAGGGATCAAAATGGACCCGGCAAAGATCGAAGCAATTACGAATTGGGAGAGACCGAGAACACCCACTGAGGTAAGAAGTTTCTTGGGATTGGCAGGATATTATCGATGATTCGTTCAGAATTTCTCAAGGATTGCCACACCATTAACAAAGCTTACACGAAAGAATGAAAAGTTTATATGGAACGACAAGTGCGAAGAAAGTTTCCAGGAGTTGAAGCGGAGATTAATCACGGCACCTATTTTGTCACTTCCAGAAGATCAAGGGAATTTCGTAATTTATAGCGATGCTTCTCATAAAGGATTAGGATGTGTTTTAATGCAGCACGAAAAGGTGATTGCGTATGCGTCAAGATAATTGAAACCACACGAACAAAAGTATCCTACTCATGACTTGGAGCTAGCAGCTATAGTTTTTGCTTTGAAGATTTGGAGACATTATTTGTATGCAGAAAAGTGTGAGATTTTCACGGATCACAAAAGTTTGAAATATATATTTAGCCAGAAGGAACTTAATATGAGGCAAAGGAGATGGTTAGAATTGATCAAGGATTATGATTGCTCGATTAATTATCATCCCGGTAAAGCGAACGTGGTGGCAGACGCGTTAAGTCGGAAGGAAAAGTTAAATGAGTTATCAGTACCTGAGGATATATATATAAGGAATTTCAGAAATTGGAATTGGAAATTAGAGTTTGCGAACCTGAGGAAGCGAAAGTGTACAGTATGACTTTCCAGCCGGAGTTGTTGGAGAAAATAAAGAAATGTCAGAAAGATGTAATGGATCAAGATATAAATCGTTTGGTAGGTGAAGAATTATGCACGCGGAAGGATGATCAAGGCATTTTGAGATTTTCATCTAGAATCTGGATTCCACCAGTGACGGAGTTAAAGAATGAAATTTTATAAGAAGCACATAGTTCAAGATATTCCATCCATCCAGGGAGTACCAAAATGTACAGAGATTTAAAGAAGAATTATTGGTGGCCAGATATGAAGAGGGAAATTGCGGAATGGGTTAGCAAATGTTATACATGTCAGAGAGTTAAAGCAGAGCATCAAAGACCAAGCGGATTGCTACAGCCATTGGAGATTCCAGAATGGAAGTAGGAACATATTACCATGGATTTCATAGTTGGATTACCAAGGACAAGGGCTAATCATGATGCCATTTGGGTTATAGTGGATAGACTTACCAAGTCAGCTCATTTTCTGCCTATAAATGAAAGATTTTCGCTCGACAAGTTGGTCCATATGTACCTAAAAGAAATTGTAGTTCGTCATGGAGTTCCAGTGTCTATCGTATCTGATCGAGATCCAAGGTTTAATTTAAGATTCTGGAAGAGTTTTCAAGAATGTTTGGGAACAAGACTGAATATGAGTACAACTTATCACCCCCAAACGGATGGCCAAAGTGAAAGAACGATCCAGACAATCGAGGATATGTTACGTGTTTGTGCGATTGATTTCAAAGGAAGTTGGGACGAACATTTACCTCTGGTAGAGTTTGCTTACAACAACAGTTATCATGCCAGCATTGGAATGCCACCCTATGAAGCCCTTTATGGACGCAAATGTAGATCTCCAATATATTGGGATGAAGTAGGAGAACGCAAGATACTTGGACCTGAACTGGTACAGCAGACAAAGGAAGTTGTTGAACTTATCCAGAAAAGATTAATAGCCGCTCAAAATCGTCAGAGGAAATATGCAGACCAATCAAGGAAAGACATGGAATTTGAAGAAGGAAGCTTGGTATTACTGAAAGTATCATCATGGAAAGGACTAACGAGGTTTGGAAAGAAAGGGAAGCTAAGCCCAAGATATGTCGGACCTTTTGAGATCCTAAAGCGCGTTGGCAAAGTAGCTTATGAATTGGCATTACCTCCGCACATGGAGCACATTCACAATGTTTTTCATGTATCGATGCTCAAGAAATATAATCCAGATTCCAGGCATCTAATAGAATATGAGCCAATAGAGCTTCAGGCAGATTTATCATATGTAGAGAGTCCGATAGAGATTCTAGAGGCAAGGGAGAAAGTATTGAGAAATAAAGCGGTAAAGTTAGTAAGAGTATTGTGGAGAAACCCAAAGGTTGAAGAGTCAACCTGGGAATTAGAAAGTGATATGAGAGAAAAGTACCCTCATTTGTTTTCTTAGGAGATTCTGAGGACAGAATCCTTTTAAGGGGGGAAGGATGTAATATCCGGGATATATTGTGTAATTATTTTTGATATTATTATTTGTGCCCAGTATCTATTCTGTGAGTTAATTGTTAAGTGTTATCTGTACTTGAATATTCAAAAATAATATTAATTGAGTATTTTAATTTTTATATGTCCAAAATAAAATATAGATAATTGTTATATCTTCCTAATTATTTTTATGTTGATTTATGGATTTATAAGAATCATATGAAATTTCTAAAATCTTTTTCCGGGTAATTAAAATCTATTTTATAAAAACGGGTTCCAACCGACGTCAACCGTTGTTACGTTTTTGGAACCCGAAACTCTTCTGAGAACTCCTTCCTAACCTAATTGTAATATTTCGAGCATTTTCCATGTTTCGACTTTTTCGATCCGGCTTACGGTTTGTCCTGCGCGGGTCCCAGCGCAACATTTTCGATACAATATTCGTTTCGGTAAATCAATAAAACCCATATTTTCGATAAACGGGAGCTTTTTATTAAACTATCCCAATTATCACTTCGTAATACGTGTAACCAGGCGCTGAGACCAAGACCGCAGTACAAATTGTACTGATTTGGATAATTATCCCGAAAACCGATACCGTTTGGATCAGTTTTTACAAATAAACGTACCGTTTTATATCCGGAATGATCCAACGGGATACAAATTTTCCATAATTATAAATAGCCTTTTACCGTATTTTATTTCGTACCAAAATCATTTGCAGATAGTTAATTATATAATTTTCAGAGAAAAGCCCTAATTTCTTAAAACTGTTCTAAGAATCAAACAGCAAAACGAAGGCGTTACCGATCTCTGTTTTCAAAGCTTGAGTAACCAAAACGAAGGATTTGAAGTGTTCTATGAGATTCTGAGCTTTGTTTCACTGCAGAAATCAAGGTTATTTTTTTAAAAATTTATTTATTTTCGAATTTATTTTATTAAAAATATGAATTTTTGTTCGGATGATTGTTTGTATGATTTGATGATTGCATGTTGTAGAGCTTGTTTTCCTGATGATTTTCATATGTCATACGTCTGATTTGGAGTTCAATAACATGTTCAAATTTGAGTTTGATTTTCGAATTTCAAAATTAGGGTTTATAACCCGTATGAATGTTCTTAATTGAAATTTGGGGATTTCTTATTCTGTGATAGATTGATGATGTGTTATAGTGGGTTGTGTTCTTTGTGAAATTTGCAATCTAGTCGTATAAGTTTCATGAACCAACGAGGTATGTAGAGAAGGGAGTTGTGTTTTGAAGTTTTCCGATGTTCGCCGGAAACTGGAAAACTTCACGGCCAAATTCCGGCCAACTCAGGGATTGTTAGGATGAATTGATTGCATGGTTGTGTTCCTGATGTTGTGTAGATGTGATCTGGAGGTGTTGGTGGGGTGAGGACGCCGGGAACGTGTTCTCCGGCGAATCCGACTGTTTTCCGGCGAAGAGCTGGAAAATTACAGTTTGGTACCCCAACTTTTGAAAACGATGCAGTTAGGTCCCTGAGGTTTCCAGACTTTGCAAATTTAGGATTCCTGTTTATAAAATGTTTAAAAATCATATTTCTTATTTATTTTTATTATAAAAATTCATTTTTAATTTCTGAAAATTCTAAAAATTATTATTTTAATTCCGAAAATTATTTTTTATTCATAAATAAATCTGAATTAATTAGTTAATTAATTTCAGTTAATTTTTAATTGATTAATTAGTCAATTAATTCGAAAATTAATTGATTAATTGATTTAATTAATTATTAATTGATTTTTAATTAATTATTTAATTAGATTTAATTATTTAAAAATGATTTAAAAATTACAAAAAATAGTTTCGAGCTTTAAAATATTATTCTAAATTATTTCCAAGGCTCGATAATTATTCTAAAATTGTTTCGGAGCCAGAATTGGCCAACCGAACCCTGTTTATTATTCCGAAATTGATCCAACGACCCGTTTTAATTCCGAAAAATATTTTAAAAATCATTTTAAATACCCGAAAGCATATTTATGACCCGAGACTTCTTTATAGATGATATGTCATTGATTACGTGATGTATTATGTGTTATACGTGACCTGTTATTTGACTATCGGTCTATATATTCGGTGTTTACTTGGTTATTGCATAGATTTCAATCCGTTAATCGGATTTGGGTAAAACGAAGGGTAGATAGAAGTATGTGTTGAAATGAATCCTGTGAGTTGATGATTAATAGATGCTTATGATATGTGAGCAGAAGAGGCAAGGCGTAGGAAAGGGAAACAGGTAGTTGAGGAGTAAGACGATTGTGATTGAAAGCAAGTGCAGGATAATAAGCTAATATCAGGCAAGTGTTCTGAACTCTCTCGAGATATTGTAATTCTTGATAGTCTTGTTGACATTACAAGTGCTTTGAAGCACGAAAACCTAAATCCTGATTTCAGTTATTGTTCTTGAGCTATGAACCATATTCTTTCTAATCCATTGATTATTGTATACCCAAACAAGAACCACAAATCTACGATACTACTCCACAAATACATACAAACTAAATACCAGACACTGAACTGAATTATTATATACTCAATCCATGATATCTTATGCTTTGAAAGACCAAATCCTTGAAACCCTGAAACGTTGTTTCCTTTGTTATCCAATTCTTTCATTACCCAGCATTCAAGCTTTAAAAGTACCTTGTTGATCCTTACAAGGATTTAAACCCTTTCATTGTTAAACATTTATTGTTGTTAATGATTTCGGTTATTGTTTATTATTGCATATTCTGTTATTATGTTAGAATTGGATTGTTTTTATAAAATTGTTGACCAGATTCGTGGTCAGACCATATAATGGTCAAGTTAGGCCAATGTGTGCATTGGATCCAGTAGTTAGAGCAATGCTGTGTGCCTTGCTCGAGGTTAGTGCGTGATTGATCAGCAGCCTAACCTTAGTTTTTAAATTAAAAGTATAATATCCAATTCTAAACCATAATCCATTGTTCACTTGATATCATAAACATATTCACCTGATGATCATTATTCTCAGTTTTGTCATTGTGACTTGCTGAGCTAGTTAGCTCATTTGTGCGATGTTGTTTATATTCTTTCCAGTTAAAAAGGAACCAGTTGGTAAAGAGGATCCCCAGTCCAGCGCGAGAGCTAGGGGTTCAGGTTGAGAAAGCTGAGCTAGTAGGCTTCTTTTGGAATAATTAATGTTTGTAAAACTTTGTAATAATGTTTAATACTCAGTTTGAATTTGAAATAGTTGGGATTTGAACGGTTTGTAATATATTAGTGTGTTTGGCTTGTGTGCATACTTTAACCTATTACGGTCCGTGGTGATTGGTAAGTAGGGTCATTGCATATATTATTATTATCTTTATTATTGTTATAAGCAGGTTATAATTAAGGTGTTTGTGTGGACCCCAAACTTCTGACCCGGGTTTGGAGGGCGCCACAAAGTCTGTAGACATGATTAGGAAATTTTGAATCTATAAGAGTATCCTTTTACAACCAGCATTGCTTTATTCCTTGTAATTATGCCATCACTATCAGTTTTGTTTCTGAACACCCATTTTGTACGAACAACAGATCTGTTCTTTGGTCTTGGCACTAGGGTCCAGACTTTATTTTTTTCAAATTCATTTAACTCTTCCTACATTGCTTGCACCCAATCAGCATCTTGAAGAGCTTCTTCCACTTTCTTTGGTTCAGCCTGAGAAAGAAAAGAGTGATAGAGACATTCATTTGATATTGTTGTCCTAGTTCTTATACCTGTTTCAGGATCTCCAATAATCAAGTCAGGTGTATGTGCTTTAGTCCACTTCCTTGCAGATGGAAGATTATCTCTAGAACTGGATGCTCCCCCATGATCCATGCTGTCTCCATCAACATTTTCTGATGCTCCCCTTGAAATTATGCTCTTTGAGTTGGATCCCTCAGAATTTGGGTTTCCAGAATTATCAGAACTTGGCCCATCAGAATTTGACGAATCAGAACTTGAAGAGCCTGTTCTAGGTTCTGATGCTTCTTGAGATGTGGTTGGATCTTCAATATGCTCCCTCTATACATGTGCATTTTCCTTTGGCATAGTCACCACAGTTTCAATAACATCAGAGTTTAACCCATTAGAGTTTGCAGTATCAGGATTTAGACTGTCAGGATTTAGACTGTCAGTATTTAGACTGTCAGGATTTACAAAATCAGGATTTAAAACTTCATTCTCAAATCTCAGCTGATCATGATCAATGAAATCTTCAAGTCCTGTAATCTTCTTATCATCAAAAGAGACATTGATAGATTCCATGACAACCCTTGTTCTTAAATTGTAGACTCTGAAGGCTTTTGTGGAAAGTGGATATCCAACAAAAATTCCTTCATCAGCTTTTAGATCAAATTTGGATAGCTGTTCAGGATGAGTCTTAAGAACAAAACACTTGCATCCAAATACATGAAAATACTTCAGATTTGGCTTCTTTTTCTTCACCATCTCATATGGTATCTTTCCATGCTTGTTGATAAGTGTTGCATTCTTAGTAAAACAAGTAGTCTGTACAGTTTCAACCCAAAAATAGGTTGGTAACTTTACTTCATCATGCATAGTTCGTGCAGCTTCAATAAGATTTCTATTCTTTCCTTCAACAACTCCATTTAGTTGTGAAGTTCCAGGAGCAAAAAATTCATGCTTGATTCCATGATCTTTGCAGAACTCTTCCATTATCAGATTCTTGAACTCAGTGTCATTATCACTTCTTATGATTTTCATAGAGTCTTTAACCAATTTATCCAGTTGTTTGACATGATCAATTAAGATAGATGCAGTTTCACTTTTGGTGTGCAAGAAATACACCAATGTGTATCTGGTAAACTCATCTACTATGACCATAGCATATTTCTTCTTTGCAATAGATATGACATTCACTGGACCAAATAGATCAACATGTAGTAGGTGATAAGGCTCAAGAATTGAAGATTCAGTCTTGCTCTTGAATGAAGATATTCTTTGTTTTGCCTTTTGACATGAATCACAAAGGCCATCAGGAGCAAATACTGATTTTGGCAGTCCTCTCACAAGATCTTTCTTGACTAGTTCATTTAAATTGCTGAAATTTAAATGAGAGAGTTTCTTGTGCCAATCCCAGCTTTCTTCAATTGATGTTCTACTTAACAGACAGATTGTAGAACCATCAGAACTTGTTGAAATCTTGGCTTCATAAATGTTATCATGCCTGTATCCTTTCAGAATAACTTTGCATGTATATTTGCTTATAACTTCACAGTGTTCTTCAAAGAAATCCACATGATAACCTCTGTCACAAATTTGACTAACACTCAGCAGATTGTGTTTAAGTCCTGAGACTAGAGCTACTTTTTCAATGATGACATTCCCAATATTGATATTTCCATATCTCAGTGTTTTTCCCATGTTGTCATCTCCATAAGAAACACCTGGGCCAGCTTTCTCCACTAAGTCTGATAGCAGGGCTTTATTTCTAGTCATATGTCCTGAATATCCACTGTCCAGAACTGGGATATTTTTCCTATTGCTCTGCAATCACAAAGACCACTAATGATTAGTGTAAGTCATATGTTATAGCCTATTTGTATATTCGAGGATTCAACTCAACTCAAATAAGAATGTAATAAGTAAATAGTGGATCGACCGTCAGAGAGATCTCGCAAAGTAACATCTGTCAGAGGATTCAGAAATAAGGTTCATCTACAGACTTGAGGAGTTAATTCACTGGAAGAAGCTCAAGAAATTGATCAAGCCTCAGTGATGCAAATCAAGATTGTGGATTTAATCAAGTGACAGAGGTCTCGTCAGGGTATCAATAAATTACAAGGATTTAGTCTGAAGAAAATCAAAAGTATCAAAGTCAAGACATGAAGAAACGTCACGGAAGTTAGTCACTCATGAACCAGACAGTACATCGAATGTCAACGTTCAAGTGGTGGAATTGGTTCATAATTCTCAGTGATTTTCAGAAGATATTCAGAAGATTGGTTGCTGCTCAGGGTTAATATTAATTCTCTATTAATTAATTAAGTCATATAATTTAATTAAGAAAATAAATTATATCTGCAAAAGATTAATTTATTTGATTAATTAAATTAATTGATTAATTAATTCAGAATTAATATTAAGGTTTTTCAGAATTTTTAATTGGTTAAAATCTGTTTTAATTCCAAAAAGACAACTGATTGTATTAGTATGACAATCGGTATGACAATCAATAGTCATACCGAAAGTCATGCTAATTCAGTTGATTGTCTTACCAGAATTATTATTAGATTAAAATCACTTATTAATTCAGCAAAAACAATCTGTTTGAACTACTATGACAATCGGTATGACAATTGATTGTCATACCGAAAGTCTTGCTAGTTCATTCTGATTGTCTTGCTAGCTCTAAAGATAGTCCTATCGATTGTCTTACTGAGCCAAAGGATTGTCATGCCAGCTCTATTTTCATTCAGGTGAATTGATTAAAAGAAGCAGAAGCATTTATTCTTCATAATTATATACAGAACACAAAAACAAGAGCATAGAAAGCAAAAGCAGCCGCCTCTGAAATATTTCATTTTTCATCTGTTTAATTCAAGATCAATTTCTAGATTGTAAAGTTAAATCCAATCAACTAGAAATCTTTATCTTGTTCTTGTGTAACAATCTAGCGGATCAAAAACCCTAGAACTTAATCTCAAATTGCGTTTAGCATTTGATTCTAATTATTACAAAAATAGAAAAAGTTCATGTCAAATTTATTCTAGATTTGTGATAATTAATTTGAGATTAATTCCTTGTAATCGATATAGTTGTTGTAACACCTTTCAAGTTTAATAATATTTTTATTTAACTTGAATTTTGTTTCAATTTTTTATTCCACACTAAATTCGATTATTTGGTATAGTTTGTATTCAACCCCCCCTTCTACAAACACATTGGGACCTAACAATTGGTATCAGAGCCTTCTGATTAACGAACAAATCAAGATCTTAGACTTTTGTGATTTTTCAACTCCTTGAATTTTTATTTATTCAAAAATTCATAATGACTTCACAAAAAGTTGGAACCGTTAAAATTCCACTATTTGATAAAGAAAATTATATCATGTGGAAGAAGAAGATGCTCTTGTTTTTACAAGTTGCAAATCCCAAATATCTAAACTCGTTAAAGAAGGGTCCAACAACTCCAATGGTTTTTGAACCAGAGGTGATAGTAGATGATGTTGTGATTACCAGAGCTAGAACCTATCCAAAAGAGCCTGAAGATTTTACTCCTGCTGAAAAGGAAGAAGCCTCCTTGGATGCCAGCCTTCAATTAATATTAATTGATTCCCTTGATCCCTTGATGAACAGACATGTGATGAACTGTAAAAATTCCAAACACATGTGGGAAACTATTGAGGTGATTAATGAAGGCACGGAGGAAGTTAGGGAGAACAAGTTGGAGATCCTAACCTCTGAGTATGAATATTTTAAATCAAATCCAGGAGAAGGAATTACTGAAGTGTTTGAGAGGTACAATGCGTTGATCAACAACCTGAACATAAATGGGAAATATTATTCAATCAAGGAAGTCAACAAAAAGTTTCTTTTAACACTGCCAACTCATCTTGAACATAGAATCACTGCCATTAGAGAAGCTAGAGATCTGAGTGAGATTTCTTTGAATAGACTCTATGGTGTGTTGAAAACCTATGAGTTGGAGCAGATTCAGCAAAAGGAAGTCTACGGGAAAGATAGAATGGTCAGCACATCTACTACTCTTGTAGCTGAAGGTCAACAACAACAACAATCTCAACAGTCGGAGAGAATGGTACATTTTTCCAAGGCTGAGGAAAATATGTTAGTAGCAGAATATAATCCTCCTACTACAAATCAATCCAGTGATGATTTTTATTCCTTGGAAGAGCTGGAGCAATTGAAAGATGAGTCAATGGCCCAAATTGTCAAGAGATTCTCCAATGTCAGATTCAAGAGAAATCCCAAGTTCAAGTACAAGTCCAACTACAACAGATTCCAGACAGGTGGATCTTCATCCTCTAACACCAGTAGTGGTGGATATAAAACAGGGTTGGTTGATCGGAGCACCATTAGATGCTATAACTACAATGAGTTGGGACACTTTGCCACAGAATGCAGGAAGCCAAAGCAAGTAAGGAAGAACTCTTATGATTCAAATAAGAAGAATAACTCTGAAAGGGCTTACCTGGCAAAGGGAAGAAGCTGGGATGATACTGATAGTGAAGATGAAGAAGATGAGAATCTTGCTCTTATGGCTATTGATGGAAAAGCTTCATCGTCAAGAAAAGAGGTAAAATTTACTGATGCTGTATTAGTTTATCATCTAGGAGGTTTCTTAGATTGTGCTCGTCGTGATAATGAACTGTTAAGTCAGCAGATCAAAGACCTTGAGAAAGAGGTCAATGAATTAAGACTTGTGCATATTAATCAAGACAAGTTAAAAGAACAAGTATATTTTCTAGAGAATAGAGTTGACTGTTATAGACAACTCGAAACTATTCTCAAAGACAAGATCATCGGTCTTGAGACTAAGGTTAGAGCCTACTTCAATTCTTATTCGAAGGCTAAAGAGTTCTACAGTAAGCAAGCTGTTAATCAAACATCTGGAATAGGTTATGATTACAATGCTGCTATTGGAGAATTAGGCATAAACTCCCCTCCTCATGTCTGTGCTAAAGGGAGGGAAGTACCACATGTGCTTAAGGGTGTTGATGAACCCCTCTATAAAGCATCAATTGCTGAACCATTTGATGCGACCTCTTCTATTATTCAAGAAGAAATACGTGCTGAAGATCATGCTAATGAGAAGGTTGTTTCCAAGTCAAGTGTGTCGAAAGTTCCAGTCAAAATTGTGAAAGTAACTGAGACTAACTCAGACACACATGAGTTGGATAACAAAAATGCCATGTCTACCATGCATAAATTGCCTGCTGTTAATCACTCTCATAAAGCATGTGGTGTTGCTAATTGTATGTCTTGTGCTTTTAATTTGATGTATGCTTATTTTATTGGTAAGCATGTTTCTACTGATAAGACTACTCCTCGTCAGCATGTGAATAACAAGAAGCATGATAGGTCTAAGACTGTCAGTCCTTCTAAGGCTAGAAAGGAGACATTTGTGCCTAAGCTTAAACAAAAATTTGTTAAGGCTGTTTACAAGGTCAAATGTTCAGTCATTGAGAAAGTTGAGACAATTAAGATTAAAAATGTTGTTTTGCCTGACAAAGGACAGTTCTATAAGTATGTCGGGCCCAACCAAGTTTGGGTTCCGAAGAAGGGTTAATCCATTTGTGTTGCAGGGCATTAAAACAGGTGAAACCGGAAGTGTGGATTCTTGACAGTGGATCATCAAGACATATGACCGGAGATAGAGCCCTGCTATCAAATGTGGATTGAGAAAGCTGGCCCCCTGGTTACCTTTGGAGATAACAGCAAAGGTTTATCTGAGGGATATGGCTGTTTGCAAGCTGGGAATGTTATCATTGTAATTTTGTATATTGTGCTAGGTTATTATCAGGAAGCGGTATCCAACATATAGCACCAGTGACGAGACTTGAGAATATTACGACATATCAGGCACCTGCTGCACATTACACTTGGAATTGGACTCTAGTAAGATGTGTACAAGTGTACTCCTGGTTGGTGAGTCAAAAGAGGAAGTCAGTGCACCACAGTTCATGGACTTTGCAGCTGCAGATCTATTGGACTATGCAATCTTTTCTTCATAATCTCACTTCAGGTTGGTATGAACTAGTGTACTGCTCAAGCAATCGTCATATTTATAACTCTCTAATCACTAGGCACAATCATATTGTTTTATATGTGCAGTGAGTTTTAGGAGTAAATCAAACTTCTTTCTACATTAGTGATTTCTTATTTCATGTAAAATCCTTTGAAATAACTATTGTACATCATCTCTCTCAAAAGATTAAATGTATAATTTTCATTCATTATATATCTTAAGTACATTTTATCTCTCTATATTGCTCTATGTTCTGTGATACAGGTTCAGTCTCCAATGGCTTTCTTTCATTGACAGTCATGAGGTTGAAAACCCACAACATCTATCCCAGACTATAAAGACAAACACAGAAACAGAACCAACCAACACTCTCTTACCACTAAATGTAGTATGAATGAGCGTGAGGGAGATAATGCCTTAGTGCACCACATAAGAAAGGTTCTGTAGTCAACCCAGTAGCTCTGTCTCCTACAAAGATGAGTAGTATTTAAACCGAGACAACTGCTAACCCCCATACATCTTCTCAAAAAGATGTAATGGTTGAAAAGGCACAAAAACAGTTACTAGATTCATTCTCTCAACAGGGTGCGTCTATTGAAATTTGCCTGTCGGCCAAGGTATCCTATGTAGTGTCACCACCTCAAATATAAATAATTCTTAATGCACAAGGAAAGGTTACACACACAAAGGATGAGTTGACGGAAATAAGAGTTTCGACCATTTTAAGGTTAGATTCGATTGTTCAAGGTTCGTTAATGGACCAATTGCCTTTATAGGTGTTAGGAGAGGATACTGATCCATAAGCCATATGTCAGTGGTCAGTGTCTACCTCCCCAGGCTTAAATCCCCTGGATGCATCTGCGGATAGTGGATCTGACATAGGCGCAGATCGGCAACTTGTTGACAATGATTCAGATATTACCTGATGAGTCACAAGGAAATGTCTTCACAGACATTAGAAGGGAACTTTGATCTTTATGCTAAATTCTTTGGATCATTGTTTACCTTCCCAGAATTCAAATCTGGAACCCTAAAAGGGAAACTAGCAACTTGTAGATTATGACTCAGATTCATCTGACGAGTTTAACAAGGATGGGGATTTGCGAACTCCCATTGCACCACCTGTGACCTCCTTAAGGATGGCTAAGGTGATTTTCCTTGCAGGTACAGCTGGATTATGGAGCTATGAGAGAAGAGTGATACACTTGTGAGAATGAGTGTAAACACGAGTGGAGAGAAGAGTGAAACACATGTGAGGTACACTAAACAGAATCACACACTCACAGTGAGGAAGAAAGAGAAACTTCTTGTTATTTCTTTTCCAACCAAGTGAAATATGAGAATTCCTTCAGACGACGGCATACATTCCTTCTTTAAGGGGGAGATAAAAGCTTAAGTTATAGTTTGGAGGATTCCTCAACTAAGGGGGAGAAATAGCAGGGAGGTAGAAAAAGATCCTACGTATGTACACTACACCACACCATTGTTGTTTGTAACTACGGATCCTATTGTACGGGAGTGGTGGTAAACACAAGGTGATTTTCTAGTAAGGGAAGAAGCTGTTTTCAAAAGGGGAGTACCATTGGCTTTTATCTGCGGATCCTATTGTACGGGAGAGGTGGTAAACGAAGGTGATCTTCTTTAATCAGTTGATTCTCATAGGGGGAGAAGCAAGAGAGATATAGGCTTCTCAACAGGAAATGTGGTTGTACAAATGAAAATGGAACTACTTGAAGATATGTTCAGTCTAGAGGAACATCTACTTGGAATCTGGAAAATGTTAAATCTAGTCCAGAACTTTTCTACTATTTACTTTGCATTTCTTTTTATATCTTTTTCTTATTTGTTAGTTGAGTTATCCTCTAGGTATTTGTGTGTTATTGTCTAACAAACAAATAGGGGGAGATTGTAAGTCATATGTTATAGCCTATTTGTATATTCGAGGATTCAACTCAACTCAAATAAGAATGTAATAAGTAAATAGTGGATCGACCGTCAGAGAGATCTCGCAAAGTAACATCTGTCAGAGGATTTAGAAATAAGGTTCATTTACATACTTGAGGAGTTAATTCACTGGAAGAAGCTCAAGAAATTGATCAAGGCTCAGTGATGCAAATCAAGATTGTGTATTTAATCAAGTGACAGAGGTCTCGTCAGGGTATCAATAAATTACAAGGATTTAGTCTGAAGAAAATCAAAAGTATCAAAGTCAAGACATGAAGAAACGTCACGGAAGTTAGTCACTCATGAACCAGACAGTACATCGAATGTCAACGTTGAAGTGGTGGAATTGATTCATAATTCTCAGTGATTTTCAGAAGATATTCAGAAGATTGGTTGCTGCTCAGGGTTAGTATTAATTCTCTATTAATTAATTAAGTCATATAATTTAATTAAGAAAATAAATTATATCTGCAAAAGATTAATTTATTTGATTAATTAAATTAATTGATTAATTAATTCAGAATTAATATTAAGGTTTTTCAGAATTTTTAATTGGTTAAAATCTGTTTTAATTCCAAAAAGATAACTGATTGTATTAGTATGACAATCGGTATGACAATCAATAGTCATACCGAAAGTCATGCTAATTCAGTTGATTGTCTTACCAGAATTATTATTAGATTAAAATCACTTATTAATTCAGCAAAAACAATCTGTTTGAACTACTATGACAATCGGTATGACAATTGATTGTCATACCGAAAGTCTTGCTAGTTCATTCTGATTGTCTTGCTAGCTCTAAAGATAGTCCTACCGATTGTCTTACTAAGCCAAAGGATTGTCATGCCAGCTCTATTTTCATTCAGCTGAATTGATTAAAAGAAGCAGAAGTATTCATTCTTCATAATTATATACAGAACACGAAAACAAGAACACAGAAAGCAAAAGCAGCCGCCTCTGAAATATTCCATTTTTCATCTGCTTAATTCAAGATCAATTTCTAGATTGTAAAGTTAAATCCAATCAACTAGAAATCTTTATCTTGTTCTTGTGTAACAATCTAGCGGATCAAAATCCCTAGAACTTAATCTCAAATTACGTTTAGCATTTGATTCTAATTATTACAAAAATAGAAAAAGTTCATGTCGAATTTATTCTAGATTTGTGATAATTAATTTGAGATTAATTCCTTGTAATCGATATAGTTGTTGTAACACCTTTCAAGTTTAATAATATTTTTATTTAACTTAAATTTTGTTTCAATTTTTTATTCCACACTAAATTCGATTATTTGGTATAGTTTGTATTCAACCCCCCCTTCTACAAACACATTGGGACCTAACAATTAGTTTTAAGGACCCAGATTTGCTTGGATCCTTTGGCATTATTAAGTTTGTTAATATTTGCAGTGGATTTAACATCAGAGTTTATGTTAACATTTTTCTTATCAGAATTTACAGTATCAGACTTTGCATCAGAACTTACACTAGAAGGAATAATGCTAACTTTCTTTAAAGAAGGTTTTATCTGATAATAATCATAGTACAAACTATGATATTCCTTACAAGTATAAATGGAATACCATAAACTACCACAATGAAAATAAGGATTTTGTGGCCTATATCTAACATAATGACTCTTAACTCCTGATTTTGAAGGTAAGGAGTTTATATTTTTATTCTTCCTGCAAAAAGAAGCCAGATGGTTAGAATTTCCACAGTTATAACATTTCTTTCTAGGAGCATTAGGAACAGGCTTATAATCATTGCTTTTATTCACACCTTCTTTTACATTCCTATTTTTCCTAGGTGGCTTTACCTTGTTTACATTCTTAACATCTTTCAGCTTATGCTTAAGCTGCTTCTTTGTTATTAAGCCTATGTTAACTTTAGTTGGCTTATCCTGTTTTGGTTTGTCAGAAGTTAATTTCTCTTTAACTTCTGATTTATCAATATCAGACTTTACAGCTACAAACTTAACAGGATTTACCTTTGGCTTTTGTTTAACAACTATAGGCTCAATTTCTACAGTTCCTTTATTATTCTTATCATCTCCATAACCTAAGCCCTCTTTCCAATTTCCACTACTTAACAAATTCTGAGTTGATATCTCTTTCCTTTTCTAACTCAGTTTTTAGAGATTCATTCATTTTAAGCATTTCATCTCTAACATAGAAAGCATCATCTCTATCTTTCTGAGTTTGATGGAACACAACTAACTCTTTTTCTAAATAATTATTCCTCTTTTTATAAGCAAGATTTTCAGAAGTTAATCTTTCACATGTTAAAGTTTGATCTCTATAACTAATGAACATGGTTTTAAGATATCTTCTCAACTCAGTAATATCATCAGTATGAAAAGCATAAGTTGTTTGAGGTACCTTTAACTCGGCAGCTTCAGAACTGCTATCAGCATTTGCCATCAAAGTATAGTTCACCTCACTTTCAGAATCTGAAGTGTCTGTCCAGCTTTTATTCTTTGTGACAAGTGCCTTGCCTTTGTCACCTTTTCCTTTCTTGCAGTCAGGAGATATGTGGCATTTCTCACCACAATTGTAGCATTTAACATTTGAGTAATCTCCTCTGTCAGACTTTCCAGCTTTGCCTTCAGATTTTCTGAATCACTTCTTATCAGAACTTCCACTTTTCCTGGAAAACTTCTTTCCCCTTCTGAATTTCCTGTAAGCTATTTTTGTGATACCTTTCACCATTAGAGCACACAGCTTCATCATCTTTTCATCAGGGTCCATCTCAGATAGACTTTCAGTTTCTGAATCCTCATCACTATCAGGACTTGATGACTCAGTATCAGAGTTTGTGATGAGAGTCTTTCCTTTTCCATTCTTTGAGACAACCACTTTAGGGGATTCCTCATCAGCCTTAAGAGCAACTGTCCTTGACTTTCTCCTATGCCTCTTGCTTCTTTGATCCATCTCAAGTTCATGAGTTTTGAGCATGCCATAAATTTCATCAAGAGTAGTTTCATCAAGAGCATAGTTGTCTCTTATAGTAGTTGCCTTCAAATCCCAACTTTCAGGAAGATCTAAAAGGAATTTAAGATTAGTATCTTCAAGATCATATTCCTTATCCACCAGTGACAGATCATTCAAGAGTTTGACAAATCTGTCATATAAACCAGTCAATGACTCATCAGGTTTTGAGTCAAAGTGCTCATACTCTTGAGTGAGTATAGTCCTCCTGTTCTTCTTAATTGAATCAGTTCTCTGGCATCTTGTCTCCAAGGCATCCCATATCTCCTTTGCAGTCTTGTAGTTAATTACCCTGTTTGACATGATATTATCAATGGCACTATGCAGCAAATGTCTTACCTTTGCATCCTTTACAATAAATGAGATATCTTCAGCTGTATATTCACTTTTCTCCTTTGGTATAGTCTGTGCTGGTTGATCTGCAACTACAACAGAGAGCTTGGTTGGCTTATGTGGTCCTTCATTAATTCTGTCAAGGTATTCTGGATTTGTAGCTTCCAGAAAAATAGATATCCTCACCTTCCATATGGGATACTCAGAAGGTTTCAGTATGGGAACCCTAATAGTCTCATATCGATTATAAATTTGAGTCTTTAGAGTTTCTTCAGTTTTTGTGGGCTTGGTTGGAGTTTGTGCTTCTTCAGACATGATTATTTTTGGATCTTTACTGTATGTATGTTAACAGATTGCTCTAATACCACTTGTTAGGTCGCACACACTGTAGAAGGGGGTTGAATACAGTGTCTAGCACAATCAAATCGAATTAAGAATACAAGTATGAAACACAGAATAATCTTATTAATAAAACAGTATTACAATGGAACTGTCCTCTCTTAGTGAAGAACAAATATCACGAGAGCTGCTGGGGTTACAATGAATAATATTCTCGATTAAGATAACACATATAGTGTAAACCCTATGATGTGTTTATATAGACACACAGTTACAAGATAATCTTCTAATTGATATCGAATATGATTCTGCATCCTAAAGTATATCAATTAGTTATCTTTTCTTCCAAGTATTCTATTCTTCATAAAATTCTTCTTCATGTATATCTCTTCTTGTTTTAATCTCGATCTTCTTTCCTTAAAATCAGCCGCCTTCCTTATCTGAAAGTCTCCTTAAGTCCTGATATTATCTCCTAATAAATATTGTTAGATATATTTATGATGTCATGTGTAATATGATTTGTGTTTAGTTTTCAGATCTTAACTAATAGGACAAATCAGTACTTAACTGGAAATCAATACTTATACTGAAGTCAGGACTTAAGATATCAGAACTTAAGTTATCAGAACTTAAGTTATCAGGAGATATTTATCAGGAGATAATATCAGGACTTAAGGTGACTTTCAGATAAGGCAGGCGGCTGATTGAAAGGAAAGAAGATCGAGACTAAGATAGTAAGAAATATGCATGGAGAATAATTCTATGAAGAATAGAATACTTGGAAGAGAAGATATCTGATTGATATATTTTAGGAAGCAGAAATATATTCAATATCAATTAAAACTTATCTTGTAACTGTGTAGTATATAAACACAGACATAGGGTTTACACTACATGTGTTATCATTATCGAAGTTATTATTCTTTGTAACCCTAACAGCTCTCGTGATAATTTGTTCATCACTGAGAGAGGACAGTTCCATATTGTAACAGAGTTTATTGTGTTGAATAAAATCTGTGTTATGTTACTTGTGTTTTTTAATTCGATTTGATTATAGTAAATACTGTATTCAACCCCCTTCTACAGTGTGTGTGACCTAACAAGTGGTATCAGAGCAGATCTGTTAACACACAAACAGTAAAGATCCAAAAACAATCATGTTTGATTAATTAAAAACACAAGACTCCGAGAAGAAGCTTTCCAGGAAAAGTGGAAGTCCTAAAAAGAAAGGGCTCAGAAAGACTGAAGTCAAAAGAGGAAAGTCTGACAAAGGCCATATCTCTCCTGATTGCAAGAAAAACCATTCAGACACTTCAGATTCTGAAAAAGAGGTAAACTATGCCTTAATGGCAACTTCTGATAGTAGTCCTGAAACTGCTGAATTGAAGGTACCTCTATCAACTCTTGCTTTTGATACTGATAATATTACTGAGTTGAGATCTTATCTTAAAACCATATTCATTAGTTATAGAGATCAAAATTTAACATGTGAAAGGTTAACTTCTGAAAATTTGGTTTTTAAGAAAAGGAATGACTACTTAGAAAAGGAATTAGTTATGTTCCATCAAACTCAGAAAGATAGAGATGATGCTTTCTATGTTAGAGATGAAGTGTTAAAATTGAATGAATCTCTAAAAACTGAGTTAGAAAAGGAAAGAGAAATTATCAGGACTTGGACTAACTCTGGTAGAGCAACTCAGGATATTCTTAGTAGTGGAAACTGGAAAGAGGGCTTAGGTTATGGAGATGATAAGAACAGTAAGGGAACTGTAGAAATTGAGCCTATATTTGTTAAACAAAAACCAAAGGTAAATCCTGTTAAGTTTGTAACTGCAAAATCTGATATTGAGAAATCAGAAGTTAAGGAGAAATTAACTTCTGAAAAACCTAAACAGGATAAGCCAACTGAAGTTAATATAGGTTTAATGACTAAGAAGCAGCTTAAGCATAAGCTGAAACAGGTTAATAATGTAAACAAGGTAAAGCCATCTAGGAAAAATAGTAATGGAAAGGAAGGTGTGAACAAAAGTAACAATTATAAGCCTGTTCCTATTGCTCCTAGAAAAACATGTCATAAATGTGGAAATTCTAACCATCTGGCTTCTTTTTGCAGGAAGAATAAGAACATAAACTCCTTACCTTCAAAATCAGGAGTTAAGAGTCAGTCTGTTAGATATAAGCCATAAAATCCTTAATTTTATTGTGGTAGTTTATGGCATTCCATTTATACTTGTAAGGAATATCATAGTTTGTACTATGATTATTATCAAATAAAACCTTTTGTAAAGAAAGTTAGCATTATTCCTTCTAGTGTAAGTTCTGATACAAAGTCTGATATTGCAAATTCTGATAAGAAAACTGTTAACATAAACTCTGATGCTAAATCCGCTGCAAATATTAACAAACTTAATAAGGCCAAAGGATCCAAACAAGTCTGGGTCCTTAAAACTAATCATTAGTGGTCTTTGTGATTGCAGGGCAACATGAAGAACATCCTAGTTCTGGATAGTGGATGCTCAGGACATATGACTGGAAATAAATCCCTGGTATCAGACTTTGTGGAGAAAGTTGGCCCAGGTGTTTCTTATGGAGATGGCAACATGGGAAAAACTCTAGGATATGGCAATATCAATCTTGGGAATGTCATCATTGAAAATGTAGCTCTGGTCTCAGGACTTAAACACAATCTGCTGAGTGTTAGTCAAATCTGTGACAGAGGTTATCATGTGGATTTCTTTGAAGAACACTGTGAAGTTGTAAGCAAATCTACAGGCAAAGTTGTTCTGAAAGGATACAGGCATGGTAACATTTATGAAGCCAAGCTTTTAACAAGTACTGATGGTTCTGTAATCTGTCTGTTGAGTAGAGCAACAATTGAAGAAAGCTGGGATTGGCACAAGAAACTCTCTCATTTAAATTTCAAAAATATAAATGAACTAGTCAAGAAAGATCTTGTGAGAGAACTGCCAAAATCAGTATTTGCTCCTGATGGCCTTTGTAATTCTTGTCAGAAGGCAAAACAAAGAAAATCTTCATTCAAGAGCAAGACTGAATCATCAATTCTTGAGCCTTATCACCTACCACATGTTGATTTATTTGGTCCAGTGAATGTCATGTCTATTGCAAAGAAGAAATATGCTATGGTCATAGTGGATGAGTTCATCAGATACACATGGGTGTATTTCTTGCACACAAAAAGTGAAACTGCATCTATCTTGATTGATCATGTCAAGCAACTGAATAAATTGGTCAAAACTTCTGTGAAGATCATAAGAAGTGATAATGGCACTGAGTTCAAGAATTTGATCATGGAAGAGTTCTGCAAAGACCATGGAATAAAGTAGGAATTTTCTGCTCCTGGAACTCCATAGCAAAATGGAGTTGTTGAAAGAAAGAATAAAACTCTTATTGAAGCTGCACGAACTATGCTTGATGAAGCAAAGTTATTAACCTACTTTTGGGCTGAAGCTGTGCAGACTGCTTTTTTTACTCAGAATGCTACACTCATTAACAAGCATGGAAAAACACCATATGAGATGGTAAAGAAAAAGAAGCCAAATATGAAGTATTTTCATGTATTTGGATGCAAGTGTTTTGTTCTTAAGACTCATCCTGAACAACTATCCAAATTTGATCTAAAAGCTGATGAAGGAATTTTTGTTGGATATCCACTTTCCACAAAAGCCTTCAGAGTCTACAATTTAAGAACAAAGGTTGTCATGGAATCTATCAATGTCTCTTTTGATGATAAGAAAATTACTGGACTAGAAGATTTCAATGATCATGATCAGTTGAGATTCAAAAATGAAGTTTTAAATTCTGATTCTGTAAATCCTGACAGTCTAAATCCTGATACTGCAAACTCTGATGGATTAAACTCTGATGTTATTGAAACTGTGGTGACTACGCCTAAGGAAAATGCACCTGTGCAGGGGGGGCATATTGAAGATCCAACCACATCTCAAGAAGCATCAAAACCTACAACAGGCTCTTCAAGTTTTGATGTGCCAAGTTCTGATAATTCTGGAAACTCAAGTTCTGATATTTCTGGAAATTCAAATTCTGAAGGATCCAACTCAGAGAGCATAATTTCAGGGGGAGCATCAGAAAATGTTGATGAAGATAGCATGGATCATGGGGGAGCATCCAGTTCTAGAGATAACCTTCCATCTGCAAGGAAGTGGACTAAAGCACATACACCTGACTTAATTATTGGAAATCCTGATGCAGGTGTCAGAAATAGAATAGCTACATCAAATGAATGTCTCTATCATTCTTTTCTATCTCAGACTGAACCAAAGAAAGTGGAAGAAGCTCTTCAAGATGGTGATTGGGTGCAAGCAATGCAGGAAGAGTGAAATGAATTTGAAAGAAATAAAGTCTGGACCCTAGTGCCAAGACCAAAGAACATGTCTATTGTTGGTACAAAGTGGGTGTTCAGAAAAAAAACTGACAGTGATGGCATAATTACAAGAAATAAAGCAAGGCTGGTTGCAAAAGGATACTCTCAACAGGAGGGAATTGATTATGATGAAATATTTGCACCAGTTGCTAGATTGGAAGCCATAAGGATATTTTTGGCTTATGCTTCTCACAAGAAGTTTAAATTCTTTCAAATGGATGTGGAAAGTGCTTTTCTTAATGGAGAATTAGAAGAGGAAGTATATGTTGAACAACCTCCTGGCTTTGTAGATCCCAAATTTTACAATCATGTCTACAGGCTTGATAAAGCACTTTATGGCCTTAAGCAAGCTCCAAGAGCATGGTATGAGAAAAGCTCAATTTCTTCTGGAAAGTGGATTTAACAGAGGGACTATTGATAAAACACTGTTCTATCTCAACCATGGAAAGGACTTATTTTTGGTGCAAATGTAACACCCCCAAATCCGGGGTCGGGGATCCGGGTTGTCACGAGTTCCATTTCCCTTAGTAACACCCAATCTTAATAAATAATCAACTACTCTGTACTGTGACCCCACAATAAACACACACACCTCTAGTTATAGTCTCAGAGATGAATATCCAAAAACAATCACAAGTCGTTTTATTCCACAATTATATGCGAATACACCTTAAAAAGGTTTCTGAATAAATTTACATTTCTTTGCCATTATTACAATTCATAAATATACATAATCTGGTACATCAAAAGTTGAAAGCCTAGCCTATTGGTAGTTCCTACCTCAGCTACAGCGACATCAACGCCTATAGGAAACTGCGGAATGTTTCCTAATCGCTTGCGAATCGGGAGCTTGGTCCTGTTCATCTTTTCTATCTGTTGTTGTGTGATGAAAGAAGAAAGCAAGGGTGAGCAGCAAGTCCACCAAAATAATATGTATAATGATTAATAATATATGAGCCTTCTCATAGTACTCATGAAAGTCTTGGTCAAAAGAAATGAACCAAGTTGATATCTTAATGCGATGAAGTCGCAAAATATTCAGTATATATATACATATATACTTTTCAAAATATTGGAAGTCCTCTTCCATGCACAATACACACAGAGTTCCAGTGTATAACTGTATAAAAATATTGTTGCAAGGTGATCTCATATATCTAACTTTGTCTCAACATTTTTCTGAAAATCTTTGTCATGCATAAGATAATCCTTTACTAGATATAAGTTTAAAAGATGAAGTTACAAGATACTCCAATATACTTATATCTTTTCCAAATACTACTTGAACTACCACCGTTCAAGTTATAATTAGTTTCAAAAGTTCATCACACTGATGAGACTACAAGATAAGACTTGAATAGATTCAATCTTTGAAATATTTTGAAGGAAATGAAGTTATGATATACTTCATTAAGTCCCGATATATATATACACCTATATATATACATACGTTTCCTAAAAACCTCTGTCATGTAAAGTATGAACAAAATTGTAATATCCAATAAATTTGGAAAGGAAAGAATTTTGGCATAAATCTGATATCTTGCTGATCAGGCAAAGATACCAATAAATAACCTTTTCTACTAGTAGATGGACGAATTCCCCACTGGTCATCACCCTGGTCGCAATAGGACCTTATGCTGGACTGCCACTCAGCCACTTATGCATTTGATGGACTCCCACTGAGCCACTTACACTATCATGGACGCCCACTGAGCCCATGTTGCTTATGCCGACTCGATAGATGGACTTACTTCCCGAACCTTGGGTAAGTAATCAATTCATTTACCAAAACTGTAACCTTGTTGCGAATATAAAATACACCATAGAGCCGGATCCCTCAGGTTTTGAACGAGTATTTAAATCCCCTTTTTAAAAGGAAGATCTTAAATATAAAAATGAGTTTTGGGATCCGCTCTAACTTTTAAAAATCATTTTGAAGACTCGAAAACACTTTAAAGAGTGTTTGGAGTAATGCTGATTTAATGAAGTAAATCAGTCCCAATATTTTTAGAAAATATCTGAATATTATTATTTAAATAATATTCCCATAAAGAATAATCTTTATACAAATAATTGAAGTAGAAGTTGTAAGACTTATACTTGAAATGAGTATTAAATAACCAAAGATATACTTATACGAAAGTACTATCTTTATTTGAATAATCAAAGATAAGTTTGATTATCGACACCTTATTCTTTAATAAAATAAAGAATATATCTTAGCAAATAATCGGAGTCATAGATCCTCAAATGAATATTCAAATAATATTCATTAAATAATATAAACTGAGTCATAAGCCCTCGAATGAATATTCAAAATAATATTCAATAATAAAATAAAGGAGTCATAAGTCCTCGGATGAATATTCGAAATAATATTTAATAATAAAATAAAGGAGTCATAAGTCCTCGGATGAATATTCGAAATAATATTCAATAATAAAATAAAGGAGTCATAAGTCCTCGGATGAATATTCGAAATAATATTCAATAATAATATAAAGGAGTCATAAGTCCTCGGATGAATATTCGAAATAATATTCAATAATAATATAAAGGAGTCATAAGTCCTCGAATGAATATTCGAAATAATATTCAATGAATAATATAAAGTTATCGAATAACCCTTATTCGATTAATAGTTTTGAAAACTATAACCATATATATATATAATTATATATATATATACATATATACAAAATCTACTCGGGATCCTCGACTCTCGGTTTTAGAAAATGTTTTCACCTTTTGGGTCCTTATAATAAGGGTATATGCAAAATACTGCTATCCTCTAGCATAGGTATTATCAACTGAACCAACAGATATATATGGCAAGAATACGAAACAGGCATGCATATGTACCATATAACATGCTACAATATATCGCAACATTTGCTAATTAACCAATATGCATCTACCGCAAGATAATGTATATACATATATACATCACAACAACAGTATAACGGGTAGAAAACTTGCCTGAGCGACTTGGGGTGATAAAAGGCTCGGGACGAGTCTGGTAACCTATAAACAACAAGTAAGTTGGAATTAAACCAAAGTCACTTGTAAATCTATACTTTAACTAACTTAGACTCTAACGCTTATTTTGCGCTTAACGATTTACTTAAGTCGCTCGAGTACCCTCGGCTCCACCATTTTTAATAAATTACCCATTACGAGTTTTAAAGCGATTCTTTCGCGAGTGCCTTACCATTTGCCTAATACACTTTACATAAATGATTCATACTCCAATTAGTCTTTTAGGGTCCTTAACCAATGTTTCAAAGTAAGGCGAGGGATAATGTTTTGTTCGCGAAACGTCGTTACTTGAAATGGTCGTTTCTCCTAAACCGTGCATCGGAATCGAACGAACTACATATCAAAACGAAGCTCGTAACACGAGCTATCTAGACATGGAAATGGTCATAATCTAGCAGGGGGTTCACGGGTCCTAATGTTATGCACAAAAACAGTCTAAAGAAAATCGGACGTTACGACGGCTATGTTTACGCGATTTCCCAAATTTAAACCATTCAAAACCAACCACAATTCAACCCCAAATCAATCATACAACCAACATCCATCCAAACCACATCATAACAGCCCCAACAACTCCACATTAACCATTTATACTTATTCCCCACATGAACTAAAAGCTTTACTTAGGTTCTTTAACTACTTATCAAGATTTACAACTCCAACAATACCACAAAACCAACTAATCTCTACAACTCAACCAAACTTCAAACAATCAAGCATCATGCTTCACTTATACTATATCAAACATATTCATTCCTAATTACTCAAAACTAAAGCTAGGGTTTGTAGTTTATACCTTCCTTGGAGAGTGGAGAATCAAGAGAATGGCTTGGAATCACCCTTAAAGTCCTTATCCAAGCTTAATCTAAACAAAACTTCAAGAACACAAATTTTAGTTCTTGAAAAACACTATTCACCATCTTCTTCCATGATTTATAGAAAAAGATTGGCTTGGAATTAGAAGCTTAAACTTATAGGAAGTATGTAACTATCCATGGGGAAGCTTAGATAAATACCTTGCTAAATAGTAAGTGGTGGAGCTTGGATCTTCATTTTTTAAGAAAGAAGCCGAGAGCATGATGTAGAAGAAAGAGAGATTTTTTGTGTTTTGCTTTGTTTTGCTTTTGGTTGGTTGTAGTTTTGTTTTGTTTTTTGGTTAATTACCAATTTAACCTTGATTTTTGTGTGGTTAATAACCATCCACATCTCCTTCCTCCTTATGTCATGCTTGTGTCATGCTATGATGTCATCTTTCCCTCCTTGTCCTCTTCTCATTGGTTGGGTGACATCATCCTCTCTAATCCCTTGATTAACTTCCTAATTGTTTGCCTAATGACCGCTGATCTGTTATACGGTTCGCTTAACTTTCGTTTTCGTTTATCGTTTGAGGGATCATACCCGGGATCTTATTACTTGGGTTCCCTTAACCTTTCTCCATACATTATATTCCTTTTATGATCCTCTCTTATAATCCTTGAATTTAAATCCTTTTAATCATGTTACCTTATACTCAATTCTTTCCGTATTTAGTGGATTTCCGGGAAAAATCAAAGTGTTCGGAATTGGATTCTGACGATCTTTACATACACTTATATACCATATAGAGTACTAATAAAATCTCAGAATATCCATAACAGAACCCCTACATAGTGTGGCATGAAAAGTTTTCTCATTCAGCAAAAACACTATTCATAAGGGTTTCAAAAATTTCCAAAAAAAAAATTGGGGTTATTACAGCAAATATATGTTTATGATATCATTTTTGGTTCTACAAATGACAGACTTTGTAAGAAGTTTGCCAAGCTGATGCAGTCAAGATATCAAATGAGTATGATGGGAGAACTTAACTATTTTCTGGGCCTTCAAGTCAAGCAGAATGAAGAAGGACTTTTATTTGTCAATCTAAGTACACCAGAAATTTGTTGAAATTTTTTGGAATGCAAGATTGTTCAAGTGCATCCACTCCTATGGTCACTGCAACAAAGTTGGATAAGAATACTGGTAAATCAGTAGATATTACTGATTACAGAGGTATGATTGGCTCTCTACTCTATCTAACTGCAAGTAGACCTGATATCATGTATGCTACCTATCTCTGTGCAAGATTTTAAGCAGATCCAAGAGAACCTCACTTGACAGTTGTGAAAAGAATTTTCAAGTACCTTAAGGGTACAGCTGATCTGGGATTGTGGTATCCTAGAGAATCAGACTTTAAGCTAATAGGTTACTCAGATGCAGATTTTGCAGGATGCAAAATTGACAGGAAAAGCACAAGTGGAACTTGGAGGCAGATTGGTTTATTGGTTTATCAAGAAATAGAAGTCAATTTCCACATCAACTGCAGAAGCAGAATACATTGCTGTAGGAAGCTGTTGTGCACAGATTCTTTGGATGAAGAATCAGTTACTGGATTATGGGTTAAAATTTTCTAAAATCCCTATTTAATGTGATAATCAAAGTGTTATTGCTATGACAGGTAATCCAGTTCAACACTCAATGACAAAGCACATCAGCATTAGGTACCACTTCATAAGGGAACATGTGGATGAAGGTACAGTAGAATTGCATTTTATTCCAACAGATCAACAACTAGAAGATATCTTCACAAAACCACTATGTGAAGTTACTTTTACAAGACTGGTAAATGAACTTGGAATTGTTTCAGGTTCTTTCTCTAAATCTGCTTAGTTTATGTTCTGATACATTAGAATTTATGATCAGTATTTAGAGATATTACCATCTTTGTGTATTCTGTGCTTAAATTGAAATTTGCTTAAGTGTTGATTGTTGTCTGATGTGAATTTCTAAACTCTGATAGTGATATGAATGTTTCTGTGACTATTCAATCCAATGAGGATAACTGTGCTAGATGCTGACCTAGTAGTCTTTAACATACTAAAGATCCCATGTATGAAGTAATTGTTTATGTGGAAATCTTTTAACATAAGCAAATTCTGATATTGAGCTTAGTTAAGTTTACTGTGTGTATCTTATTACTAAGTCAAAAACTAGAATAGTGCTTCTTATCTGTTAAGTTCTGATGTTAGTAAATCTGATGGATGTACTAAGTGCTGATAAGCCTCACTTATCAAAAGAAAAAGAAAAAAGAAGAAGTAAATATCAGGTTCTCCTTTGAGATCTAGAGTAAAAATGTGGAAGGGAAGACCCAAGTGCATTGCTGGTATTAAGTAATATGCATTAGAAAAGCAAAATAAAATTTTCTTGGTGACTTTTCACACTCTATGATTACTGGAGAAATACTCTGATAGCAGCATAAATTCTGATAAGGAGTCGTGACTCACTTACACTGAGAAGCCACTGTAAAAAGGAATTTCAAAAGATGCATAAAATGAGCACAAAACAGTTGAGGTGGACTCATGCATGAACTCATTCTATAGTAGACTTCAGAATAATGACAGATTTTGAGCAAAGTTTTTAGTTATTCCTTATTTCTAAGATGTACTGAAGTGAATCAGACTTTACTCTTTGTCTGACATTTAGCTTAATGCACACACTTACACTCCATATGAATGATGAAAATTACTGTGATGATAAATGTTATTTTAGATGAACAGTTTATGTGTCAGATTGCATAAATTCTGAGGACAAGTTCTGATGGAAGTTCTGATGATTAAGTCCTGATGTAACCATATCAGTATTTGTGTGAAGAATTACAGGAATAAACATTCACTTTTTGAGTTAAGAAGCCATATTCTGATGACTTTTAAATCCTGATAATAATCATGTTCTGATGCTGACGTGGCAGTATTTATTTACTTGGTTTATTTTTGGTCATTACTTGAACGATAATATTTTTACAGAATATTGGTTAATGTGAGATAAAATAGTCATAATCATTATGGTCTAGTGGTTAACATGTATGTCCTGAAAAACTGCATGTGCACGGTAATTATTGCTTATTTTACGTGCCCATTAACTCCTGTTCTAACCGTTTATTGACTGTTCACATGGTGCCAGGTGTAAAGTGTATCCCATGCTTCAAAAATACAGCTGTTGAGTAGAGAGAGTATATATATGAGAGATAAAAGATTTTCTAATCTTTTATTTACTTTTCTATTCTAAGACTTTTTTATTCTCTCTCTCTCTCTCTCTCTCTCTCTCTCTCTCTCTCTCTTATTTTCTGAAGTTGTTTTTCTCTCAGGACTTTTCACAAACACTTTGCAAACATTCTCTTACTCAATTTCTTACAGAAATGGCACCAAAAGACGTAATTTTTAATGGGGCTAAGTTTGTTCCTAATAACTTCTCCGCTATTCTTAGCAAGTCGGAAGCCCCATCAGAACTTCACTTCATTCAGGACTTTCTTGCTAGTTCTGATATTGGGTATGCTCTGACCGAACCTGATGCATTCTCTGGTACTCAAGTGCTGGAGTTCTGGAGAAGCGGAGTATATGATGATGGTGGTGCTCAAGGGTCCCCAAGTATTATTTTTTTATCAGGGAAGGATGAGCATGTCGTTACATTGGCTACGGTTCGACAAGCACTGCAGCTGCCTGAGAACTGTGTTTATTCTACTGTTGAGGAGCCAGTTCTTCAAAACATGATGGCCAGTCTGGGGTATGAGAGGACTTTGGCAAAGCTGGGTCAGTTGAAGAGATCTTACATAAGGAGGGAATAGAGTTTCTTCTTTGACTGCATAACCAAGGCTTTTGCAAACAAATGTTCTAATTTCGATGCAATCCCCATATTCAGCCAACAAATCGGGTATGCTCTCATTAACCAAACTGATTTTGATTATGCAAGTGCTGTTTTAGGTTTCATTGGGGACATAATGAGAGAAGACAGAAATACTATTTACTTTGCTAGATTCTGTTAGCTTATTTATAGTTTTTGTTGTGATGATAAGCCCCAATCAGCTAGTGAATTAATTTCATCATTCAGACTAGCTAAAAGAGCTTTTAATGACTTATTATCTACTGATAATAAGAAGGTTGTGTTAAGACCCCTCCAAGTTCCTTTATCTATCAAACAAGCCTTAATAACCTATGATCCAGTTAAATACACTGAACTATATCCTGATTTCCAACCATCAGAACCTCAACCATCAGCATCTACCACCTCTACAAAAACACCTCAAACTTCTCAACCTCAAGCTTCAGCACATCCAGTGAAGCCTTCATCTTCCAAACTCAAGAGGACAAAGGCTGTGCCTCAGTCTCAACAGAAGAGGAGGAGAATGATTCTGAGAGATGAGTCAGATACTGAGGGACAGGTTTCCACATCAGAACCTGTTGTTGTAGAAGCTGAGAAGGTCTCTTCTCAGAAAGATACTGTAACTGGGATTTTTAGGCCCCTTAAAAGGCTTAGAAAGTTAAATTCTGATGATAAAGCTCCTACAGTGCCTCCACCTTTGAAGAAATTGAAGAAACTGAGAGCTCACAGGGACATAGTTGAGTCAGATTCAGAGGATGTAGTGGAAGCAGCTAAGGAAGGGGATCAGGAATCTCTGATCTCAACAGAACCAATTGTTATTGAATCACTTCCTTCTGCACAACCAGAAACTGCTTAAGACAGAATACCTACACCTCCTATGTCACCTATAGTTGATCCAGTACATACTGAAGAACCAGGTACAAGTGCTGAAATTGATATTCATAACTTGATTGTGCCTGAGGTTTTGTAATTGGAAACTCCAACAATTAAACTCACACCACCAACAACACCAATTTTGGATGTTGATTAGAACTTGGCTGCAGATCAGAATTTAGAGGATGATGTTGAAGCCTCTATAGCCTCACATACTGCTATTTTATCAGAGGATGTTGATACTGCAGGATCTGCAAGTTCTGATGCTGCCAATGAGGAAACTACTGGTGAAGCTGCTACCAATCTAAATGCTGCTGCAGCTGGTCCATCAGGACATGCACCTCGACAAACAGTTAATAAAACTGATCTAATCAAGAAGTTTGTTAAGGAAGCACCAGTACCTTGGAGTGAAACTCCTAGAGGAAAGTGAAAGAGATATGTCCTAAGTCCAATCATGTATGAGGATTTAGGAATAACTTTTATGTAATCTGTTTTGATTTCATTGATATTAATAAAAGGCTTGTTTTGTTTTTATTGCGGGCTCTATTTATTTTAAGTGTTTAAATAAGATGTACCACAGTTTAGAGTAAAGCTTTTTATGGATTGTAATGAGATCATAATAATGAGACCTAAAAGATGATAACTCTAAACTCAAATAGTTCCTGGTCATAGGATTACTAACTGGTAATTAATAATCCGCAAAGATCGGTACATACTATGATTGGTTCATTATGATGGATGTCTGTTCTCATAGATATTTGTGGGGTGACACTATAGCTAGTATGTAGGTGCTTATTATAGAATAAGTTCACTGAACATGACTCACACAGCTGAACAACTGATGGAGTTCACTCACGTGTCAGCAGTTGTTCACATAGTGATAGTTGTACAAGTATCCTTAGACTTGAGACCATCATAGTCATCTTGTGTACACTGAACTATGCTTTGGTTTAGTTCTTAGTCTCCAGGGACAATTATAAGGGCTCTACTGGGTATATAAATTTGTACACGAAGATAATGTATGATCAATAAAGGATCTACCCCTTCCAGTGAAGGAAGAGAATGTTCAATGCTGATCCACTTATGCTAGTTCAGGAATCTCTGGCTAGGGTGAATGAAATTAGAAAGGAGTTTCTAATTTACATTAAATAGAACTAAGCATAGTGAATGGGAAAGCAAGTGATTAAATAAGATAGGCTTGACTCAAGTTCCATGCCTTGTATTTAATCGTGACATTGCAGGGTAGAAGGAATTGATTGTACGGTAACTACTCACTGAATAAGTTCTTGGTATTCTAAGCAGTGAATTCGTATTATCCGGATAGTCGCGATATGCTGAGAAGTATCCCTCACGTTGTAGAATAAATATGATTAATTAATTAATCATATTTAATGAATTAGAGAATTTATATAAATAATGATAAAATAGTTTTATTATTATTTATTTCTACTACCGGCTTAATATTGAACCTACAGGGTCACACCATAAAAGAGAATGATTTAATGGTGGAGAAATTAATTAATAATGGCTGATAATTATTTATTTATAAAATAAATAATTAATTGGCAAATTTAATAATTGGGTAAATGAGATTTAATTGATTATAAATTAATTAAGAAAAAGTTCTTAATATTATTAATTAAGAATTTAATTTTTGGAAATTAAATCAAGTGAGAGAATTATTTCTAAAGTGTTTAGAAAAAGGATTAATAATTAAAAGGTGTTTTAATTATTAGTGAGAATAATAAAGGGTTAATAATAATAATATTTTATGGGAAATTTTTCCGCTGAAAATTTTGCCTATAAATATACTATTATAAACCCTATTTTTGCCTCAACCCAAAAGATTTACGAAATCCTAATTCTCTCCACCTCCTCCTCCTTCATTACATCGTTTTCTTGGTGGATACCGGTGGAGTATTTCACACTTAAGGAGCAGCTGCTAAGAATCTCCGCTCGTTGTTCATGAAAGGAATATGTCCTAAGTCCAATCATGTATAAGGATTTAGGAATAACTTTTATGTAATCTGTTTTTGATTTCATTGATATTAATAAAAGACTTGTTTTATTTTTATTACGGGCTTTATCTATTTAAGTGTTTAAATAAGATATACCATAGTTTAGAGTAAAGCTTTTTATGGATTATGATGAGATCATAATAGTGAGACCTAAAAAGATGATAACTCTAAACTTAAATAGTTCCTGGTCATAGGATTACTAACTGGTAATTAATAATCCACAAAGATCGGTACATACTATGCTTGCTTCATTATGAAGGATGTCTGTTCTCATAGACATTTGTGTGGTGACACTATAGCTAGTATGTAGGTGCTTATTATAGAATAAGTTCACTGAACATGACTCGCACAGCTGAACAACTGATGGAGTTCACTCACGTGTCAGCAATTGTTCACATAGTGATAGTTGTACAAGTATCCTTAGACTTGAGGTCATCATAGTCATCTTGTGTACACTGAATTATGCTTTGGTTTAGTTCTTAGTCTCCAGGGATAATTATTAGGGCTCTTCTGGGTATAGGAATTTGTACACGAAGATAGTGTATGATCAATAAAGGATCTACCCCTTCTAGTGAAGGAAGCGAATGTTCAAGGCTGATCCACTTATGCTAGTTCAGGAATCTCTGGCCAGAGTGAATGAAATTAGAAAGGAGTTTCTAATTTGCATAGAACTACGCATAGTAAATGGTAAGCAAGTGATTAAATTAGATAGGCTTGACACGAGATCCATGCCTTGTATTTAATCGGGACATTGTAGGGTAGAAGGAGTTTATTGTACGGTAACTATTCACTGAATAGGTTCTTGGTATTCTAAGCAGTGAATTCATATTATCCGGATAGTCGCGATATGCTGAGAAGTATCCCTCACGATGTAGAATAAATGTGATTAATTAATTAATCATATTTAATAAATTAGAGAATTTATATAAATAATGATAAAATAGTTTTATTATTATTTATTTCTACTACCGGCTTAATATTGAACCTACAGGGTCACACCATAAAAAGAGAATGATTTAATGGTGGAGGAATTAATTAATAATGGCTAAATAATTATTTATTTGTGAAATAAATAATTAATTGGCAAATTTAATAATTGATTAAATGAGATTTAATTGATTATAAATTAATTAAGAAAAGTTCTTAATATTATTAATTAAAGGATTTAATTTTTGGAAATTAAATCAAGAGAGAGAATTATTTCTAAAGTGTTTAGAAAAAGGATTAATGATTAAAAGGTGTTTTAATTATTAATGAGAATAATAAATGGGATAATAATAATATTTATGGGAAAATTTCAGCTGGAAATTTTGCCTATAGAGACACTATTATACACCCTAATTTTATTCCAACCTGAAAACCCAAAAAGTTTGGAAAACCCAATTCTCTCCACCTCCTTCCTCCTCCTTAACATCGTTTTCTTGGTGGATACCGGTGGAGTGCTTCACACTTGAGGAGCAACTGCTAAGGATCTCTGATCGTTGTCTCCGAATTATTTTTAAAGGTTAGATTTGATCCCTCGAATTTTTATTCATGATCTGTATGCTTTTATTTGGATTTTGTATGTGTAAAAGTGTTTTGCCATGCCCCCGCTGCGTTTAAAATCCAACATTGGTATCAGAGCATAGATTGTATGCATATAGATCTGTGGTAAAAATTTCAGAATTTTATGTGCTTGTATGAATTAATTATGATTTTTACAAGTTATATCATGGATTAATTTTGTTTGATGAGAAATCGTTTCTCAGAATAATTTTGAATGTTGATCTGGGTTCTACAAGTGTTGTAGATCGTCTGGGTATTTTTTTCATAATTTTATGATGTATAGATTTTTTATTATGAATTTTTGAAGTTCTTGTAATTAAATTCGTAATTAAATAATTATATATATATATGAATTGTATGTATGTATATACATCTGTTATATGTATATCTGCTGTTTTGCATCTGCTGTTCTTGTCTGTGTGTCGGTTGTCAGGTCTGGCATGCACGGAGTTCGAGTCAGGTACGGCGGCTGCTGCAGAAAAATAAAAAAAAATAGGGGTGTAACGCATTCCGGGAATGCGTTATACACCTGTGGCGCATTCACGGGATGCGTTACACCCTTTAATGGCTTAAAAGGGGTGTAACGCATCACCGGAATGCGTTACAGGGCTTGTAACGCGTTCCTATAATGCGTTACAGCCCGTCTGTTGATTTTAAAATTGATTTTCTGGGAGTTTCGTAACTCCGTTTTGGGCGTGCAATATACCGTTGGATTCATTTTTCCGAGACGGATCTAATGGAGTGATAAATTTTAGTTTATATAAAAGTTTTGAACTGATTATATTCCATGAAGTGTTTTAAAGATATTTTTGACTATTTTAATTGCTTTTAAATGCTTCATGTGATACATAGAGATGTATAATGCTTAGACTAATGTGCAAGATGATGTAACATGCCTACCTTGATGTTTATTCATGTTGATATATGTGATATATGCTTATTTTATCATGCGATGATAGATTTAGGTGAACTTAAATAAACATAAGGCGTTTGTTAGACAACCTAGTATAGTGAAATTGTTTCATAACCTTAATAATAATATTATGAATACAATCATGAGATTCTTGTGTTTATGAAACACGATTGAATATGAATTTTCGATATGAGAGAAAGGATGATTCTGTCAACAACAGATTTCTATCTGTAAGAAAGGGTTATTAAGTGACGCCTCTTGACAATGCTCCACCCGATCTGGGAATCATCTGATTATTGATTATTGATTTGAAATATTTAATTTAAAAGGAAGAATTTCTTTATAATATGATTATGATTGTAACATAATATAATCCCTCTAAAATTAAATAATATCAAGTAGTAATTGGCCAATGACACAACGGGCTTGTGTCGGTCATAGCCTTCCAACATGATAGAAAAGTAGTTCTTATTTTTGAATCATTGTCGGTTCGTGCCACAGCCGAGGGCTTTGATTTCGAAATAAGAAATACTTGTCTATTACATAGAGATGTGTACATTGAATAAGAATCTAAAGGTCGGTACGTGCTACAGCCGTGGGCCTTTGGGGACTGATTCAACTGTACGAAATGTTGGGTTAGACTTGACTTAGAATATTGAGTTTGTCGTGCTACAGTCGAGACTCAATTATTCAAGAGGCTAAAGTTTGATTAGGGAATAACATGAGATGTAATTGATAAGAGTTGTCTGCCTATTGAACATTGTATGGCGGTTCGTGCTACAGCCGGGGTTGTGTAATGGAATGTTGGATCCCTATTCCCACTAGCATTATGAATGCTTAATTTTTCACGTAGGGGGTTGAATAAATTAGGAAAACTAGTGGGAGCCACTTATGAATAAAGACCCGATTCATATAGTGTTTTGAAATGAAATCGAATATTTGCTAAGTGTTGTTATGTGTTTATCATTTACAGATTTACTTTATACGTTATGTCTTCTGCACTATCACTCAGGAGCATACTAGATGCTCACAAATTGACTGGTCCTAATTATGCTGACTGGCTTCGAAACTTGAGAATTGTTCTCAGGATTGAGAAGCTGGAATACGTGATTGACTCACCTAAGCCTACTGAACCTGCTAGTGATGCACATAATGATGAACATGTTGTGTATCGTAAGTGGATAGATGATGCAAATGTTGCTTAATGCATCATGCTAGCTTCCATGAACATTGAGCTACAGAAGCAACATGAGCATATGGATGCTCACATTATCCTCATGCATCTACAAGAGTTGTATGATGTGGCGGGGAGGATAGCTCGATATGAGATATCGAAGGAGCTGTTCGGTTGTAGGATGTCTGAGGGATCATCTGTGAATGACCATGTACTTAAGATGATCAATTTGATTGAACGTCTTGGACAACTTGGTTTTGCCGTGGATGGGGAGATGAGCCAAGACTTGGTCTTGCAATCGCTTCCGAGTTCGTTCTCGCAGTTTGTTGTGAACTTTCACATGAATAAGTTGGATGTCAGCCTGCCTGAACTCCACAACATGTTGAAGACTGCGGAATCAAATTTTCCCTCTAAGAAGAGTTATGTTCTTCTAATTGATGAAGGTTCCAATCCTAAGAAAAGGAAGAGGAACTCTTCCAAGAAGAAGAAAGTAGGTGAAGAAAAGCCGGTTCCACCAAAAGCTGAAGACCCCAAGAGCAAAGTTGTTTGCTTTCACTGTAACAAGGTGGGGCACTGGAAGAGTAACTGCAAGGTTTACCTTGCAGAATTGAAGAAGAAGAAGGGTAGTGAGACTACCGCTTCTGATTCAGGTATGTTCATGATAGAAGTGAATATATCATTAAATCAAATTTCTACTTGGGTATTAGATACCGCCTGTGGTTCTCAAATCTGCAATTTGTTGCAGGGACCAAGGAGAAGTAGGACTCTTGAGGAAGAGGAGGTGATTCTACTGATGGGAAATGGAGCAAGAGTTGCTGCTGAAGATGTAGAATCATTTCATTTACATATGCCTACGGGCAAGACTATTGTTTTAAATAATTTTTATTTTGTTCCCTCGATTGTGAGGAATATTATTCCCATGTTAGACTTGGCTGGATTTTCATTTATTATTGGAATAATGAATGTTCTATTCTTAGAGATAATATTCTTTATGGACGTGGTACTTTAAATAATGGTCTGTATAAATGTGACATAATTTACTTCAGATTGAACAAACTAATAAAAGAAAAGGGATGATGAAAATCTCACTTCATAGTGGCACTGCAGTCTCCATTTAGTAGACATGGAGAGAGGACTGCAAATTTGCTAGGAATGGTACACACAGATGTATGTGGACCAATGTCTAAGCAAGCCATGGGTGGATTTTCATACTTCATTACTTTCATAGATGATAGATCTGGATTCGGATATGTGTTTGATGAAACACAAGTCTGAGGCCTTTGAAAAGTTCAAAGAGTATAAGTATGAAGTGGAGAAACAATCAAACATAGTATTATAATTCTTCGATTAGATCGAGGTGGTGAATACTTGAATGGAGAGTTTCTGGATTATCTCAAAGTAAATGGTATAGTTTCCCAGTGGACTCCTCCAGATTAGTATCTGAAAGGAGATATCGAACTTTGTTAGACATAGTTCAGTCCATGATGAGCTATGCAAATCTTCCAGTATTCCTATGGGGTTATGCATTGGAAACCTCAGCATATTTACTGAATAAGGTGCCTTCCAAAATCTGTTCCTCAAACTTCGTATGAGATATGGAAAGAAAGGAAACCGAGTCTTAAACACGTTAAGATTTGGGGATGTCCAGCTTATGTCAAGAAAGTTGACCCAGATAAGCTGGAATATCGATCTGGAAAATGTAGTTTTGTGGGATATCCTAAAGAGACTTTAGGGTATTACTTTTGCACCGATCATCGGGTGTTTGTCTCCAGACATGCTACCTTCTTGGAAAAGGAGTTTATCCTTGAAGGAAACAGTGGGAGCAAAATTGAACTTGATAAAGTTCAAGAAGCACAAACTACTACAGATCGAGTGGAAACACCTGTTCTGACTGAACAACCTTTTGTGGAACAGCCCATTCATAGGTCAGGGAGAGTGTCTCGCCAACCTGAGAGGTAATATGGCCTTGTCATTGAGAATGAAAATGAGTTGTCGATCATTAATGATGACGACCCTGTGACCTATAATGAGGCTATGAGTAGTGTTGACTCAGAGAAATGGCATAGTGCCATGAAATCCAGAATGGAATCTATGTATACGGTATACAAAAGATAGATTATAGCAGATGGCCAGGTGGAGACCTTTAAGGCCAGGCTTTTGGGAAAAGGATTCAAACAAAGGCAATGTATTGACTTTGATGAAACCTTTTACCTGTAGCCCTGTTAAAATCAGTTCGGATTTTGCTTGCGAATGCTGCTTACTACGACTATGTGATCTGGCAAATAGCCAGATGGTTTTCTTTCCAAGGGAAATGAAAACCTAGTGTGTAAGCTGCTGCGAACCATATGTGGTTTAAAGCAAGCTTCTCGAAAGATGGAACATTCGTTTTGATGAGACAATCAAAGAGTTTGATTTTATCAAAAACGTAGATGAACCATGCGTCTACAAAAGGGTTAGTGGGAGCGCGGTAACATTTCTTGTATTGTATTGAATTAGAGTCGACACACATAACAACATAGCAGACCCACTCACAAAGCTACTTTATGAAAGTCACTTTGATCGTCATAAAGACAAGATGGGTATTAGATACCAGAGTGATTGGCTTTAGTACAAGTGGGAGATTGAAAGGAATATGTCCTAAGTCCAATCATGTATAAGAATTTAGGAATAACTTTTATGTAATCTGTTTTTGATTTCATTGATATTAATAAAAGACTTGTTTTATTTTTATTACAGGCTTTATCTATTTAAGTGTTTAAATAAGATATACCATAGTTTAGAGTAAAGCTTTTTATGGATTATGATGAGATCATAATAGTGAGACCTAAAAAGATGATAACTCTAAACTTAAATAGTTCCTGGTCATAGGATTACTAACTGGTAATTAATAATCCACAAAGATCGGTACATACTATGCTTGCTTCATTATGAAGGATGTCTGTTCTCATAGACATTTGTGTGGTGACACTATAGCTAGTATGTAGGTGCTTATTATAGAATAAGTTCACTGAACATGACTCGCACAGCTGAACAACTGATGGAGTTCACTCACGTGTCAGCAATTGTTCACATAGTGATAGTTGTACAAGTATCCTTAGACTTGAGGTCATCATAGTCATCTTGTATACACTGAACTATGCTTTGGTTTAGTTCTTAGTCTCCAGGGACAATTATTAGGGCTCTTCTGGGTATAGGAATTTGTACACGAAGATAGTGTATGATCAATAAAGGATCTACCCCTTTCAGTGAAGGAAGCGAATGTTCAAGGCTGATCCACTTATGCTAGTACAGGAATCTCTGGCCAGAGTGAATGAAATTAGAAAGGAGTTTCTAATTTGCATAAAACTACGCATAGTAAATGGTAAGCAAGTGATTAAATTAGATAGGCTTGACACGAGATCCATGCCTTGTATTTAATCGGGACATTGTAGGGTAGAAGGAGTTTATTGTACGGTAACTATTCACTGAATAGGTTCTTGGTATTCTAAGCAGTGAATTCATATTATCCGGATAGTCGCGATATGCTGAGAAGTATCCCTCACGATGTAGAATAAATGTGATTAATTAATTAATCATATTTAATAAATTAGAGAATTTATATAAATAATGATAAAATAGTTTTATTATTATTTATTTCTACTACCGGCTTAATATTGAACCTACAGGGTCACACCATAAAAAGAGAATGATTTAATGGTGGAGGAATTAATTAATAATGGCTAAATAATTATTTATTTGTGAAATACATAATTAATTGGAAAATTTAATAATTGATTAAATGAGATTTAATTGATTATAAATTAATTAAGAAAACTTCTTAATATTATTAATTAAAGGATTTAATTTTTGGAAATTAAATCAAGAGAGAGAATTATTTCTAAAATGTTTAGAAAAAGGATTAATGATTAAAAGGTGTTTTAATTATTAATGAGAATAATAAATGGGATAATAATAATAATATTTATGGGAAAATTTCAGCTGAAAATTTTACCTATAAATACACTATTATAGACCCTAATTTTATTCCAACCTGAAAACCCAAAAAGTTTGGAAAACCCAATTCTCTCCACCTCCTTCCTCCTCCTTAACATCATTTTCTTGGTGGATACCGGTAGAGTGCTTCACACTTGAGGAGAAACTGCTAAGGATCACTGATCGTTGTCTTCGAATTATTTTTAAAGGTTAGATTCGATCCCTCGAATTTTTATTCATGATCTGTATGCTTTTATTTGGATTTTGTATGTGTAAAAGTATTTTGTCATGCCCCCGCTGCGTTTAAAATCCAACAGTTCATGGATCGTTTTTAAAGGTTAAAAATTGATCCCTCGATTTTATTTACGATCTGTATGCATATTATATGGATTTTATATGTGTAAAATTGTTTTACCATGCTTCCGTGATAGGTAAAATCCTACAATGGTATTAGTGCATAGGTTGTATGCATATAGATTTGTGATAAAAATTTCAGAATTTTATGTGCTTGTATGAATTAATTATGATTTTTACAAGTTATATCATGGATTAATTACGACTGATTAGAAATCGTTTCTCAGAATTATTTTGACCGAAGATCTGGGTCTAGCATGCGCGCGTGGGGCACACGCGCTCGTGTGTCACGCGCGGCGCGTGTCAGACACGCGCGGGTCAATGGTCAGCGTATTGCTGACATCAGCAGATGACGTCATGCTGATGTCAGCTTAGGGTTTAGGGCGCGTGAAGCACGTGCACGCGTGGGGGCGCGTGGATGACAGTCACACACGCGCCTGACAGCGCGTGTGCGCGTGGGGGAGCGTGGATTTGCTTCTTTCGGCGCGTGCGGGCGCGTGCTTTGTTAGAATGAGGCGTTTTTGGTGCCGTTGGATTCGTCTTTTCGAGGCGCATCTAATGGTATATTATATGATATTTTCTGAAATAGTTTGGAACTGTTTATAGCTAATAGTTGTGTTTTAAAGCTAGTTTTGACTGTTTTAATTGCTTTTAAAAGCCTCATGTGATACATAGAGATGTATAATGCTTAGACCAATATGCTACATGATGTAACATGCCTACCTTGACATTTATTCATGCTTATATATGTGATATATGCTTAGTTTATCATGCAATGATAGATTTAGGTGAACTTAATTAACATAAGGCGTTTGTTAGACAATCTAGTATAGTGAAATTGTTTCATGACCTTAATATAAATATTATGAATACGATCATGAGATTCTTGTGTTTATGAAACACGTAATTGAATATGAATTTTCAATATTGAGAGAAAGGATGATTCTGTCAACAACAGATTTCTATCTGTAAGAAAGGGTTATTAAGTGACGCCTCTTGACAATGCTCCACCCGATCTGGGAATCATCTAATTATCGATTATTGATTTAAAATATTTAATTTAAAAGGAAGAATCTATTTATAATATGATTATGATTGTAACGTAATATAATCCCTCTAAAATTAAATAATATCAAGTAGTAATTGGCCAATGACACAACGGGCTTGTGTTGGTCATAGTCTTCCAACATGGTAGAAAGTGGTTCTTATTTTTAAATCATTGTCGTTTCGTGCTACAGCCGAGGGCTTTGATTTCGAAATAAGAAATACTTGTCTATTACATAGAGATGTGTACATTGAATTAGAATCTAAAGGTCGTTACGTGCCACAGCCGTGGGCCGTTGGAGACTGATTCAATTGTACGAAATATTGGGTTAGACTGGACTTAGAATATTGAGTTTGTCGTGCCACAACCGTGACTCAATTATTCAAGAGGCTAAAGTTATATTAGGGAATAACATAAGATGTAATTGACAAGAGTTGCCTGCCTATTGAACATCACATGACGTTTCGTGCTACAGCCGAGGTTGTGTGATGGAATGTAGGATCCCTATTCCCACTAGCATTATGAATGCTTAATTTTCACTTAGGGGGTTGAATAAATTAGATAAACTAGTGGGAGACACTTATGAATAAAGACCCGATTCATATAGTATTTTGAAATGAAATTGAATATTTTCTAAGTGTTGTTATGTGTTTATCATTTACAGATTTACTATATTCGTCATGTCTTCTGCACTATCACTCTGGAGCATACTAGATGCTCACAAGTTGACTGGTCCTAATTTAGCTGTTTGTTTTCACTGTAACAAGTTGAGGCACTGGAAGAGGAAGTACAAGGTTTACCTTGCAGAATTGAAGAAGAGGAAGGGTAGTGAGACTACCGCTTCTGATTCAGGCATGTTCATGATCGAAGTTAATATGTCACTAGGTCAAATTTCTACTTGGGTATTAGATACCGCCTGTGGTTCTCATATTTGCAATTCATTGCAAGGACTAAAGGGAAGTAGGACTCTTGAAAAAGATGAGGTGATTCTACGTATGGGTAATGGAGCAAGGGTTGCGGCCATATCTGTAGGATCATTTAGTTTACATATGCCTACAGGCAAGACTATTATTTTGAATAATTATTATTACATTCCCTCTATTGTGAGGAATATTGTTTCTATTCCTATGTTGGATTTGTATGGTTTTTCATTTATTATTAAGAATAATGAATGTTCTATCCTTAGAGATAATGTTCTTTATGGACGTGGTATTTTAAATAATGGTCTGTATGTATGTGACGTAGAGCATGATTTACTTCAGATTGAACAAACTAATAAAAGAAAACGAGTTGATGAAAATCTGACCTATTTATGGCACTGTAGGCTAGGTCATATTAGTGAAAACAGACTGCGGACATTGTATAAGGAAGGGTTACTTGACCCCTTTGATTTTGAATCATATCATACATGCGAGTCTTGTCTATTGGGTAAAATGACCAAATCTCCATTTAGTGGACATGGAGAGAGGGCTGCAGATTTGCTAGGATTGGTACACACAGATGTATGTGGACCAATGTCTACGCAAGCCATGGGTGGATTTTCGTACTTCATTACTTTCATAGATGATAGATCTAGATTCGGATATGTGAATTTGATGAAACACAAGTCTGAAGCCTTTGAAAAGTTCAAAGAATATAAACATGAAGTGGAGAAACAAACCAAACACAGTATTATAACTCTTTGATCAGATCGAGGTGGTGAATACTTGAATGGAGAGTTTCTAGATTATCTCAAAGAAAATGGTATAGTCTCCCAGTGGACTCCTCCATATACTCCACAGTTAAATGGGGTATCTGAAAGGAGAAATCGAACTTTGTTAGACATGGTTCAGTCCATGATGAGCTATGTGAATCTTCCAGTATTCCTATGGGGTTATGCATTGGAAACCTCAGCATATTTACTGAATAAGGTGCCTTCTAAATCTGTTCCTCAAGCTCCATATGAGATATGGAAAGAAAGGAAACCGAGTCTTAAACACGTTAAGATTTGGGGATATCCAGCTTATGTCAATAAAGTTGACCCAGATAAGCTGGAATCTCGATCCGTAAAATGTAATTTTGTGGGATTTCCTAAAGAGACTTTGGGGTATTACTTTTACACCGATCATCGGGTGTTTGTCTCCAGACATGCTACCTTCTTGGAAAAGGAGTTTATCCTTGAAGGAAACAGTGGGAGAAAAATTGAACTTGATGAAGTTCAAGAAGCACAAACTACTACGGATCAAGTAGAAACACCTGTTCAGACTGAACAACCTTCTGTGGAACAGCCCATTCATAGGACAGGGAGAGTGTCTCGCCAACCTGAGAGGTATTATGGCCTTGTCATTGAGAATGGAAATGAGTTGTCAATCATTAATGATGACGACCCTGTGACCTATAATGAGGCTATGAGTAGTGTTGACTCAGAGAAATGGCATAGTGCCATGAAATCCGAAATGGAATCTATGTATACCAACCAAGTATGGACTCTGGTTGAGGCGCCTGAAGGTGTTAAGCCTATTGGGTGCAAGTGGGTATACAAGAGAAAGATTGGAGCAGATGGCCAGGTGGAGACCTATAAGGCCGGGCTCATGGCAAAAGGATTCAAACAAAGGCAAGGGATTGACTTTGATGAAACTTTTTCACCTGTAGCCCTGTTAAAATCAATTTGGATTTTGCTTGCGATTGATGCTTACTACGACTATGAGATCTGGCAAATGGACGTGAAAACGGCCTTCCTCAATGGGGAACTTGAGGAGGAAGTGTATATGACACAGCCAGAGGGTTTTCTTTCCAAGAGAAATGAACACCTAGTGCGTAAGCTGCTGCGAACCATATATGGTTTAAGGCAAGCTTCTCGTAGATGGAACATCCGTTTTGATGAGACAATCAAAGAGTTTGGTTTTATCAAAAACATAGATGAACCATGTGTCTACAAGAAGGTTAGTGGGAGCGCGGTAACATTTCTTGTATTGTATATGGATGACATACTTCTTATAGGAAATGATATACCGATGCTACAATCAGTCAAAGTATGACTATCAAAGAACTTCACCATGAAGGACTTGGGAGAATCATCCTACATTCTCGGTATGAAGATCTATAGAGATAGATCTAGAAGAATAATAGGTCTTACCCAGGGTACATACATCCAGAAAGTGCTTAAAAGGTTTAGCATGGAAAACTCCAAAAGAGCTCTCATACCAATGAGCCATTGAGTGTCCCTTTCCGAAAAAAGGTCTCCTAAGACACCTGAGGAAAGAGAGCGTATGAGTAAGATTCCTTATGCTTCAGCAATAGGATCTATCATGTACGCAATGTTATGCACAAGGCCTGATGTTGCTTATTCAATTAGTGTGACGAGCAGATATCAGTCCAATCTAGGTGAAGACCACTAGAAAGTAGTGAAAAACATCTTTAAGTACTTGCGAAGGACTCAGGACATTTTTCTTGTTTTTGGTGGTGAATCTGAGTTGAAAATAGAGGGTTATACTGACTCTAGTTTTCAATCAGAAAGTGATAGCAAATCCATGTCAGGGTACGTGTTTACTCTGAATGGTGGTGCGATAAGTTGGAAGAGTTCCAAACAGTCTACAACGGCTGACTCCACAGCGGAAGCATAATATATAGCTGCAAGTGAGGCTGCAAAAGAAGCCGTTTGGATGAGGAAATTTGTTTCTGAGTTGGGAGTTGTTCCTAGCGTTGAAGAGCCTATTGTGTTGTATTGTGATAACAACGCAACAATAGCACAAGCCAAGGAACCTAAGTCTCATAAAAATTCCAAACATGTCATGCGGCGCTTTCATCTGATTAGGGAGATTGTTGAAAGAGGAGATGTCAACGTCGAGAGAGTTGACACACATAACAACATAGCAGACCCACTCACAAAGCCACTTTCTCAAAGTCACTTTGATCGTTATAAAGACAAGATGGGTATTAGATACCAGAGTGATTGGCTTTAGTACAAGTGGGAGATTAAAAGAGATATGTCCTAAGTCCAATCATGTATGAGGATTTAGGAATAACTTTTATGTAATCTGTTTTGATTTCATTGATATTAATAAAAGACTTGTTTTGTTTTTATTGCGGTCTCTATCTATTTTAAGTGTTTAAATAAGATGTACCACAGTTTAGAGTAAAGCTTTTTATGGATTGTGATGAGATCATAATAATGAGACCTAAAAGATGATAACTTTAAACTCAAATAGTTCCTGGTCGTAAGATTACTAACTGGTAATTAATAATCCGCAAAGATCGGTACATATTATACTTGCTTCATTATGAAGGATGTCTGTTCACATAGACATTTGTGTGGTGACACTATAGCTAGTATGTAGGTGCTTATTACAGAATAAGTTCACTGAACATGACTCACACAGCTGAACAACTGATGGAGTTCACTCACGTGTCAGCAGTTGTTCACATAGTGATAGTTGTACAAGTATCCTTAGACTTGAGGTCATCATAGTCATCTTGTGTACACTGAACTATGCTTTGGTTTAGTTCTTAGTCTCCAGGGACAATTATAAGGGCTCTACTGGGTATAGGAATTTGTACACGAAGATAGTATATGATCAATAAAGGATCTACCCCTTCCAGTGAATGAAGAGAATGTTCAATGCTGATCCACTTATGCTAGTTCAGGAAACTCTGGCCAGAGTGAATGAAATTAGAAAGGAGTTTCTAATTTACATTAAATAGAACTAATCATAGTGAATGGGAAAGCAAGTGATTAAATAAGATAAGCTTGACACAAGTTCCATGCCTTGTATTTAATCGTGACATTGCAGGGTAGAAGGAATTGATTGTACGGTAACTACTCACTGAATAGGTTCTTGGTATTCTAAGCAGTGAATTCGTATTATCCGGATAGTCGCGATATGCTGAGAAGTATCCCTAACTATGTAGAATAAATATGATTAATTAATTAATCATATTTAATGAATTAGAGAATTTATATAAATAATGATAAAATAGTTTTATTATTATTTATTTCTATTACCGGCTTAATATTGAACCTACAGGGTCACACCATAAAAGAGAATGATTTAATGATGGAGAAATTAATTAATAATGGCTGATACTTATTTATTTATGAAATAAATAATTAATTGGCAAATTTAATAATTGTTTAAATGAGATTTAATTGATTATAAATTAATTAAGAAAAAGTTCTTAATATTATTAATTAAGAATTTAATTTTTGGAAATTAAATCAAGTGAGAGAATTATTTCTAAAGTGTTTAGAAAAAGAATTAATAATTAAAAGGTGTTTTAATTATTAGTGAGAATAATAAAGGGTTAATAATAATAATATTTTATGGGAAATTTTTTAGCTGAAAATTTTGCCTATAAATATACTATTATAAATCCTATTTTTGCCTCAACCCAAAAGATTTACAAAATCCTAATTCTCTGCACCTCCTCCTTCATTACATCATTTTCTTGGTGGATACCGGTGGAGTGCTTCACACTTGAGGAGCAGCTGCTAAGGATCTCCGCTCGTTGTTCATGGATCGCTTTTAAAGGTTCGAAATCGATCCCTCGATTTTATTTACGATCTGTATGCATATTATATGGATTTTATATATGTAAAATTGCTTTACCATACTTCCGTGATAGATAAAATCCTACAGAAAGGAGTGGACTAAGGAATGGAACACAGTTAGTTTTGTTCCTTCTGAAAAGATTCTTGCTCAGCATCTGGCAAAAGCTGATAAAATGCTGTTAAATGATGATTTTAAGGCACAGCTGAGAGTTACTGCATTGAGTACAAGGAACCTTCAAGGTCAACACTCAACAACTCATGCCAAGGTGAATAAAATTAAAGAAACCTTAATCCGGTAAGATATGAATATGAAACTTGAAAAGAACACATTTTTTAAGCCAGCCTTTAACAGAATTGCCTACATTGAGAAAACTCAGGAGAAGCAACAAACTCAGATTGATGAAATTATAAAGAATCAAGCTTCTCAGCAAACTCAACTCAATGAGATCCAATCCTCAGTGGAATTGCTTGTCTCTCTTCTTTTACCTTCTGATGCCAAAAAGGGGGAGAAAATGATTAAGTCCAAATGCAAATCTATTCAGACACTGAAGGGAAAGGATGATGGAAATGATGACCAGGGAAACTCTGATAATGGTAGAGGTCAAGGTCAAGGCAAAGGATTTTCATCAAGTAAAGCTAGAATTACAATTCAAGGAACAAGTTCTGATACTGGGAGAAGAATAAATTCTGATACTGGTAAAAGGATAAGTTCTGGTGAACATCTGCAACTTGATGAAGAAATTTCAAAGCAATTATTTCTTAAAGAAAATCCAGGAATGGACTTTGAGAGTCTAAAGGGAGAAGAAGATAGACTCAAAGCAGAAGGTGTCAAGATGAAATCTAAAGCTTCTGTTGTTGAAAAGAAATTTCCAAAGCCTAAGGTTATTGTGATAAAGGAAAGAACAAATTCTGAGGCAACCAAAGCCAAATCATAAGTGGAAATTGATCCAAGGTCCAAGGGTAAAGAAAAAGTTGATGAACCTGTAAAGGTTTATATGCCAGTCACGGATGAAGAAATAACTGATGATGAAGAAGATGCTAGTCTTACTCTGATTATAAAGAAGATTTCTCAAACAACCTCTGACATGGCTCATGTTGTTCAGAGTCAAGATGTAGTAAGTTCTGAGTTGGCTTGATATCAGAAGATAAGGAAAAGGAAACCTCTGACATTGCTCATGTTAAACCTTCAAAGATACTCCTACCAGGATTCACCAAATCTAAACAGACTCAACCTTTGAAGACTGCAACAAGTGGTTTTGAAGCAAGAGGTTTTACAGGAAAGGAAACAAGCGATAAATATGGATAGGGTAGTTCTGATGAAAGAAGAGTACATAACACTACCAACGATCCAACTTCCATAAGTGAACCAGGTGTTGGAGCAACTCCTGAGAGATTGAATCGACTTGAATCTGTACAAATAGTTTACCATACCTTTTTGAAAGAACATATCTTGTTATATTTTATGACAGATGGAAGGATATACCATATCAGGAAGAATGCTATTCCACTGAAGTATTTTGAAGAACTGGAACATGTTCTATTCCTACTTCAAGTGAAAGACAGATTAACAGATAGTGCTGCAGGTTATTTAAAGTCACAAATTCAAAGACAGAAGAAGCTTTATTCTGTAAAGTCTGACAGCACATACTGTCCCAAGTACAGAGATCACAAAGGTGATATTGTCGATATGAAGCCTAACTCTGCTAAGATTATAACTACTTTTCTGGGTTATAAGACTGTGGAATTTAATCTAGAGTCTGACAAGTCATATCTGATCAGACTAGATCAGGAGATAAGAAAATCTAAGATAAATGATCTCAGAGCAGCTATTTTTTAAACTGGTGAAGATACAGCTGAATAGATAAATGCTAAAAGGAGGATGGTCAATGAACTTGAATATGCTGAGAGATGTTTGTTGAAGAACTATCTCAGAACAACTCCTGATATCAAAGAGATCATAAATTGAAGTCAAGTCAAAGATCTACAACTGCTTAAATTTTGAAGTGTATACAGACTGAAGCTGTTATCAGACCTTGAGGATGGTAAAGCTATAAGGACTGTAAGTTGTAGTTATCTAGTCAAATTCTCATGCATTTGTACTTAATTTTTTTGACATCATCAAATATCTGTTGAACTTGTATATTATGCTAATTTACAAGTTGGGGGAGATTGTTAGATATATTTGTGATGTCATATGTAATATGATTTGTGTTCAGTTTTCAGATCTTAACTAACAGGACAAATCAATACTTAACTGGAAATTAGTACTTATACTGAAGTCAGGACTTAAGATATCAGAACTTAAGTTATCAGGAGATATTTATCAGGAGATAATATGAGGACTTAAGGTGACTTTCAGATAAGGCAGGCAGCTGATTGAAAGGAAAGAAGATCGAGACTAAGACAGTAAGAAATATGCATGGAGAAGAATTCTATGAAGAATAGAATACTTGGAAGAGAAGATATCTGATTGATATATTTTAGGAAGCATAAATATATTCAATATCAATTAGAACTTATCTTGTAACGGTGTAGTATATAAATACAGACATAGGGTTTACACTACATGTGTTATCATTATCGAAGTTATTATTCTTTGTAACCCTAGCAGCTCTCGTGATAATTTGTTCATCACTGAGAGAGGACAGTTCCATATTGTAACAGAGTTTATTGTGTTGAATAAAATATGCGTTCTGTTACTTGTGTTCTTTAATTCAATTTGATTGTAGTAAATATTGTATTCAACCCCCTTCTACAGTGTGTGTGACCTAACAAATATCTTCTGATAACTTAAGTTCTGATACCTTAAGTTCTGACTTTAGTGTAAGTACTGATTTCCAGTTAAGTCCTGATTTGTCCTGTTAGTTAAGATCTGAAAACTAAACACAAATCAGTATTAGACATGACATCACAAATATATCTAACATATTATCTACTTCAGTCGTTGTCATTCTTTCAAGTTGTGACGTGTAAGATCGCAACTAAACATCAATATAAACCAACACGATCATATATTTAATGAAGGCTATAAGCCAAAAATTATATGTGTGTCTGTATTCATTTTCTACCATACATTTCAAAGAAAATAACATATGAGAAATATACTGGTATATAACTCACTTTGGACGATTAAAGAGAATAATAACAAGATATTTTGGAGGTCGATTACTTATACATAACACAATCTTTAGCCAGTGTGATGCACGGGCATTCTCTAAATATGTATAAATATTGATTTGTTCATAATTATTCAATTTGTTTGTATGTTAAAAATGTGATTAAAAATATTTTATGTATTTGATGTGTTAAAAAATGTGATTGATTAGTGATACAACACTTAGTGTCAATACATGTTTGAATTGTACTTATATATATATATATATATATGAAAGTTCCTTAATCTTTGTCTAAATTTGAAATTATTTGTACCATAAAAATATAATAGTTAAAGTGATAATAGTATATATAATTGATCTAGTTAGATGCATAAATAGTTCAATACACATATGTATGCTCGATACGTAGTTTTTTCAGTTGACATCTAACTCATATGTTATTAATTATCAAATTTATAATATGAATACATGAATTATAAATGTTAATATTTAGAATTTTAAATTTCACTGAAATATCAAAAAGTACTTAATTTGAATTAGGTTTACGTTTGATATGTTTCTCACGTATAAGTATTGGATGATATATTATTATGAATAATATTATTGACAAAATATATGTATATATGGACTTATTAATCAAACATAAATCTAAATCAAAATAAGTAGTTTTTGATATATATTTCAGTGATATTTAAAAATATAAATATTAATGGTGCATTAATTGAAATAATAAAGCTGAAATAAATATCATTAAATTATGAACGAACATGAAAATATGTATAATTCGCTGATTTTTTTTAGATTATTTTATGTGTTTATATTATAATTACGGTTAGATTATTTTTTGTGTCAAAAATGTAATTGATGAGTAAAAATTAGGAGCCCGATCGAATATTCAATTCGAGTATTCACTTTTAAAATGCTAGTCTGGTTCAAATAAGTACATATACATGTGTGTGTGTATATCTATGTATATATGTATATATAAATATGTATATGTGTATACTAATCATGTAAAATTAATAAATTTTAACAAATGATTATTTAGTTAAATAAATTTTATATTTACGTTAATGTATATATAAAGTACACAATGGTGAAGCATATTAATGATGCGTCAATTAATATATATTAATTATGAGCAACAAATATTATATAAGTATTAATAGTCAACTAATAAATATTAATTGTGAGAATAAATATAAAATAAATATTATATAGATATTAAGTAGGGGCATAATAGTCATATAAATTAATTTACTCAACAAACTCGCTTGTTGTTGTATTATATATATAGAGAATTAAATATCTTATAATAATGGAGATATTAATACGAAATAAATAGGATGAGGTTAAAATGTCTTTTTACATCTTAGGGGGTATAACAGTCATTTTACTTGATTAAATTGTCTCATTGAAACCCCCACTTGCTCTATTATATATATAATAGATTTGATTAAAAGGGAGCGACATGTAACCGCCGCCCAAAAGAATTTAATTAAGAGTTTACATGTTTCAGGTATTGCGCCTAGACAATAAATGAATATATTTGGAAAAATGCACGGAGGAGAGGAGCAAGTAGGGTTTCATGCCCAACACTTTAGAAATGTTGTGCGAGATTTTAGAAAATATAATTTGGGTGTGAATGATGCGCAAGTGGGATTGGATTTGTTACAAGAAAGTGGAGGAAATTTTTTTATTCGGACTCTAATTGATGAAGAAGGAAGATTGAAGTGTCTTTTATGGGTTGACCCCCGGTCGTTGTTGGCCTACAAAAATTTTGGTGATGTGGTTGCATTTTATACAACATATCGAACAAATAGGTATGTTATGCCGTTTGTGCCGTTCACCGGGGTGAATCATCACTATCAATCGGTTCTCTTTGGATTTGCACTAATGCGTGATGAATTGAAGACTACATTTGAGTGGGCTTTGGGTACTTGGTTAGAGGCCGTTGAAGGAAAAGCAACTTTGGTTATTATCACCGATCAAGATCAAGCAATGGCGGGGCAATTCAATCTCAACTACCGAACACGACACATTTGTTGTGTTCGTGGCACATTAGTAACAAATTTTTTGAGAAGCTCTCAACCTACTATGCAAAGGAGGAATTTAAAGGTGACTTCAACAATTGCATATATCACTCGTTGACCGAAGAAATTTTTGAGGATAGGTGGAAAGCATTGATCTTGAAGTACAAGTTGGAGGATAATACATGGTTGCAAGGCTTGTATAATTTGAAGCATAAGTGGATCGATGTTTATACACGTAACATTTTTTTCGCGGGTCAAAAAACAACTTCAAGAAGCGAAGGAATGAATGCCTTTTTTGATGTTTATGTAGGGTCTTGAACGGGGTTGAAAGAATTTGTTGAGGGTGCATAAAAAGCGTTAGAAAGAGAATTTATGCGTGAGAAAGAAGAGGATTATAATACACGTCATAAAATTCGTTGCATGCGACTGAAGACCGCCTTGGAGCAACATGCCGCTTCCATTTATACGAAAGAGATGTTCAAAAAATTTCAAGACTAATTGGTTGAGGCCGCAAAGTACTTTGTGGAGAAGGATATAGACCGTTTCTTAAAAGATGTGGAGGACACGTACTACAAATGTTATCGACCATTAATGGTTGAGTCTAAGAGAACCACTTATCCCGTTACCTTCAATAAGTTGTCATTTCGGGGTTCTTGCATATGTAGAATGTTTGAGCATTCGGGCATGCCGTGTCGTCATATTATTGCCGTGTTGACAAAGAGGTGTGTGGCCGAATTACCAGAACATTTTATGAAACGGAGGTGGACTAGGGATGCCAATATAGTTGATGGTGTGTTGCCATATCACATGCCCGAATATGATGCCTCATCCCATGATTTGACTCCAACGGAAAGATTTAATCACATGACTTTACTCACTATGGGGTTTAGTCATATTTGCATGGCGTCGAAGGAACGTTATAAGTATGCTGTGAGAGTTATTAATCGAGAGACTGAAATTATTGAGAAAATGCCCGTGCATGGGGTGGAAGGTGTTAAAATTGAATTTGATACCAAAATTACTCAAGAAAGTGAAGAGAAGTTGCATGAAACTTTTCTTGACCCCGTTGTTTCGAAAACCAAAGGACGCAAAAAAAAGCACCGAATTATAAGTCCCATTGAGGAACTTGCAAAGAAAAAAAGAAAATACGGACATTGCAACATTGAGGGACATGATGCTTGGAAAATGTTCCGTGAAATTGGAAGAATTGAGAAAAAGTCAAAGTGGCCAATTGTAATTCAAATTTTATATAACAATCTCTTATATATTGTTTTTTCATGCTTTTAGTAGTTCCACCTCATTTTGCTAACATGCATTTGTTCCACCTCATTTTGCTAACATGCATTTGTTCTTCTTATATGTAGGTGAAATGGCCAATACTTCGGATGACGAGTCAGTGTCTCACATTAGCAACACATTCTCGGACTCGGACTCCGAATTCGAGGATTGTATGTCACCAACATTTAGCGAGTTGGATGTAATCGCTCGTGAATGGAGCGAGGAACTAGCACAGTTTAACGAAGGACCTCCCCTAGTGGAGGAAGAAGACCCGGAGTTGCACCCTCCAGAAGAAGAGGCATACCGTTCAAAGCTTTGGGCCAAAGCATGCCACTGGTTAACCCTTCCTTGCATGTTTGTAAGAGTTTGGAGCAATGTGCCGCCTTACTTTCTCCCGTTCTTCAACTTGGGTAAGGATTCCCCCGATGGCCCTTGGAGACTGTCCGAATGGGATTGCGGTAAAATTGTGGAATGTGATAGGATCGCGGACATACGTAAGTTGAAGCCTCGTGAGGGTGCCACCCGAGACCAAGTACGCATTGATCACGTCAAGGGTTGGGTGTCCCACTTACATGGCGACGATACCACCGCATGGGCTTGGAGGCGTGCACCATGGTGCAAATTCACTCTCTACAACGGGTCAAGCACCATTCCCGTCACAATATGGAATGATCACGAGACCCATGTCGAAGTCACTAAAGATGTGCTCCGCGAAGGATGTGGTGTTGTGCTCTATTGGGTTTCATGCATTATCAGGGTCGACCCCCCCCCCGGGTCTCAACACACCGACTATCGGGCGGCTTCTCTAACTTTTTACAGATATTTAGTTAGTTAGGGTAGTTCGTACGAGAATTCCCTTTGTTTAAGTATTTTGTTGTATTTCGATGTAATTTTATCAAACTAGACAAGTTATGCACTTATTTGGATTTGAATTGCGATAATTATGTAATTTCTAATTTGTCATTGATCCATTACTTGAAAATTATTATGTCGAAACATAACTCATTTAATGTGATATGAAATAGAATACACATTTATTTTGTAATATTTATGCTTATCATGCATGGGAATTTACATGCAAAGTTGGCAAAATGACCATATGTTAGTCATTATAGCCAAGTAATTCTTAAATTTTGGAAGCCATAAGAAACGATATTCTAATCAACATTTTATTGCATAATGCAGTTCATATAGTTGAAATACATCACTATTTTACAGATTTCACATAAAATAGGGGATAAAAATTTCAGAATCTTTCTGTCCCTTCCGCGGAAAATAACCGCAGAAGGCATTAACCCTTCCGCGCTTATTTTCCGCGGAAAGGACAGAAAGTTTTTTGGAAATGTGCCTTCTGTAAAGGCACCATCCCACCTGTTTTACATGATACCAACCAAACAACCAATAGTATACGCACAGTTAAACAACATCAACCTGTAAATTGTAAAAAATAAATTCGCCAAATTTAGGCACCCCTCCAAATATGGGCCAAATCGCCAAAAATTTACAAAACCTCAAATTTTGAAATTTCTCCAAACCTTTTAAAATTTGCACACAAGTGTATGGGGGCCATTATATATACAAATCAATAAAAAATAGAAACAAAAAAAACTAAATAAAGGGACGGGAAAGGGACGGTCGATAAACGGCCGATATAAAAGAAACAAGTTTCAATTGTCATTAAATCAAATAAAGGGCACACGATGATGTTCGAATGTAACGAAACAAGTTCAACTACACTGCACAAGCATAAGATGAAGTCACAAGTTCAACTAAGCTGCACAACTAGACGAATGACCTAACTACTACTCCTTCCAGCTACCCTCTTCATCCTTTGCCTCGTGTGATGTGTTGGTATGGGTTTAGCCATCCCTCTTTGAAGCTCATTCGCAATCCTATAACTAAAGGTCTCCACGTTCGAGGCATCCCAACACACTTTAGCGAGGTCATATCCCTGCAAGGTGTAGTCCATATATTTGCACACGTACACACCGCAATCTGAGTAGTTATCTTGTTTAGGTATTGCATCCCAAACATGTACTAAAGGCTCTTCATCTGAGAAATTTCTATTCTTCCCAACATTACCAAACATACCTGTATCAACTCCAACCTAACACACAACAAAAAACAACATCAGTTCACGAAAGTAATAAGGAAAGATTTAGAAATTACAATATAAGGTGTCGTCGAGGAACTATTACCACACACTCTTCCTCTTCAGGATATTTAGCATTGTAGTTCATAGGATCAAGTACCATCACGCCCCATTCCTTCACAGAAAATACCATGAGAATCCAATGGTTCTCGTTCACGTTCGCGGGAAGAAATATGTAGTCCACCTGGTTAATTGGTGGACCTACCCCACAACTCGCCCAATTAAGAAAGAAATTCAAGGTCCTCGCATAATAGGTACGTGAGTAGTCCACTTTCTTCGCCAACTCCATAAAAAGTGGATCCATGAAGTAGTATGAAGGCATCCTCAAATACACCCCCGCGGCAGTTATGGCCTCCTCACGATCACGCAACAACCACTGCAAGAAATAGTTATACCATAAGTGAAATAAAAAGAACAACATAAATGAAAGAAGGTCAAAGATTATACCATGTAGGCATATATGATCCTATCATCTAGCCATGCTTTGGGTTCCAAACTCTGCATAACACTTGTGTCCAAGGTCCACTTAAGATCGTGTTTAATAGGACCACTTCCGGGAAAACCACCCCATACCCAATCCCTCCTAATAGCGTCCATCCTCTCCCACTTTAGTCTCTTATTTATCCCCCATTTCTCTTCCACAGGGCGGCGGATATCCATCTTCTCAGCCCTCGAAGACGACCTTGCTGCAAATACAGATGCCTGTGTCAGGCCCTGTGACACTTGCTGAGACGGTTGTGTCATGTCAATTACATCGGCCTCTCGAGTCTCTCCAACTGTAGGCCTCATCGCCTCGGGAGAAAGATGAACATGCTGGAACACTGGAGCCATATATGTCGGACCTCTAACATCCTGCATGAATCGACCGTACGGCTTGAGAAATATAGGGGCAATCCTCCCAAACTCCTGCTCATACTCAGGGGGAATGCTACTATCCATAGCTTGCAGACATGCCAACCCCTTCTGTATCTGCAAAAAACATTTGTGGCATATAATCAGATGTTACTATAATGCAAAGGAGGAAACAATTCTAAAAAATATCGGGGAAACAATTATTAACAAACTTACAAGGTCAAATGCCTGGGAGTTGTTAAACAACTCCCGGGTGCTATACTGTGGCTCTGGAAATGGTTGTGGCTTCCCAACACGCATCCGTGCAATGCCTGAGTACCACTGCATGTAGCCTGTGTCATCCACTGCGTCTGGCTGATGGAAAACTCCAACCTCGGGGTGCTAACTAAAACGGGTCCACTCACCAATCTCAGCAAATCATATACCCCGCCAGTCATAGGGATTAAACGGAATCATAGGCTTCCTATACTCTATCATGTTAACAGGTGATCGTGGAATACCCTGTCTGAACCTGAACTGTCTCATCACCCTATCAGAATGATGATGCTCAACAACATCGTAGCATAGCACTGGAAACCTGGCAAGACCAAAGAAATGAGCCTCCCAATCCTCAGCCGATATGTCATTGATCCCCATCTGAATCCTCCTCCACCTCGTGAAAGTGGGCATATGGCGTCCACGCCACAATATCAGCTGCAACTCCATCAAACTCGCCTCTATAATGTAGCAAACTATGATGAGGCGCCAATCTACTATCACGCCTACCTATAGCCCGTTTCCTCTTAACAACAATCCCAGTCCCGGGAACATCCTCATCCATAGGATCATCAGAAACAACGCCAGCCTGCACCTTACCCTTTCCCTCTTTCCCCTACCCTTACCCTTAACCTCCTTCACCTCCGGTACCTTCTTCCCCCTAACCTCCTTCCCCTACTTCCCTTTCACCTCCTTCCCCTTCACCTCATTCCCCTTCACCTCATTTCCCTTCTTCCCCTTCTTCCCCTTAGGCTCCTCCTCCGCCTCCTCATCGGCCTCCTCCTCCTCATCAACAACCTCCTCAACCGGCCTAGCCCAGAACTCAGCAACTGGATATGAATCCCTGATAGGATCAGGAAGAGGTCTCTCAATCAAAAACCGCTCATATGCCCACAGCTGCAACAACCACGTACAACATGCAATCCTCTTGGCCCCTTTCTGTGCTGCATGTTCGAGCCCCCTATACATATATGAAAGAACCGCAGAACCCCAAGACCATCTCTGCACACCCGTAAGATAGCGGAGGTGTCCAATGTACTTCGGGTGCACCACATTCCTGCTACTGGTAGGAAATAGAACAGAACCAACGACCAAGAGCAAGTATGCCTGTGTGTGAATAGCAATCCTCCTCGGATCAAGACCCGGATCAGCCCTCCCATATCTCTTATACAACCATGTGTACTTTATGCCGGCTCTGGCACATGCCTCCTTCACCTCGTCTTCATCCAACGGCTCAAACCAGTGTCTCGAAAAATACGCCAAACCACTATCCAGACCGTTGCCAACTAACGCATGTCCAGCAACCGGTAAACCCAAGATATAACCAACATCCTCCAAAGTCACTGTCATTTCCCCTGTCTCATGAAGAAGGTGTGGGTCTCGGGACGCCACCTCTCCACAAGTGTCGTGACAAGCCTAGCATCATTCTACAAAACCACGCCCGGATTTGCAAACACACCAAAACCAATGCTATGCAACAAGTCCTTCTGTGCATCAGACAAAACCCACCTACATATGTTCTTGTTCCCACAATAACACTCCAAAGGATCCCGCTCATGTCCCTCCCAAACATCTGAACTCACATGATAGGAGTTATCAAAGATAATGTCATGACTAACTGGACCCGGCAATATGTTATCCATCCTGAAATAATAACATAAAAATAATTCAATAATCTTGATGTAAACCATATAATCCATAAATTTATATGTATAAGCTATCCCAACAACAATAATACACATCAATTCTCAATCATCCACAACTATGACATTCACGCAATCATTCACCACAAGGACACGATTCAAACATAAGGGATTATGCAATGGTATTACAGGGATTACGCAATTGAAATTCAAATAACACGATTATACAAGGATTATAAATCGCCAGGACAACACGATTATTATAACATATACATACACGATTACAACTTAATAAAGAACATTACTGAGATTGAACCATCCAATTATAAATCCAGAATTAAGTTCAAGAGTCATATACAATATTTACAACTTAATAAAGAACAAGAACACAATTACAAGAAATCCAATTGAAAAATACCCACATGCATCAAACAAACTAGCACTAACTGCATTACACAAAACCCCAAATCATAAAGATAAAAATAAACAATAATCAAGAAAACCCCATCTAGAAGTGCAAAACATATAAAAAAATCACAACATATACATACATGATTATATACAATTACATACACCGATTACTAGCAACAACAACATAATCTCGCACGGATTAATTACGATTTCTATTCAAGAACCCTAAAAACCCGATTGAAAACCCGATCTCTATTCAAGAACCCTAAAAACCCGATTAATAACCCGACCCAAACATAAAAACTAGAGAAAAATTGAACATTTTACGCTTGTTGATTCGTGTTTATTCACTCTCCTCTCCAAGCGCACTCTAATCGGCATCCAATCGCACTCTAGTCGCCCAAAAATCGTGTATATATCGTGTGTAAAGAGTTTTATGCTAATACTAACTGTAACCGGGTTGAAACTGTGTTTAATTGATCTCCAGGGCTTCCGCGTAAAATAAGCGCGAAAACAGTTTAAGGGCAAATTTGTCATTACAGGTTCTGCGGAAAAAAAAGCGTGGAAGGGCAACTTTCCGCGGAAAAAAAGCGCGAATGGACGAATTTTTTTATTTTAATCCTGGTCAATCCAACAGCCATGAAATAATGTGTTGGTTAAGGGTCTCTGACACATGATTGTAAGGGAACAGGACCCCTAAATAATAATAAACTTAAAAAAATAAAAATATTATATTCTCCGTTACCAAAACAGTCCTAAAAAATAGTGCGGAAGTAACCGATATTTGAAAAGAAAAAAAAAGGAAAGAAAGCAGTGTAATAGTCGGAGAAAATGTAAATAAGGACACGTCCGAAAAAGAGGATAAAAAATACGTAGGAGATTACTACAAAACAGGCACCCCCTTCTCTCTCTTCATAATATTCGTGCCCCCCGTCGTTGCTTCGTGCGTTTCCATCTTTGTCCTTACATAAACCCTCCTCTCTCTCTCTCTCCAAAACACCATTCTCTACTGATCAAGGTACGTACTATTCTTCAAACTGCTTCACTCTATAAGTTTATAGCACTTTTTTTTTGTTTATTTGCAGTTTTACATATCATCATCTTCTTGCTTTGTATGTTAATTATATATGGTCCTCTGTTGTGATTTTATCTTCTGCTTAATAATTTTAGGTAGCTTCTTTTCTCCTTTGTAAATTTTACTTAAAAAACTTGTTGCAATTATATTCTACTTGTACACTGGTATGTGCTACAAAGTGTCTTCCACATGAATAAAACTTTTTTATTTTTGGTTTACATGGTGTCCGGGCATGGCTTGCTCTTACCACGACTAATCCTGCACCGTGAATTGCACAGTATTGGATCACATGAATAGAACTTTGTTTAACCAACAAAAACATTTAATTGGTACACTAATTTATTTGTTTTTTCTGCAACTTTCATTGATATATGTTAGTGTAATTTGAAGGCGATAGCTAAGACACATTAAAGTTCTAATATGCTATAGTTGTTGGTTGAGGGTAAGGTCACATGTTTAACACTTCTTTCGTGCCTTTCATATAGACCTCAGTTTATTTTATTTTATATATTTTTGCACCTCTTTCTTATGGACCTAGTTTGCATCTGAATTAACGATTAAATTTTGGTGTCAAAATCATAAACTTCGTACTTATAGAGGTATGCATCATCTGTGCCTCGGTTTACTTGATTTTTAACTTTATTGTTATTTGATAAACTTGATTAAATGTTACTCACTTACTCCTGGCTGGAGTTGTGTGAGGTTTCATGTTCAATACTTGAGTTATCTATACAAACTTATAGATTAACATCAAAAATTAAATTACAAGGTATTCAATATAATGTGGGACCGGTGTCATAAGCGATTTGGAAGACTTATCGATACAGACAAGTGTCTGTGTTGTATTCTGTTTCATGCTAATGGTTTCAAACCATAAGTTTCTAATTTCTTGTTCTTGCTAATGACTTGAACCTGTGTGATTTTGTTTTATTTGCCTATAGCTTCAAAAATTGATGATACCTTTTTATTATCTGCCACTACTACCCTTGATATTCTTTTCTCAAAGAGTCGAAAATGAACATGAATGTATTACGTATATAAGTGATTTCGTCTTTTAATTAACCTTTTTGTAGTCATTATTTGACTACTGGATACCTAATATGTTAGACAACACATACATCAGGAAACTACTGGATCGCTGTTATAAATAGATAAAATATATTTAACATATTTTGATAGTATTAATAAAATCTCTGATTTCTCATAATATTTAATAATGATTTTTCCAAAAAGCAAAAAGTAGCCTCCTCATAACATAAATTGGAAAGTTACATTATTTTGGTTGCTTCTAGACTATCCTGACACACCAGTCTTTTTTCAGAGATATTTTCTCCAACTGCAGTTTGTTTGAGATGGCTGATGCAGAGGAAATTCAACCACTTGTTGTTGACAACGGAACTGGGATGGTGAAGGTTAGACGAATAACAGATAGTTACTTAAAGCTTTGTCATAGTGCAAGGACATCAGGTGCTGTGTCTACTATTTTCTCTGTAAAAATATATCTTATACAGTGTTTTAATTTGACAGGCTGGCTTTGCCGGTGATGATGCACCAAGGGCAGTGTTCCCTAGTATAGTTGGTCGCCCTCGACATACAGGCGTAATGGTCGGTATGGGCCAGAAAGATGCTTATGTTGGAGATGAAGCTCAATCAAAAAGAGGTATCCTCACTTTGAAGTACCCGATTGAGCATGGCATAGTTAACAATTGGGATGATATGGAGAAGATTTGGCATCACACCTTCTACAATGAGCTTCGTGTTGGTCCAGAAGAGCATCCAGTACTTCTTACTGAGGCACCACTTAATCCCAAAGCAAATAGAGAAAAAATGACCCAAATCATGTTTGAGACATTCGATGTGCCAGCAATGTATGTTGCTATCCAGGCAGTTCTTTCCCTTTATGCAAGTGGTCGCACAACTGGTTAGTATGATTATATATATCACTACATATTTATAAATTATGGAATGTGCTTGTGGTGACATGGTGTTTTTTACGCAGGTATTGTGCTTGATTCTGGTGATGGTGTGAGTCACACAGTTCCTATTTATGAGGGATATGCCCTCCCCCATGCCATTCTTCGTTTGGATCTTGCTGGCCGTGATCTCACGGATTATCTCATGAAGATTCTCACTGAAAGAGGTTACATGTTCACGACTACTGCTGAAAGGGAAATTGTGCGAGACGTTAAGGAGAAACTTGCTTATGTTGCTATGGACTTTGAGCAGGAGCTGGACATTGCTAGGAGCAGCTCCTCAGTGGAGAAGAATTATGAGCTTCCGGATGGACAGATGATCACTATCGGAGCTGAGAGGTTTCGTTGTGCAGAAGTCTTGTTCCAGCCATCACTGATTGGAATGGAAGTTGCAGGAGTTCATGAAACGACCTATAACTCGATCATGAAGTCTGATGTTGACATTAGGAGAGATTTGTATGGAAATATTGTTCTCAGTGGTGGCTCCACTATGTTCCCTGGTATTGCAGACCGAATGAGAAAAGAAATAGCTGCTCTTGCTCCTAGCAGCATGAAGATCAAAATTGTAGCACCACCTGAGAGAAAGTACAGTGTATGGATAGGGGGTTCGATCCTGGCATCTCTTAGTACCTTCCAGCAGGTTATAATCTCTCTTCTAGAGCTCATGATTCTCGTTTATACATTATAATATTTTCTTTATATCTTGATTATCGTTTTGGCTCAGATGTGGATCACAAAGGCAGAGTATGATGAGTCTGGTCCTTCAATTGTTCACAGAAAATGCTTTTGAGATGGATATGAAATGATCCGTGTGAGTGATATTAGTCTTTTTTATAATTTGAATCTGTCATGTGAGATTTGATTAAATTTGATATCAATAAAAGTGCTCTTTAATGTCTTAGGCATTCGATAATGTTGGTTCACTCCCCAGATTGCCTAATATTTGCGTTTTCACATTGTTTCAGGTTTGGGATACCTCTGTCAACAAGTAGCAGCAAGTTGGTTGTGTTATGTCTTTCAGTTCTGTTTCATGGGATATGTTTATGCATTAGACTCTGTGTTTATGTATAATCAGGCTTGGTTTTGGCTTTTAGCTATAATCTGTCATCAGAAGGTTTATGGTATATCCGTTTGTTATGTTTATCCAAAACTTGTTAAATAGTTAGACCCTAATAAAGATGGAGCTTGCGAAAATAAATATTAGCATATTCTACCAACATGGTTTGCATGGATTTTCCTCCTCTCAGATTCGGATGTAATTGAGCCGTGCACTTTAGGCACGAGTTCAAACTCAATTGAGCTCGACCAAACCATGATTTTAAGTTTCAAACTAGGCTTAACAAATGTTGGATTCAAGTTTTGAATCTATTCTACTAAATAAACAAAAGCTGAAATGTAAACTCTGTGTCAAAGTGTTAGTATGTGATATATTCTGATGCTTAAAATCTTGTCTTGCTCCGGACTCAGCTGTCAGTTTTTGACGGTCCAACTCTGTAGCAGAACGGTCTCGTCAAAAATCCCACCATCTCTGTATCTCTGTTCGATTAAAATGGTTACTATTGTTGCGTTTTACTAGTGATACTCTAAACTCTAAAGCATTCTCTCTATTTTCTCATTTACATTTTTTTGAAAAATAATTCTCATCAAATATTAATTAAACCTAAATTTTGTAATTATCTTTCGTCTTATGTTAAATATGTGTATCAGTGAATGCGCCCAGCGTCCACCGGTTTTGCCTAGTTTGTGCTATTTCTGAGTATATATTTCTTATAAAGATATGTGTATTACCAAAAATTCTTTCAGGATATGTGAAAAATTGTGACATAGTCTGCTAATTTGCCCACTAACAAATTTTTAATTAGAATTACAACGGTTGACCCAGTTCTAATTAGACTTACCCGGTTCTAATTAGACTTCATCATGTCGTATACTTTCGCGTAATGTAACTTCATGTTTCGTGTATTATATTAAAAAATTATATTTAACATTTATTCCTTTATACGTTATTAGTCCACCCTCCTCGAACAATCTTAGCATAAACCCATCTTTAAAAATCTAAAAAATTATGCTAACATACTTTATTGCAATACAATAAACTAAAATCCAAGACAAAATCTATGATTAGATATCCCTATACTGAAGAAATCCTGATAATATACTCTAGAGTCTAGAATATATACAGCAGGCAGTGCTTAACATTTTGGTAGTGCACACTTTTAGCTCCCCTGTGTTTGTTTTGTTCAGGTTTCCTCAGTGTTGATACTTGATAGCCCATCAGCTTTTGGCCTTTTCTTCCCTTTTCCTCAGCCTCAGGGGGGCATCACAACATTTTTTAACTTAAAACTGGCCCCCATCAATTCCCATTCATTGTATCTGCATAAACCCTTATTTGTCACCACTACATCTTTTTTATTTACAAATATAATAATACCATTTCTTTTTATTTCATTATTTATATTCAGATCTTCCCAGTTTTCCTCCAACCTCACTAAAGCTCTCAACTTCTTTTTCATCAGTTTGGAGAATACCCTTTGAGTTTCTTGATCTCTCTCAGCTATCAATTTGTGTAAGTTCTAAAAAAGACTCATTTTTTATTGTTCTTTACCAATTGTGTGGATATATGTGTAAATCTACTTATGTTTACTGCTGTAAATCCTTGTTTGATGTTTTTTTGAGTGGTGAAAGTTGTTGTCTTTTTCTTGATTAGTTGATTTTGGTGGTTGATTTTTAGAGATGATTTGTATGTGCTTTTTTGTAAAGTTTGTGTCTTTTTCAAATTGGTTGTTGATTTGTGTTGATATTATTAGTTGGAAATGAGATATTTTTGAGGCGGTGATTTGGGTTTTGGTTGATTTTGCATTGTAGATTTAAGAGGTATATTGAGGGGTGGATTCGATGGAGTAGAAAATGTGGCAATTGATGTGATTTTGTGTATGTATGTTGGTGTATAGCTATAAATCGAGTTTGATAAAGGGTTTCTAGGTTACGGGTTTTTTTGTAAGTTTGGTGAGAGTCCCTTGTAGTAGCGGAAAATGGAAGGTAATTTGCAATCGGGAAATATGCTTGGAATGGGGTCGTATGGAGGACTTGACTTGCAAGGGTCTATGAGAGTGCACCATCATCAACAACCATCTTCACTCCAGCATCAACATAATTCTAGTCCTAGACAAGGGCCGATTGCTCATCCGTCGATCCATGAAAATTTTGCCCGTCCAACTGGAGGCAGACAAGATTATGATCAGACAGTTTCTATGGCTGAATACTGTAAAGTTGATAGGGGTAAGCATTCTGCAAGTGATGATGAGGAGCTGAATTTGACAGATGATGCTGCTGATGGTCATAGTCATGGGAGTAGAGGAAAGAATATTTCACCCTGGCATCGAGTGAAATGGACTGATACAATGGTTAGAATTTTGATAACTGCTGTTTCATACATAGGCGAGGACGCTGCTGCGGAGTACGGTGGTGGGGCAAGAAGGAAATATGCAAATCTACAGAAGAAAGGTAAATGGAAATCGGTTTCAAAGGTTATGGCTGAAAGGGGTCATTTTGTTTCACCTCAACAGTGCGAAGATAAGTTTAATGATCTTAATAAAAGGTATAAGAGACTAAATGAGATCCTTGGGAGGGGAACTTCTTGTGAAGTTGTTGAGAATAACTCACTTTTGGAGGTGATGGATCACATACCGGAGAAACTGAAAGAGGAAGTTAGGAAAATTCTTAGTTCAAAACATTTGTATTATGAAGAGATGTGTTCTTATCATAACGGAAATCGGCTGCATCTGCCTCCAGATCCTGAATTGCAGCATTCTTTGAGGTTGGCTCTCAGAAGCAAAGATGATCCCGAGAATGACACAAGGAAGCACCCACACCATGAAATTGACGATGATGATCAAGACATAGAGATGGAAGATCGAGATGTGGAAAATCATGCATCCCATGGGGATCACAAAGAAACATATGGGATGGCAGGGGTTTCTTTGAAGAGGGTTAAACAATGTCGGGGTCATGAAAGTAATGCCTTTGGTAAGTCCGTCTCTTCTTTGGACTGTAACAGAACTTTTAACTCTCAAGCACAAGTTGCTCATGTTGATATGAATCAAGTATTACCAGAAGTTATGAATGCAAATGTGTCGCAAGCACAGTGGATGGAGCATCATTCAATGCAAATTGAAAGACAGAAGCTACAACTTCAGGTGCAGATGTTAGAATTGGAGAAAGAACGGTTTAAGTGGCAAAGATGTTGCAGGAAAAGAGACAAAGAGCTGGAGATGATGAAAATGGAAAATGAGAGGATGAAACTAGAGAATGAGCACATGGCATTAGAACTGAAGCACAAGGAGATGGGCACAGATAACTGATTACTCTGTATCTTTATACTTGCAATTAGTTTGAGAAGTTTTAGCATTATTGTGCTGTAGACAATAATACATAAAATTGAATTGGAAAACTTGTGTTAGTTAATGTGTCTGCTGGCATATGATAAATTAATCATTTTTATTATCTAGCTTTTATCTTAAAGATTTAGCCTAATATTTATAAATGTGCAGCATCTGGGCCTCCTTTAATATCATCTTTTTGGTACTTTTTTTTTCTAACGCAACTCTTGAACTTGTTACTCTAGATTGTAATTTGGTTAGCGGCATGATACTTTCGCTTTGTACTGTTAATATCATTTTGCAGTTTTATTTCACTTGCATCTTGTCTCTATTGCTTACAATGTTGGAAGACCAATAAGTTTTTAAAAGGGAATCAGGGTCCCTACAATTCTTGTGTTGAGGTGAAGCGGTAACTAGGAAAGCTCACAATATCAAGACTTCAAGGCTCAAGCTACAAGCAGGTAAGTGCTTTGCTTCTCTATCAGTATGCACATAGTAGATCTTAGTATTTAAGAAACATAATACTCCTTGCAAGTTGTTTTCTGTATATGGTAGGGAAATGTTGCAATATGAAGCGGCTTGTATAATAAATATGGCCTTTTGAGTTTGCAAGACTGCTATTTTCCCCTATCAAATCTCCACTATAATGCCCATGTCTGCATATCAGAATTGCGAAGCAAATTTTATCTGATGTCTCATTAAAATGTTTTTATCTTCTTTCCTAACGGGCAATTGCATGCTAAATAATGTATGTTCATTTCTTAATGGTTGCTAGGAAATTGTTACTATCTTGTCTTCTTGCATTTAACCGGCTCATTTCAAAGTACATTAACCAGAAACAAATTTTGTGTGATCTCTCATTGTAATGTTTTCATCATCTTTCCTCGTGGCAATTGCATGCTAAGTGATGCATGTTCACCATTTTTTTAATGGTTGCCAGAAAATTGTTGTTATCTTGCATTCTTGCATTTAACCAGCTCATCTGAAGTACGATTAACCAGAACCAGATAGACAGACAAATAATCAAATGAAATAAATGGGGGAGAAAGGACTTGAATCTGAGATCCCTATCTAGACTACCATGCTAAGTAACCAGCTCATCTAAAACCTAAAGGTGGAGGAAGGCCCCAGCTGTGTCTTATATTATCTAGCAGTCTGCTTTAAACACTGAAATAGGTACCATATCGATTATAGCTTTAAATTCATTACTGTAGCTACAACATGGTAGTGGGGAGTCGGGGTCTGTTACCAGCCATCATATGGCTTCTTTACTGGTCATTGATGCTATGCAAAAAAACTTTTTTTTAAGTGGCACGCAGCTAGTTTGGATCAGTGTTCTTTAAGGTGCAAAGGCGAGGTGCGTGCCTCATTGAAGCGAGGCACAACTGTTACAATGTAAACTTCCAAATATAGATGTAATATAGACAAATAAGTTAAATTTTACATAGCATTAATCATAGTGCATAGTATATAAAGTGACAGTAAATTGTATGGCCAAAATAATATTAACATCTAGATTTATGATGAGTAATGAATTTAAGTAACATTACTTCTATACATATATAGCTAAATTCACCGGATAGCAGCAAAGTCTGATTATCCAAGCGTGATGCAGCTATGAAACTCTACTAACACTGCTATATTTGCATTTTTTATGGTAGAATGGTCATTAATACCCCTGTCACAGAACTTTTAGGAAGCAAACAATAAAGCATAGATTTCTGTTCGACATAGGTATAAATTGCTTTGGGATAAACAAGGTAAACTGTTAATGCACAGAAAGTTTTTTTCTTTCCTTATTATTTCAGTAACGCGCATCTAAGGCCTTAACTGCACCCAACGCCCCCTTATGCCTTATAAGCGCCTATCTTTTAGGCGTGCTTTTCAAAAGACTGATTTGGGTTGTAGTTCGAGTTAGGTTTCCTTAAGGTAGTCTCTCTTTGAGGACTATTTCATGTAGTCCTTGTCTTTATCTTTTTCATTAAAAAAATCTCATTATTTAATCTATGTTGTATTTTTTGACAGAATGAGGTTTGAGACTGAGAATGCTGTGCATTTTCATTGTTTGTAGATATTTACGACTCATGAGGTTAGTTATGTTATAGTTTTAAAGTTATTGTCCTTTATTGTCTCGACTCACTAGGTTAGTTACGTACTACTTTTAAAGTCATTATCAATATGCCTAATGAGATATTTATGTTATACAAGCTTGATCTTTCGATACCTAAACCTACTTGTAAAAAAATTTCATTCTTTTACCTTTTTTTGAATGTGCTTTATGGTTCTGTTCTATATCTAACAGTTTTGGGCCCAGTTCCCTCAAAAATTACAAGCTGAGTATATTCAGTTTAATGAATTATTTTTCTTCAAAAAACAATTCGTGGTTATCATAGCTTACCTGGTCTTGGTAATAGCTTTTGGGAAGTTGAGTTAAATGTTGATTGTTTTTTAGACTGTCATTAATTTCTTAATATTGGTATCAACTAATTTATTTCGACATCAAAGCATCACAGAATAATTGGTTTCAACAAACTTAAGATACATATGTACATATATTTGTATGTACATATGTAGTTTTTTCATGACTATATGTACATATGTAGTTTTTTCATGGCCAAAAGTTATATGGCTTGTAATTAATGTTCGAGGAACCTGCGCTATTAATTTTGGAGTTTCATCCTTGTCAGAGAGTTACTGATGACGAGGATACAGAAGATATAAGTTGAAATTTCTTCATGTTTACCGAAGGTATTTAATTTTCTGCAGTACAAGAAATTCACTTGGGGGTGATCCTCTATTAGCTAACTGCAAACTAGAACAACACTGTTTTATTTTTTTTTTGAAGTTTTTATGCATTGCTGAGTCCCTTTTCTGGTTTCTTGCTTTTGGAGGAATTCTCAGCATAACATGGTATCTACGTTTCTTGAGAAACATCAAGCTTTTCTAGTCTTTCCGCTTGCATATCTTTTTGTGATCTCCCTGTATTGTCAACTTTATTTATTAGTTCATATTTCCTCCTATTTATGAAGCTTGTCTCCCTTTGTGTCAATTCAAGTTTCACGTTACGGTGTTTATGCAATTTCTGTTCATGTGTTTTAATGTTTCATTAAAGTATAATGGAAAAAGATGATCATGACATCATGTTGCTTGATGATGAACCTTGAGATACTGTTAGAGACGATGATTGCGATGAAGTGCATATCTTTGACGTGAGTAAATTTTCCAGAGGACCTACCGCAAAAGAAACTTATGCTTTAGTCTGAGTAAATTTTCTGAAGGAATAATTTTCGCAGCTGCCTTTTATTTTATCTCGTATGGATGAGATGATACATTGCTAACACTCTGATAGTGAGTTTCCGTAATCAATATTAACATGTCTATAATTTCTAGTATATCTTGCTGCTAGTTTAGCTTCATCAAGAATTACTGAATTGTGAAATCAGCATGCTCTCTATCATAATAATCAATACAACTTTGGCTTTTTTGGTAACTACATTGTACTTCTCACTCGGAAGTAGTGTATGGGTTGGATTTATGCAGACCTTACCCCTACTACTAGCCCTAGGAGTAGGTTGTTTCTGTAAAGACCACCTTTCTTTGAGAAGTATGTACACAAAATAGGAGGTGACGGTATGAGAGGTGATAGCAGGCAGAGTTGTGTCCTTGGTCATTAGTGCTGCACCAATAAATGATAGGCACCTTGATTCTCCGAAAAACTGTCATGACTGTTAGGTGATAATTCAGTTAAAGCTGATTACTAGGAGCTAAGCTAGCTCAGCCCTGTCCATTGTCCATTAAAAAGAAATGGTATCGAGGTTGCTGTAGTTAAGGTAACTTGACGTCTCCACACAATGAAATTTTACTGTATTGAAGGACGTAAATGAATGAAAAATTCCCCCCTCTTAATATATCCATTAATTTTTCACTTGGCCCTAAAATTCCATCAAAGCACTGTAACTCCATGCTGATGTTCATAGGAAATTAAAGATGATCATTTTTCTTGATGTTGAAAGTTGAATTAATTTTTTAAATGAAGAGCACATTCACCTCGTGCTTTTGTGCATAAAATGTGCTGACGGAGCCAAAGGGGTCTTAGCCTAGCAGTATCAACCAACTTTATTAAAGGAATGTTGGGTGTATGAGTATGTTAAATTATGAGAGAGTAACATATGTAGTTGAGATGTTTAATGTGTGGTTTAACATAGTTAGAGTTCCTAAATTCTCAATTACTTGAGAATACTAATGAGAGTGTGGTAATCTTTTTATTCTTCAAGAAGTGGCCTTGTCATTGCTGGTAACCTGCTTGTTGGTTATTGGGATGGAATGCTGTTTTCAAGATCAGTATTACCAGCTGACTTCATTAATCTGGTTTGCAAATATGTGGACTAGAGTATCGACATTGAAATAGGAACAGGAGTTGCTTCGTGTCTTTGTTTCGCAGACATATAGTACTTTTATAAACTGATACACATTGCGACCTTATTGCTAACAGATATTGCAAGAGACATTTATTTAGTCTGCAGACTTTCTTGCATAGTTTTGCGAAATTGCAGCAGCTTGTGGTAATTACAATAGCCACAGAACACTATAATTTATAGTGTACTCTTGAGAAAGGCTGAGCATATATTGAATTTGCCTTCTCTTACAATTAGTAGCAATAGTAAGGATTCAATCCTAACGTGTTCACGCTTTTAGCTTGCGAACTAGCAACATTTATGGTTTGTGTTGTCTGCCAGATGGCCCAGATCCTAAAACTACTAAATAATGTTTGTCTGATTTTTCGCAGAGCGCCGCGCAACTCATAGATTATTAAATCTTATCCATCTAACTTGCATGAATGATGAGGCATGGTCTTCATTTTAGTGCCGCCTTGATAATTATAGACTACATAATTTTTAAAATTGAATTAAAGTTTTAAAGCTCAATTTTCTTTTTAAAGTTACTTATTTTAAGAGATAAATTGTCAATAAATAGTAAAAAATAATAATAAGTTTTGGCCATGAAAATTGTTGTGCACCGAATTTATACAAAAATAAACATACATCAGCATATTAATAGTTAAAACTACAAATTAAAGAAACTATAAACAAAAAATCCAATCACAACATATAACATCATATAAAAAATAAGTATATGAGTAGAAAATCAACATCAAATTATTTGTTCTAACTTTCTACTCGTTTTAAATTTTAGATGTTCAATAAAATCTCATAAAAAAAAATAAATTAATGGTCCAAAATTTCAAAACCAAAATTAATAAAATAATGTAATAGGTGTAGCACAAGTGACAACACACAACATATTATGGATATATTTACAAAGGTGCACAATATATGTATCATGTATGTAACAGAGACATTTTTTTTACATGAGAAAAAGGTCACAGGGGGGCGTTAAAGTAAGCAAGATAAAAAGGGTTATCCCGTTGATGTAAATGGAGGCTGGCATCACTGAAGTGGACGTGAGTAACAGAGTAAGACACACCAAAGTCGACATCACTGTAACGCTTTTCTTTTCTTTTCTTTTCCTACTTTATTTATGCATTCAGATATCTATCTCTGTATAACACAATAATTTAATACATTCCTGATTTTTTTTTAGTTTAGAACCAGACACCGAATACAAAAAAATAATTCAAGTCTAATCTTTTGAAATTAATTTCCTTATAAAAAATATAATATTCCGATATTGTTAATTTTTTTAGGTGTGTGTATATTTAAAATTATAATAAGATATATTTTTATTATAATCACATGTGACTTTTACATGTTAATACATAACAAACTTATCTTATCTTCTAAAAATAATATAACCAAAATTTAAAAATATTCAGATCTAAAATACATCTAAACATAATTTATTATCTTAAAAATTTAGTCAACGTAATCATTTATTAATATATATATATATTTAAATATCAAAGTATAAAATTCTGAAATTTCTCCTTTTTTTGATATTTAATTTTCATTAAAATAAATTTATTTTTTCATGCTCCTCCTTGTTGTAACCATTAATTTATTGGACATGTTTATCGTCTTTATGTATTGCAAAATACGTTATTTTTGTGCTCGGTGGATTATAGTTGTGTGCTTCTGAGGATTGTGATTGTCACCATTCATTTGCATAAATGTAATACTGGCTCATATTTTTGAATATTATAATATGTTATAATCTAAGATTTCTCAGTCATGTGTTATGAACTAAGGTTATGGTCATGGCATGTGTTATGAATGACCAAGTATTGTGATTTTAGACTTATGTTATGGTTGTGTGTTCTGTTACGGTGTGTACGAGTTATGAAGATGTGTTATGGTGAAGGTAAGAATTATGGTATTTCAGAAGTTTCTTAAAAAAACTTTGATATGGCGTTAACTTTTTAGATGTGTGTTATCGTGAGAATAAAAAAATATAACCTGAATGCATAATGCATATCTATGCTATTATATTAAAAACGAAATAATAAAAATTTGGTTGTTAGTCCGTCTAATCATCGTAATTATAGTAATTTTTAAAATAAAACTTTGATAAATAGATAAAAATTCATAACAGGATTATAATATGTCTAACAGTTTTCGTTAAAACAAAAATAATATATAAAATTCATCCGGCTGGACCAAACAAAATTATACTATGGATCCAATTTTAAATATAAAATTAAAAAACTACACATAGTTAGTTGGATTTGAAAAATCGGGCTAAAATAAAATAATAAATATTATTGATCCCCCTAAAAATATTATATTATTGAACCGGACTATACCAAAATAAAAATCTTAAAAAAATATTGTGGGGTTGACATAATGTCATCAAACTAAAATAAAATAATACATATTATCCATTCGATCTAAAATAAAATAATAATCACCCCGGGTTAAAATAAAATTAAACAAAAATAGTAAGTATAATTAGCGAGATTTGGTTGATATAACGGGCTTCAAGCTAACTTAAATGTTTTTCAATTTGACACATAAAATTTTATCATTGAATCGGGTTTAAACTTATTAAACTATATAAATCTGAATATTGTTAGTTGGATTTGGTTGGTTAAGAGACTAATGACAATTCGTATAACATGGATCTCAACTAAAATTTTTTCTTTTAACTAAATATAATAATTTTTCGTAAACACACTTATAAATATCAATAAAAATATAAATTTCAATCATTATATTATTTTTTAAAACCTATGTGTATATTAATAAATGGGAAAATAAATTTTTTCGTCACCCAACTTATTTTTTGTTTAGAAACTTACCACTCAACTATAATTTTTTTTGTTTTACTCACTAATGTTAGGTTCGGATTTTTTTAGTCACTAACGTTAGGTTCAGATTTGATTGTTAGTATTTTGTCAATTTTCTATAGCATTATTAAAATATAGTGATAACTAGTACAAAAAGTGTTATATTTGTCTTATAAGAAAGCTTAAATGTGTATCAGTATCCTAGGTGCATACGGAGGAGTCGTATAATGTCTGAATTATATACGTATATTATCGGAAGGACGCATATTGTTGGTTTAAACATCTGGTCAGAACAGATGTATATACATTGTAAAAAGATACATAAAATCAGTTTATATACGTCTGTTACTTTTTAGGTGGGGTACTAAGTTCAAAACCAAAATTATTAGGAAGAGGTATCGAAATCCGTACTAAAATTATTGGAAAATAAAAAAAAATAAAAAAATTTAATATAATCAAATTAGCAAACTAATCATAAAGTACTTATAAAAAAGTAAAAAATTACATATCAATATTTTACCAAACGACACTTTCAAAAACCCAATGAAATCACCGATCACAACTCCTTCTTGCAACTCTTACCTGTCCAAAATCAAAACTATAAACCCATCTATTCTAATAGAATTGTGAAAAAAGTATATATAAAACACAAAAATATAATAATGTTGTAATAATGTGAATTTGGTATTAAATCAAACAACTCTCACAAGATATTTATCTTACAAACATAGTTTTATAATTTATTTTTAAGATTTTTTTTGTATATAAAATTTAAACGTTAAATTATTATTTAGAAGAAAAAAAATTAAAAATAATTCATGAAACTACATCTTTTAGGAGCCTTAAAATTCTTGTCAAACTCTCATCACCAAGGTAAACGTCTTGGAGACTTATGAAGTACTATATATAAATATATAAACATATCAAATCAATAAAATATTACAGATTGCCACTATATTTTAATAATGCTACCAAAAATTGACATAATGCTAATAATAAAATTCGAACCTAACGTTAGTGACTAAAAACAAATACGAACCTAACATTAGTGAGTAAAAGAAAAAAAAAATAGTTAAATGGTAAGTTCCAAATAACACGATAGGTTGGGTGACGAAAAAATCTATTTTTCCTTAATAAATATTATCAAATTATATTATTAAAATTTCAAATAAATAAGTTTCACAACTTAAATTTTTTACTTCAAATTAAATTCAAAATGATTATGTAATATTAAAAATAATATGTGAATCGCACGGGTTTCAGATTAGTTTTTATTATAACCGTGTGGTACCTTTTATAGGTAAATACGTAACAAACTTATCTTATCTCCTAAAAATAATACAATTATAATTCAAAAATATTCAAATATAAAACACATATAAACATAATTTATTATCGTAAAAATTTAGTCAACATAATCAATTATTTAAATATATTTATATTTAAATATCAAAGCATAGAATTCTAATAGATACTATAGTTACACAATATGCAATTTACCATATGTGATCATCAAACCGCGCAAACTGTAAAAACCGTCCACACCATCCTATACCGTATCATAAAATGTGATTTTAAATTTTCTGTGATCCGGTTATGATTTGAGTTTTTAACAAACCGCGCGGTACGGTTTACTATTTGACATTTTAACATCGAGATTCAACGGCACCACACGACAATTTCATATATATATAATGTATATATATATATATATTTATGGATTATAGATTCATTTCTTATTTACTATGATTTTGTGTTATAAATGATAGTTTATGTATTACAAATTATCGACATATTTTATTTTAAATTAAAAATATATTATTTTTAACTTCCTTATTAGCTATTTTTTTTATTTTATTTGTATGTAAATATTAATTATTATTAATAAATGAACAGCATAAACCGTACCGCACCGTAACGCACCGTAACGCATTTCTGTGATGTAGTTTTTGCAATTTTTGAGCTTACGTGATACATGCGCGGTTTGAAAATTTGATCAAATCGCATGTATAATTTAATTTACAGTTTGAGTTTTGAGAAAAAAAATCGAACCGTTAGCATCACGATGAGCCCTACAATTTACTCCATTTAAAATTTGAGGTACACAAAACTAAACTAATGCGATGAATAATAGAATTTAGAGATGCACAAAAAGTCCACCGGACCGGGTTTTATCCGGACTTTAAAAAGCCCGGTTCTTTTTAAAACGGATCGGGCTGGGCTTTTTTAAAAATCGGGTCGGGCCGACTTTCTAAGAAATATAAGGCCCGTTTTAGGGCACGGGCCGGGTCTGATCGGGCTGAACCGCGCTTTATCCGGACTTTTTATTTATATATTAAAAAATTATTTTAATATTTTATAACTCTAATTATGAGTAGTTTAAATATCAGAGAAAATAATATCTTGATATATGAGATAGAGTAGTTTAGACACCGAAATAAATAATTATTTTTAATGTAATATATAAATAATCATATATACTTTAACTGTTTTTTAATATTATGATATATTATTTTAAAAATCATAAAAAGTATTGTATATTTTCAAATTTTATATAAAAAATTATTTTTTTAATCGGGCTTTTCAAAATGCCCGGGTTTTTATCCGTGCCGAACCGTGCTTTTATTCGGGCCGAACCGTGCTTTTATCCGGATTTTTTTTCGATCCGGGCTTTATCCGAGTTTTTTTAAATCCGGACTTTTATCCGGTTTTTTTCGGGTTTCGGGCCGAGCCGGATTTTCGAGAAAAAGGAGACCCATTTAAAACCCGCGGGCCGAGCTGAACCGGGCCAGACTCTTTTACGAATTGGACTTTTTGGATTTTTTTCCGAATCAGATCAGATCGAATTTCGGGTTTCAGATTTTTTAAACCTCTTTTATACAGATACACGCACCTTGTAAGTTCTAAAGCAGTCAAACTGCAGGTACCCTATAACTTGCGGTATGTGGTATGTAAATCTAGAATTTGAAAATACACACATTAATTAAATGGACAGGTACCATGATCGAATCAGAAATGGTGTGTACTGACTTTGTGATATGACATGTCTATTATACTAGTCTAGATCGAATTTGCTGATCCGAGGCAATTAATTAAGGGAAGAGGAATCTACATGGGGACATCATCATTTTTAAAGTGTTTATAGTAGTAAGCAGGTACACATGCTTTCGTGTTTTTTGTTAATCTGGTACAGAGATGAAAAAAGCTTGCGGGACTGGATTTTATAAGAACTTTAAAAAGCCCGGTTTTTTTGAAAATATATCAGGTCGGATTTTTATAAAAATTGGACCGGACTTCCTAAGAAATAAAAAACCCATTTTAGGTTGTGGGCCGGGCCGTATCGGGCTAAATCAGGTTTTATCCGGACTTTTTATTTATATATTAAAAAAATAATATTTTATAACTCGAATTATGAGTAGTTTATATACCAGGAAAAATAATATCTTGATATATCAGATAGAGTAGTTTAGACACCGAAATAAATAATTATTTTTTAATATAATATATAAATAATCATATATACCATAATTGCTTCTAATATTATAATATATTATCTTAAAAATTATAAAAAGTATTGTACATTTTTAAATTTTATATAAAAGTTTTGATTTTTTAACCGGGCATTTCAAAAAGCCCGGGCTTTATCCGGGTCGAACCGGACTTTAATCTGGGCTTTTTTAAATTTGGACTTTTATCCACGTTTTTTAGATCCGAGCTTTTCGGGATTTATGCCGGGCCAGATTTTCGAGAAAAAAGGAGACCCATTTAAGGCCCGTGGGCCGGGTCAAACCGGACCCGATTTTTTTCCGGATCAGACTTTTCGGGTTTTTTCCGGATGGGATCGGATCGGATTTCGGGTTTCAGATTTTTTCAATCTCTAATGTGGTCCCTTACATTTGTAGTAAGTTACAGTGGCATAATCCCGATCTTAAATGATTTGATTTTAAATATTTAACAATACATTTTTAATAAATATAAAAATAAATCAAACTCAAAGTAACATAAACATCAATTTTTTTAGAACAAAATAAAAAAGTATGTTATTGTATCTTTTTCATTAATATTTCAACCCGAATTCGTCAGTCTTTTGTGAACTTTCGTGTTTTGTAGAAACGTTCTGTATATTTTGTGTTCTTTTGTTAAAAAATTTAAAGTAGAATCTGATCCGAATTTATATTCATATACCAATTTGTTGACAATAATCCAAATTTAATATATTCGTGTTTATCTATTTAGTATACAAAAATCTACAAATTTATAATTATGTACGGAAAAATCTAAATATAAATTAATAGAAACACTAGTTAATTAAATAATCTCGAATAGTAAATAAACAAGTTCTGAATACAAAATAGTTGAAATGTTCTTGCAAAATACAAAGCGCGTCCCATATCAAAATAAAAATTACTGACAAAAATGCAGCAAGTAGTACATGTAATATTTGTAAGGGAAGCAGTACATTACTACATTTAGTTAAAAGTTTTAAGTGAAATGATACATTATTCGTATGTAGTAATGGAAACAAGATATGTAAGTTATATTATAAATATTAAAAAAATTAAACTGAATATTAATTATATTCGCCATATTTATATATATTCGATGTATCTAATTTTATATCTAAAAACTAATTACTCGTATTGTACATGCAGTCGGATACATAAATTTATAAATGGTATGTTACTAATTAATAATAATTAAATTTATATGCATTAAATTTTTTATTTGAGTCTAAAATGTTACATAATACACTTATTTAATCATAAATTAATAAAATGACCATAAATTAATTAAGTGACGGCAAGTGAAAATAAAAAGAATATAATATCTGTTTGACAGTTTCCAAAATTACTTATAATCCAAGATAATCTTTTATTATTTCATCAACAGAAGCAACAAAATGAGATAATTTTGAAATACAAGTTATAGTTGAAAAACCTAAACAGAGCTTTTTATGCGGAAGTTAGAGAATATAGATTGAGAACAGAAGCATCTGATAACCTGTTTTAGTAAAAATAAGACTTTTTTCTTGAAAATAATCATCACACTGCCTCCGCCACTGCAGTACATGTAAGTTGCCAGTTCTATTTGTATTTATTTTGACAAACAGCTACAGGTGCACGGGGGTGTGTATAACTAATTGGTGTGCATGTGCGAATGCCAGCTTTGAGCAGCTCGTGGCTAGAGCCGGCCAAACGAGCGGTTTGGCTCGGCCCGAGCGTAACTCGGCTCGCAAAAAATTCGCCAGACTCGCCTCGCCACGTGCCGATTCAATATTCGGCACTAACCGTGTATCCACACGAGCCGAATACGAATTGTAAAATCTGAAACCGGAACCGGCCCGGAACCGGCCCGGAACCGCTCGCCAAAACCGCATCTGAATAATTATTTATAAAACGAGTAATCGGCCCGCCTAACCGCGGTTATTCGGCCCGCCTAATTCTCTCTGCTCCTTTCTACTTTATATTCCATTAATTAATAATTACATCTCTTTCAATTTTTCTTTCTCTATTATAAAAATAATAAAAATATAAGATGTACCACCATTAATTTATATAGATATATTATTAAATTTTAAAAATTATTTGAATAAAAATAAATATTATATAATCAAGCACCTCAGGAGGAACTAATCTAATTTAATATTAAAAAAAGTACAAATTTTAAATGCATATTACATGAAATGGGCGTACAAGGTACAAACATTTATTAATAATTAATTACATGAAAAGCCAACTCGCGGTTATTCGCGGTTCAATCCGCCCGCGTCTGCGCCCCACGCGCGCGCTCTTCCTCCACCTGTGCTTTAACAACCACATGCTCTGCTGCTCACATGTCTGTCACCTGCAAGTTACAAATTAAAAGTAAAAGTAATATTAATACAAAGTACAAACTTGGCTGCAAAACAATTAAACAAAAGGCTTATTCGCCTTTTATTCGCATTGAACCGCGGTTCATAAAAACCGTTTTACTCGCCTGATTCGCGGGCCGTACATGAGTTAGTACTTTCAATAACCGGATCGGCACGGCACGGACCGTTTAATTACACGGGCCGTTCACGGGTTCTGTTATAAGTAAACCGGCCCGTTAAAAATTCGGCTCGGCCCGCACGGACCGTTCGTTTGGCCGGCTCTACTCGTGGCACATGAATACAGTTACTTGCCACTCACATAATCAATCACTTTCTCATTTTCTGCTATGTAAATTTTACATATATTCGTATCGTATAGTATGAATGTATCCATATCAAAGCGCTAATTTTAAATTATTTCGACTCTCCCAAGAGTCATATTCTTTAAGTTTTTTTATACACTGTAGCCGCATGCATAGAAGGTTTAAGATAACGAAGGAATGTGGAATATTTATGCAGTGGACTGGAGCATAGTATATTGTATCATTTGAAACACAAATTTATTTATCCTGCATCCGCACGCACTAATACTTTTGAACTATGCGATGGCACCAGAATATGTTCGAAAATGGGCAGCAATATTTGATCAACGTAGGTAGGCATGGAATAAGTAATTGAGCTTGGATTTTAGGGTAATTATAAAAAAAATATTGTAAAATACGTATGTGAATTTGTTAACTTTATAAGCCACAAGTAAAAGAAGATGAACTCAAGGAACCTGTTGATGGATTTTAATCGCAGCTAAAATTCAAATAAAAGCATATAAATCGTGATTAAAACATATGAATCGATTACTAATCTTTAATAGCGATCCAAAATCAACGATCGGAGATCCTTAGCAGCTGCTCCTCAAACGTGAAGTACTCCACCGGTATCCACAAAGAAAACGACGTTAAGGAGGAGGTGGAGAGAATTAGGTTTTCTAAAAACTTTTTGGGTTAGAATAAAAATAGGGTTTATAATAGTATATTTATAGGCAAAATTTTCAGCTGAAATTTTCCATAAAATATTATTATTATTAACCCTTTATTATTCACATTAATAATTAAAACACCTTTTAATTATTAATCTTTTTTCTAAACACTTTAGAAATAATTCTCTCTCTTGATTTAATTTCCAAAATTAAATTCTTAATTAATAATATTAAGAACTTTTCTTAATTAATTTATAATCAATTAAATCTCATTTAATCAATAAAGAATATTATCTCTAAGAATAGAACATTCATTATTCTCAATAATAAATGAAAATCCAGCCAAGTTTAACATGGGAATGGAAATAATATTCCTCACAATCGAGGGAACAAAATAACAATTATTTAAAACAATAGTCTTGCCCGTAGGCATATGTAAATGAAATGATTCTACATCTTTAGCAACAACTCTTGCTCCATTTCCCATCAGTAGAATCACCTCCTCTTCCTCAAGAGTCCTACTTCTCCTTAGTCCCTGTAACAAATTGCAGATATGAGAACCACAGGCGGTATCTAATACCCAAGTAGAAATTTGATTTAATGACATATTCACTTCTATCATGAACATACCTGAATCAGAAGCGGTAGTCTCACTACCCTTCTTCTTCTTCAATTCTGCAAGGTATACCTTGCAGTTCCCCTTCCAATGCCCCACCTTGTTACAGTGAAAGCAAACAACTTTGCTCTTGGGGTCCTCAGCTTTTGGTGGAACCGGCGTTTTCTCACCTACTTTCTTCTTCTTGGAAGGGTTCATCTTCCTTTTCTTAGGATTGGAACCTTCACCAATTAGAAGAACATAACTCTTCTTAGGGGGAAAATTCGATTCCGCAGTCTTCAACATGTTGTGGAGTTCAGGCAGGCTGACATCCAACTTATTCATGTGAAAGTTCACAACAAACTGCGAGAACGAACTCGGAAGCGATTTCAAGACCAAGTCTTGGCTCAGCTCCCCATCCATGGCAAAACCAAGTTGTCCAAGACGTTCAATCAAATTGATCATCTTAAGTACATGGTCATTCACAGATGATCCCTCAGACATCCTACAACCGAATAGCTCCTTCGATATCTCATATCGAGCTGTCCTCCCTGCCACATCATACAACTCTTGTAGATGCATGAGGATAGTGTGAGCATCCATATGCTCATGTTGCTTCTATAGCTCAATGTTCATGGAAGCTAGCATGATGCATTGAGCAACATTTGCATCATCTACCCACTTACGATACACAACATGTTCATCATTATGTGCATCACTAGCAGGTTCAGTAGGCTTAGGTGAGTCAATCACGTATTCCAGCTTCTCAATCCTGAGAACAATTCTCAAGTTTCGAAGCCAGTCAGCATAATTAGGACCAGTCAACTTGTGAGCATCCAGTATGCTCCTGAGTGATAGTGCAGAAGACATAATGTATATTGTAAATCTGTAAATGATAAACACATAACAACACTTAGCAAATATTCGATTTCATGTTAAAACACTATATGAATCGGGTCTTTATTCATAAGTGGCTCCCACTAGTTTATCTAATTTATTCAACCCCCTACGTGAAAAATTAAGCATTCATAATGCTAGTGGGAATAGGGATCCTACATTCCATTACACAACCTCGGCTGTGGCACGAACCGCCATGTAATGTTCAATAGGCAGACAACTCTTGTCAATTACATCTTATGTTATTCCCTAATCAAACTTTAGCCTCTTGAATACTTGAGTCACGGCTGTGGCACGACAAACACAATATTCTAAGTCAAGTCTAACCCAACATTCCGTACATTTGAATCAGTCTCCAACGGCCCACGGCTGTGGCATGTACCGACCTTTAGATTCTTATTCAATGTACACATCTCTATGTAATAGACAAGTATTTCTTATTTCGAAATCAAAGCCCTCGGCTGTAGCACGAACCGATAATGATTTAAAAATAAGAACTACTTTTCTATCATGTTGGAAGGCTATGACCGACACAAGCCCGTTGTATCATTGGCCAATTACTACTTGATATTATTTAATTTTAGAGGGATTATATTACGTTACAATCATAATCATATTATAAAGAGATTCTTCCTTTTAAATTAAATATTTCAAATCAATAATCAATAATCAGATGATTCCCAGATCGGGTGGAGCATTGTCAAAAGGCGTCACTTAATAACCCTTTCTTACAGATAGAAATCTGTTGTTGACAGAATCATCCTTTCTCTCATATCGAAAATTCATATTCAATTACGTGTTTCATAAATACAAGAATCTCATGATTGTATTCATAATATTATTATTAAGGTTATGAAACAATTTCACTATACTAGGTTGTCTAACAAACGTCTTATGTTCATTTAAGTTCACCTAAATCTATCATCGCATGATAAACTAAGCATATATCACATATATAAACATGAATAAATATCAAGGTAGACATGTTACATCATCTAGCATATTAGTCTAAGCATTATACATCTCTATGTATCACATGAAGCATTTAAAAGCAGTTAAAACAGTTAAAAACAGCTTTAAAACACTTTCGGAAATATAAACAGTTCAAAACTTTTATATAAACAAAAATTTGATCACTCCATTAGATCCGTCTCGGAAAAACGAATCCAACGATATATTGCACGCCCAAAACGGAGTTACGAAACTCCCAAAAAATCAAATTTAATGTGGACAGTCGGGCTGTAACGCATTACATGAACGCGTTACTAGCTCTGTAACGCATTCCGGTGATGCGTCCCTTTTAAGCCATTAAAAGGTGTAACGCATTCCGCGAATGCGCCACAGGGTGTAACGCATTCCCGAAATGCACGACACCCCCCCGCGCGCGCGTGCGCCACGCGCGCCTGCAGCAGCCGCCGTTGCTTTTTCCTCTCGATCGTCGCACCTGTTCTTTTCTCTTTTCCGTGCCACCATTACACCACAGCAGGAACAGCAGATATATACATACTTGAATATATATATATATATATATATATATATACTTATCTAATTACGAATTATTAATGATACAACTTCAAAAATTCATAATAAAAAATCTATACATCATAAAATTATGAAAAAAATACCCAGACGATCTACAACACTTGTAGAACCCAGATCAACATTCAAAATTATTCTGAGAAACGATTTCTCATCAGACATAATTAATCCATAATATAACTTGTAAAAATCATAATTAATTCATACAAGCACATAAAATTCTGAAATTTTTACCACAGATCTATATGCATACAACCTATGCTCTGATACCATTGTTGGATTTTAATCGCAGCGGAGGCATGGTAAAACACTTTTACACATATAAAATCCAAATAAAAGCATATAAATCGTGATTAAAACATATGAATCGATTACTAACCTTTAATAGCGATCCAAAAACAACGATCGGAGATCCTTAGCAGCTGCTCCTCAAACGTGAAGCATTCCACCGGTATCCACCAAGAAAACGACGTTAAGGAGGAGGAGGAGGTGGAGAGAATTAGGTTTTCTAAAAACTTTTTGGGTTGGAATAAAAATAGGGTTTATAATAGTATATTTATAGGCAAAATTTTCAGCTGAAATTTTCCATAAAATATTATTATTATTAACCCTTTATTATTCACATTAATAATTAAAACACCTTTTAATTATTAATCCTTTTTCTAAACACTTTAGAAATAATTCTCTCTCTTGATTTAATTTCCAAAATTAAATTCTTAATTAACAATATTAAGAACTTTTCTTAATTAATTTATAATCAATTAAGGCTCTGTTTGGGATTGCTGTTAAAAATTGTAGTGCATTTAAATAAAGTGCTGCTGGAAAAAGTGCTGTTGTAAAAATCAGATGACTGTTTGGTAATTTTTTTGATACGTATATGTTTTGATGCAAAAAATTAAAAATAATGATCCTTTTGGTAAGGTTTGATGGTGAAATCAATATCTGCTTTCCGCAACAGCTGAAAAGCAGCTTTTTCTAAAAGCATGGGGGGACTTGCTTTCTCTAACAGCAGCTTTTAAGCCAAAAGCACTTTTCAGAAAAGCAGCTTTTAAATTTTACCAAACAATTTTTTAACTGCTTTTCAGCGAAAAGCTGATGTTGCTGTCTGCAACAACAATACCAAACACACCCTAAATCTCATTTAATCAATTATTAAATTTTCCAATTAATTATTTATTTTATAAATAAATAATTATCAACCATTATTAATTAATTTCTCCACCATTAAATCATTCTCTTTTTATGGTGTGACCCTGTAGGTTCAATATTAAGCCGGTAGTAGAAATAAATAATAATAAAACTATTTTATCATTATTTATATAAATTCTCTAATTTATTAAATATGATTAATTAATTAATCATATTTATTCTACATCGTGAGGGATACTTCTCAGCATATCGCGACTATCCGAATAATACGAATTCACTGCTTAGAATACCAAGAACCTATTCAGTGAATAGTTACCGTACAATAAACTCCTTCTACCCTACAATGTCCTGATTAAATACAAGGCATGGATCTTGTGTCAAGCCTATCTAATTTAATCACTTGCTTACCATTTACTATGCTTAGTTCTATGCAAATTAGAAACTCCTTTCTAATTTCATTCACTCTGGCCAGAGATTCCTGAACTAGCATAAGTGGATCAGCCTTGAACATTCGCTTCCTTCACTGGAAGGGGTAGATCCTTTATTGATCATACACTATCTTCGTGTACAAATTCCTATACCTAGTAGAGCCCTAATAATTGTCCCTGGAGACTAAGAACTAAACCAAAGCATAGTTCAGTGTACACAAGATGACTATGATGACCTCAAGTCTAAGGATACTTGTACAACTATCACTATGTGAACAACTGCTGACACGTGAGTGAACTCCATCAGTTGTTCAGCTGTGCGAGTCATGTTCAGTGAACTTATTCTATAATAAGCACCTACATACTAGCTATAGTTTCACCACACAAATGTCTATGAGAACAGACATCCTTCATAATGAAGCAAGCATAGTATGTACCGATCTTTGCGGATTATTAATTACCAGTTAGTAATCCTATGATCAGGAACTATTTAAGTTTAGAGTTATCATCTTTTAGGTCTCACTATTATGATCTCATCATAATCCCTAAAAAGCTTTACTCTAAACTATGGTATATCTTATTTAAACACTTAAATAGATAGAGCCCGTAATAAAAATAAAACAAGTCTTTTATTAATATCAATGAAATCAAAACAGATTACATAAAAAGTTATTCCTAAATCCTAATACATGATTGGACTTAGGACATATTCCTTTCACCTGTTGAACTTGAGGAAATGTGATCTGATGAAAGTATAGTTGAAGGAGTGTGACAGAAAGAGGTCAGTGTATAAGTGCAACAAGAAGTAGAACAGTGATCATGAAGCGGATGTATATATTCTTGTAAATATGATGGGACCTTCACATTTCTGGTGGATTTTCTAAGTGGAACAGGTGATGATATTGTAGACGTGGGAGCTGAAGAGTGATTATTTGATAAGGGTGACATTACTTCATATGAAGCAGGAACTGACAGTTGGTCAGGAACTGATATTGATGAAGCAGGTACTAATGATTGATCAGGAACTGATAATGGTACAAATGTAGATGAAAGATTGTTGATTTTGACAAAAGGAAAAATATTCTCATGGAATTTTGCATCCCTGGAAATAATAATCGAATTATCTTCCAAGTTAAGGAACTTATAAGCCTTCTTTCCAAAAGGAAATCCCAGGTAAATACAAAGACTTGCTCGAGGTGATAGTTTGTCTCTATGGATTTTGGGTATGCAAACGTGAACTAAGCATCCAAAGGGTTTTAAATGGTTATAGGAGGGTTTGACACCAAATAACACTTCAAAAGGAGAAGCACCGTGAAGTATTTTAGTTGGAAAACGATTGATCAAGTAAGTAGAGGTCAAGATACAATCTCCCCAATATTGTTTAGGAAGATTAGATCGAAAAAGAAGTGCTCTTTATATTTCCAGCAAGTGTTTGTGCTTACGTTCCACAACACCATTTTGTTATGGGGTATGAGCACATGAAGTTTGATGTGATATACCTTTTTCAAGGAAGAATTTAGCAGTATCATGACTTGAACCTAGTTCCATAACATTATCTGTCCTAACTGCCTTAACAGTGACACCAAACTGAGTATTAACCATGGCTATAAAATATTTTATGAAATCAAATGCATTACTTTTGACACTAAGAAGGTGAGTTCATGTTGCTCTTGAAAAATCATCGACAATGGTAAGAAAATATCGATATTTGTTATATGTTTTATTGGGTAAGGACCCCATATATCAACATGAATCAACTCAAAACAAGCTTTAGAATGAATAATACTGTTGGGAAAAGGGCAATCTTTGTTGCCTTGATTTGGCACAAATATCACAGGTGTTTATAAGATGTGAATCACTAAAATTGACATTACAAAGAGGCAAGGTTGTAAGTTTTGACATTGGTAAATGACCAAGTCTGTGATGCCAAACTATAGCAGTACTATTATTACAATCTGCAGACACAGAAACAACAGAGGATGAAGCAACATGGACAGGTAAGCAAGATGAGACATGATCAAGGAGATAAAGGCCTCTCCGAGTCTTACCAAGAACCAATGGCTTCCTCAGAGAAGAGCCCTGCAAGATACAAAGATCATGAGTAAAACTGATGATACATTTCATTTGTTGTGTTAATTTGTTGATAGAAAGGAGATTCAGTTTAAAATGTGGCACTTATAACACATTATGGAGAGTAATGTCAGGTGAAATAGGGACAGTTCCAGAATGTGTAATTTCGAGAATGTGTCCAGTTGGTAAAGACACAGTTATAAATGTTGATCAAGGTCTAAAATCTGAAAATAAATCCCTATGGAAACACATATGATCACTAGCCCCACTGTCAAGAATAAAGTTGATATTATTGGAATTAGAAAAGCAAGCAGTGGAGAAAGTGTTACCAACAAAATTGGCAGTGGATGGTGCAGAAGCAGAATCAAATGTCTGAGAATTTTTCAGCAGGCTTAAAAGTTGAGAGTACATCTCTGCAGTAATAGTGACAGAAGAGTTTCCAGAAGTAGTGCAAGATGTTGCTGTATTACTGGGATTTGCAGGGACTGTTTCATTGAGAGTTCCAGTCTGTGAAGAAAAAGTATCCACTTGAGCAGCTTGAGCAAACTTCTTGGGCTTTGTAAATTTGAAATCAGTTGGAAAACCGTGTAATTTGTAACATTTGTCAATCAAATGTCCGGGTTTCTTGCAGTAATTACATGTAAGATTTGTCCTCTTTGAATCGAAATTTGGCCTCTTGACTGATTGAGAGCTTGAATATCTTGATGAACTCACATGTAGTGATTCAGAATCTGATACAAAATGAGTGCCAGAATGAATTTCCCATTGAGATTCTTCCTGAAGAAGAATGCTATAAACTTGACTCAGATTTGGAAATGGAGATTTCATCAGAATTGAGCCACGAATTGCAGTGAATGATTCATTAAGTCCCATGAGAAATTGTATTACTCTTTGATCTTGCTGAAAAGCAGAAAGTTTCAAAGATGCACCACATGTGCAACCACATGAGCAGACAGGAATTAGGGAGAGTGAATCAACATCATCCCAAAGCATTTTGAGTCTAGTGAAGTAATCAGGAACACTATTATTTCCCTGTGACAATTCAGATATTTCTCTGTGCAATGCAAACAATTGAGTACCATTAGGAGATCCATATCTCTCTTCCAGCTCTTTCCACATCTGATGTGCAGAATTAGAGTAAATAACGCTTCGACCAATTGATTTTGACAATGAACCAAGCAACCAGGATATGACCATGTCGTTACATCTTGACCAACTCTTAAAACTAGGATCAGTAGTAGCAGGCCTAAGAATTGTTCCATCAACAAAGCCTAATTTGTTTCTAGCCGATAAAGCAATAGTGACAGATCTTTTCCAATTACCAAAACCAGTACCGTCAAATGGATCACTAACCAATTTCATTCCAGGACTATCCGAGGATTGAAGGTATAACGGATTATCTTGATCTAACATAGATCTAGAACTAGTATCAGATGGAACTGTAGAACTAGAGGTAGCAGCCATCACTAGTTTTAACAAAAACTGCTCAAATATTGAATACACTTGAATATTTGTAGAATCAAGTACAAAATGCAAGTCAAAAGAGCGAACAATCAGATGCGTTTGAAGTGATTGAAGAAGATTCAATGAATGTAGATTTGATCAGCATAACATATATCGATTTAGATACACAATCTTAATACTCAACATCATACACATGAAACAATCACAAATCGAGAGAAGCTAATTGAAAAACGAAAAGAAAATCGACATAAAACCTAGGTAAAGAAGATCGATTTGATAGAGAATCGGATCATCATAACTTGTGACGAAATCGTTGTGAATCGCAATACATCTTGCTCTGATACCATGTTGAATTTGTAAATCTATCGATCAGTATTTGTGCGGAAGCTTATGACGAAACAGAGATCAATCAATCAATAGTTTGAGAGGGAGAGCAAAAGAGAGAGACTCATCTTTAATCTTGACAAATTTACAAGAGTGTGTAAAAGTAAAGTTAGTACAAAGAATGAATGAGTAAGCATCTATATACAGAAGTCTAAAACTCTAAGATCTAACAACTTTGGGCGGGAAATGTACAACTAGTATTTACAGCTGGAAAATCAGAAATGATAAATTAAGTTATATTGCCAACAGAACCATGGTGGTGAATATACAGCACATTACTCATCTGATGTGGCAAAACTGTATAGAGATGAAGTTAGTTATGCTCAGTGATTGTGTTGGTGAAAGAGATGAAGCATTATTCTTTCTCCAACTTACTTGTGTGCATAGCATATGTTGATCTCAAAAATTTAATTGCCAGGTTCAATCATTAAGTATTTTATTATGGATTTTTCAACTAGGTATGATTTCTTCGTTCCATCAGAAAGATCTTTTCTGAAGGAATTGTGAGCGTGTAGCGGGAACGAAACTGTTTATAGTGATGTCCTTATAAATTGAACTTATAAATTGGGTGTCAACACTTTCAGACATAGGCGGATAGTATGGGAAGCGGGCTAGCTCCAGCTAGATAAAATTTTACAGTATTCAAGTTAGAAAAATATTGTGGGGTGAAAATATTAAGATGAAAATTAATTGGATCTTTTTTGAAATATATTCTATTATTCATCATCATGTCCATTGCCTCATTAATTGATTTTTTTTAAGTATAAAGTCTATTATTCACCATAAGTAAAAAGTTCGCTAGATTATTTATTTTTAACAGATCCACTACTAATTTCGACTAAGTGCTTAGCGAATTAGACTATTGCAACATGAGTTACTTGTTAGGTATAATATCTAAGTATATAATATCTAAGTGTGGCAATCTAATATGTAATATATTAATTAGTCAAACTAATATTCATGTTAGGTATAATTTTAGATTATGTAAAAATTGTACACTGCGTTTATTACTCTACCCCATCATTTAAACTAAATCACGTCATTTCCTCCTTATAATTTTAGAATATTACGTAAAAAGGGCATGCTGCATTTGTTGACTCTACTCCCATCATTTAAACTAATTCACGTATTTTCCTGCTTTGTAAAACTAAACTAAACATACCTAAGTATTTTATTTTTTTTATAATATATAACATACTATTTCAAATTATCTTTTAAATATTATGTAATTGTTAACAAAAAATTATGTGTTAGTTATATATTTTAGAATATATGTAAGCAATGTTTGTTAATTTTATTTTTGCCATTTTTAAATATATTATATATTTATAATTGTAATAATTTTATTTTATAATATTTATTTTAAAATATATACATAAATATAAATATATAAAAATATTATCAGTAACTATTTTTTATTAAATATATGTTTATTTCTAATTGTATTGATTTAAATTAACTTAATGGCCTGTTTAGATAACAACATTTCATTTGAAATGCTGGATTTGAATCAAATCTGATGTTTGGATAGTTAAGAAATTTGGATTTGGATTTGGCCCAAATCCAAACCATTTAAAACAAAGCCCGTAGGTCAGAATTTGAAATAACAATTTTTTATGTGTCATTTGAAATTACAATCGACCAACCTTGCACTACAGCCACCCACACTTTTCCTTCTCCCCCATCTCTTTCACTTCCTCTCTCTCATCTCTCTCTCTCTTCATATATTCTTTCTCTATTCCATCCCTCTCTGAGCTCTCTCTGCTCTTCCATTTCAATTCCCCATCACAATGAGTATCGTATATGAAATGACGATGATATGACGATGATGAACTCCTTTATAATGATAAGGTGGAGAACCCAGTGACGAACTCCGGCCGGCAACTATGTATATATAATTGCAGCGAGTGTGTACATATATTGTGTATATATTTGATTCGGGTATTATGTAGGAAAGACATACGTGGAAGTTTGATTGTGGCGTTGGGAGAGAGGAAGAAGGCAAATGAGAGGGGGAGAGAGAGATTTTCAGGGAGAAGAGACAGAGAGGAGAGAGAGACTTGCAAAGAACTGTGCTTTTTTTGTTTTGTGTTTTTTTTAATTTTGTTTTTTTTTTATTTTGGTTGATAAACAAAGAATTCAAAATATAATAGCTAGATATCATAAAAATAAGAGGGAATCAAAAAAAAAATTAAAAGATTGATGTTAATTAATAAAATTATATTTTAATGAGTTAATTGCAGTTTGCAATCCCTGTCTTTCATCTAAATTCAAAACAGTATACCTACTTTGTAAAATACAATTTGCAACTCCCAACTTTCAAAATCAAATACAACATGCATCCCCTTCACAATTTTAAGTAATAAATTGGAATTGAGCTGTTTAATATTAATAATTAAAATTTCAAATCAATAAAAATATTTATTTTAATGCATTTTTACATGAAAAAATATAGTTAGTTTCTATTAGTAATACTCTAAATTAATCATAATGCTATAATGCTAAAATAATTAAAATATATTTATCAAGCAAAATATATGTTTATAGATATAATCATAAAATTTCTAAATATATTTATATTTTAACTATTTAAAAATTATATTGAGTAAAATATAAAATAATTGCCATTAATATTATATTGGGTAAAATATAAAATAATTGATATTAATATTATATTAAGTAAAATATAAAATAAATGACATTAATATTATAATGTTTTATATTATAAAAATAATATTAAACACCTCAATTCCAATTTTATAACTGAAAATAATGAAGGGGATACATGTTGTATTTGATTTTGAAAGTTAGGGGTTGCAAACTGTGTTTTACAAAGTAGGTATATTATTTTGAATTTAAATGAAAGATAAGGGTTGTAAACTGCAATTAACTCTATTTTAATTGAGTATATAAGTCAATTTTTTCAAATAAAATTTTATTCAATATCAAACAATATTAGAATTTGAAATCCAACATTTGAAATTTTATTGATTTCCAAACAACATTCTAGAATTTGAATTGTGGAATTTCAATTCTTGTAATTAAATTCCCAAATTAAAATGAATTCAACCTATCCAAACACAATCTAACTTTATTTCAATTGTATATTCAAAATTAATAATAAAATAATATTTTAAAGATAATGGTATTTAGCTAAAAAGTTTGCATATTACCTTGCTCTTACTAGAGATAAGTGCCTGAATGGTCAAACATGTAATTCAGCAACACCATTGTTGTGACGCCCCCGACCCCGGGATATCCTCGGAAACCCGGCCCGGGGACTCCAAGAGAACTAAACAACTCAATATATGCTTACAAAATATAAAACTTATTTATTAAAATAAAGTTCGTACAATATTTTCGAATGTGATACCTTATGAGATCCTAACATAGTACAATCACACGTCTACTGCAACATTTTTCATCACGATGTTAGACGCATCTTGACGCTCACTAAAACCTTAGTTTATCACACTGCTCTCCCTTCCCGAACTTCCTACTCCAAAATTTCTTCCTGTAAATGTTAGTCACATAAAAGAGTGAGCTTATAAAGCTCAGTAAACGTATATCGTATTAATTCAACTGAGGTGTATCCGAGAAAATCAGAGTTCTTCAAATCATTAAATTAATAGGATAATCAGAGTTTCATCACAATCATCAAGAGTTCATCAAAATAATTCTCACAAGATTAAAACGGAGTATTCAAGCACGATAGGTTCATCAATTCATCAATTCGCTTCCAAAAATGAAGCATCATCATCAGTTCATCAACAATCAGTGGAAGAATACTCTTTTTTCATCAGTGAATCATCAATCAAATCAAATCAATCATCATTTAAAGATCAAAACATCAAAAGTGAAATAATACAATATATACTTACAGTGCACCGCTTAATTTATTCTCTATGAATCCCGAACTTTGAATTGATTTTACTATCGATCTTTCGTCCACTTGAATCTACAGTGATAGGTTGCTAAACCTTGATTCTACTTGTTACGAGCTTTGATTTGACTACTTGCACGCTAAAATCGGAGTTCGATAATGCCTTCGAATCCTCGTTTGATTATGAAGAACACCATGAATATACGTATTTTCTCTGGGTAATTATAAGATTTTACTGTTTGTTTATGATTATCTGAACAAGGTACTGTTAGGGCTATTTATAGCTACGAAAAGATAAGATAGAATTGCACGTACTACGAAAAGATAAGATAGGATTGCACGTACTACGAAAAGATAAGATATGATTGCATATATTACGAAAATATAAGATATGATTGCATGTACTATGAAAAGAAAAGATAGGATTACACGTACCACGAAAAGATAAGATAGGATTTTAATCAAAATATCTCGTATATCAAAAATATCTGGTATATCGGTTTACCGAAACGAAAATAATATCGTAAAATTTGTACCTCGAACCGTATGAGTAAAACTGTACTCTGGATGGAAAAAGTCAAAACACGGAAAATGCTCGAAATAATCAAATTAAGATAGAAATGAGTTTTCCCGAAACTTCTGGGTGGTAAAAACATGAAAACGTTTGAAGTTAGACGATTCTCGATTATTCAAAATAATTAATATCTAATTTGAAAAATAAGTAATTAAATCTATAAATCATTTATAAAATCATATAAAAACATATAAATTGCTAGAAAAATATTAAAATTATATATACTTTATTTTAGATATATAAACATTAAAATTCATAAATTTTATCGCATGTAAACATCGAACACAAATGTCAAGTAACACAAAATTAGAATATTTATTCCATTCATTTCATCTAATATTTATTTTAAGTCGGGGTGTTACAACTGATCTAAAGGTCCAGAAAATATATTTGAATAATGATATTGTGTAATATCCAGGAAATTTTGTGACTGTAATTACGGGTTTAATAAATAAACATTTGTTTCTTATTACAGTTTAGTGCATTTTCATTTTTCTGAATTTAAAAAACCCAATTTAAAGCATCATTATCACTACATGTTACATGTTATCTGAACTTCTGGAGCATGTTACGTGTTTTACCACGTTATATATTGTTTTTGGGGTTTGTTATTATTTTAGAAAATATTTCGTTTAGAGAAAAATTTATTGAACCGGGCCCCTACCGGGACGTTAGAGCCCTCAAATTTTAATTTTTTTTTATAAAATCTTGGGTATTTCAAAAATTCGTTATTTTTGCACTTTTGAAACATTTATATTTGGGAAATTTTGACATATATATTGTATTTATTTAAAAATATTATTTTTAAAATTATTCCCCATAAAATTAATTGTAGGGATAATTATTTTAATTAAGGGATTAAAAATACCCTTAATTGATTTTAGGGGTATAATTTTCTGATTAATTTAAATAGCAAATTTTTTATTATTTTAAATATCACAAAAATTAGAAATTAGAAAAAGGGATTAGGGTTTGTGTTCCTGAGATTAATTCATCGATTCCCGGGAATTTTGAACTTCGTGTTTGAAGCTTGAATAAACAAAACGAAGCTTGGAACCTGTTTGATCTCCTTCTATCATCAGTTTCATCAAGGTTAATCGAATCAAAACTTTTCGATTTTATTTATAATTGATTGAATTTTGGGTTTGAATTTTTGGTGATTATTGATTAAATTGATTGTTATAATCATGTTTATCCAGTTAAATCGAGTCTATGTATATGAATTTTGTGTATGTTTGTACACAATTTTATATAAGACAGGTTCGATAATTTTGAAGTGTATTCTTTTCGATTTTTCGGTTAAATCATCGATTGTTTGATAAATATGATCACAGTATTATGTTTGTATGATTGTAATGATTATTTTGAGATATAAATCTTTGTGTTTGGTTACGTTTTTACCCTGTTCGTGTTTTCGCCGGAGATACCGAGCTTGTCGCCGATTTTTTACTGAAATCAGTCGACAAATGTTTGATTGTGATCGTGGTTGTTGTTGTTGAGTTGTTGGTATCAGTTGGGACCGAAAGCGCTGCAAAACCGAGATTATTTCTGGTTAATTGTTGTCGCCGGATTATTTTTTCGTCGACCGAAATCTGGTAATACCCAGAAACATGAGGAAATTCCGGTTGTGCTCATCAAGATCCGGCAGCATTTTATTAACCCGTTCTTAGACCCGTTTTGACCCGGTTCAAATCTTTCAAACCCTAAAATCCCAATTTAAAATTTATTTATTAAAATTTGTTTTTAGAAATAAATTTAAAAGTTTAATTTTTAATTCCAAAAATTATTTTTAATTCAAAAACTAATTTAGTTATTAATTTTAAATAATTAACTAAATTATTTTAATTCTAGAAAATTATTTTCTTTTATTATTTTTGAAATTCTAATTCTAATTTAATTACTTATAAATTATTTAAATTAATTAATTATTAATTTGAATAATTGATTAATTCATTTAATCAATTAATTTTATTTATAATTAGTTATATAAAATTTAATTTTTATAAGTAAGACAAATAATAGTCTAAATTATTTTGAGATTTTAAAAATATATAAATGTCTTGAATAATCAATTAATATTATTACTAGTTAAATTATTTATATTTTATTCATAATAAATAGACCGTTCATCCGTTCAATACGAAACGAACGCGTCGACTCAGAAAAATATTCTGATTTCAATAAAAATACTTTCGAGACATAAATTCTTTTGTATCGAAATATCGCTCACTTTATAAATCTTTTTGAGTCGGATATTTACCGAAATATTATATTTTGACCCGATTTCAGTTTTACAAACACCGAACCCTATCTTTTAACGATTTGATTTATGTGTTACATGATTTACATGCTTATATGCTATGTGGAGTATGTGTTATCCATCTAACTATTTTAAATGCATAGATTAGATATAAACGATCGGGTAGATGATAGGCATTGAGCCGTATAATTACGTCGACTGAATTTTTTCTGATTTATTAAAAATAGTACTTTTATTTATAGAATCGAGTGGCCAGGAGTTTCAATTAGGGTTAGAAAAAAGCTAGAACGCAGGTTGTACATACCAGGCAAGTATTTCTACATTGACTCGATATTTTAGCAATTGCATTTCAATATTATTTTCGGTACAACTTTCATTGTGATACAGATTGAGATAGAATTCTAGTAATTATTCTGCTAGAATCCCGATTCATATACTGTTTTCAAACAATATTTCCTTTGTTGTTTGTTGAACAATGAGGTACACTGTTTAATATTAAAGTTGATTTATGGCTATTCCTGATAAATAGGAATAGTAGTTATTGTTGTATAAGAATTCTACTTACTCTGAATTTTTATATTATAGATTGGATGGTTGCGTAGGAGGTCGTTGTTAGTGTTTGTGCCCTAGAGACAACAATATGATGTTTTAGTTTAAGACATTGGGATTATTAATTTTTATGTTCTATTGATTATTCCCTTTATAATTTATAAATTCTAAATTTACTGCGATATAAATGTTAGATTAATAAATGTCCATGGAATATGATATGCAATTCTATATCTCTAAGTACATGACTTAGAAATGAGATTATGAGAATAATATCAATATTCCTAAAGGTCCCTAGTCGAGTATTATTATTAAGGGACAATAATAATGCATTAAGACTAGTGTATTTGTTGACTGATTATCACATCTCATTGATCATAGGTATAGTGATACTAAAGTCAAAAAACACAGGCAGATGTATATGTACATGGTGTTGGACAGACCAATGTGAGATTCTACATGTCTATTGTGTCATAAATAATTCTCACAGTGATAATGATGTAATGGTCCTTAGACCTGGATTCATTATATTTCTATACGAGAATTAATACACATTGATTCCATTAAAAGTTATCCTTGACCGGATAATGATAAAAGTGGACATTGGGTATATTATGAATCGTATGAGAAATATGAATGATCTAGATGAGATTTAACCCTCTGATTTTAGGAGTGATATTATTGGCCTCTTATGTTAGCTAGACTATGAAATGTGTGGCCACGCTCAAATGTCGATTTGATATGATAGTTTACTCATTGATCAAGGAAACCTGGATTAAACATTGATGAAGATGACACATTACATGCCTCTAGTTTAATCTATAATATTTGGTTAAAGGGATTATATTACATTGTACATTATTCACGAAAGGTTGAATCGACCACCGATTCAATTATTATTACTTGGATAGCAATGATGTATTACTAGATGCCGCTCATTGTTTACGATTTTAAATTAGATTTAAAATTCGTTGCCAATGTAATAATAACCTATAGGGTCACACACTAAAAATGCTTGAAGGATTATTTAATTTAAATTGGATTTAAATTATATTAAAGTAATTCAAATTATTTGTAATATTAATTAAGTATGACATAGTTAATTAAATAAATATTGATATTCGAATTTACTAATATTAAATATGAAATTCATTTGTTAAATAATTAAGTGTGACTTTATTATTATACAAATAGGAATTTTGAATTAATAATAACTCCTAATTAGTTAAGAGTTATAATTCTTATTATACTCTATATAATATCTCTTGTGTGGCTGATTTTTTTTAAAAAAGACTTTTACTAAAACCCTAGCCACCAAGGGAGAAGATGGAGAGAGCAAGAAGGAACGAGTTTGTGCTAGTACACATTCAATCCTTGCGTTCAAGCATTCGTGTGGATACCGATAGAGCGTAGATCGCGAGAGCGGGATGCGTGGTGATTGAACAAACTTTGGATCTCCATTAGTCAACCAATTTGTAAAGTTTCTTAAGGTAAACAATCTGATCTATGAATTAAATATCTTTTTTTTGCATGGATCCTGCGGCGGGTTTCAAAAATTATGATTTTTCACGTTTTTTAATTACTGTTTCCGTTGCGTTTATGTGCTCGAAACCCAACAGTCGTGGCGCCGTTCCAGCGCATGAATATATTGCGACATACTGTAAATCTGTAATATATATGATTATTATTATAGGCCAATGTGTTGCCTTTTTGGGTACCCCGTTTTTGGATATGCTTCGGCATACCGGTGTTGCCTTGCGACTGATCATCGGAGGCAGCACAACGTCTTGAGTATTCCAATCTAATTTATTGATAATCATAATAGACTAAATGAAAGTTTAATTCTTAATTCTTCAACTGAATTTGGTTACAGATTTGTGATAAATATTATTTCATTTATCCCAGGCTTTATGATACAGATTCTTTTTCCTATTTCTATTGATTTACTTTTATGTTATTGTTGTTTGTTTACGAGATTATATACATGCTGAGCGTTTCATTGGCTCATACTTGTTTCATTATTCTGATTATTCAGCTAGACCAGAACAGGATTATCCACCAATCTAAGGAAAGTTGCGAACCCAGATCGTCTGAAGATATTTAGTTTTATTATGCTTGTACACGTAGAGGTTTTTAAGATGTTTGAACTAGTATAATAGCGTGTTGTAATAAAATTTGAAATAATTTGTAAAACTAAATAGACTTTTTGTTTGTAATAACTTATGGTTTGTAGTAGTGCTTGTTTACTATAACCTGTGATCGATTCAGTTGCATGAAGGGGTCACATTTATTATTATATTCCGTTGTGCATATCTTGTTATTGTTTATCAGTTATTGACTCCCAAATCTAGACAGCTGATTTGGAGGGCGTCACACATTGGATCCGATCCTTGATAATTAAGACTTAAGAGTATGCATCTTGAACCTGGTCAATTAAATATTTTATAAATATAATAAAATATAGTGTTTTATTGATTTAAGATAATATTTTTGTATATCAACCCCAATATTATGTTTTATATCTGTGGTTTATTATTAAAATAATAATATATTTGAATTATACTTGGAGGGAAAAAATGATAAAAAAGAGATGTGTTAAAAGAGTGAGAAGTAATTTTTTTATTGAAAGAAATGATACGGGACATGTATTTGAAGGCACCACTAAAATATTGTTGGAGTACTTAGAGCAACTTCAATTATTTAGATATTTGGAGTCTTAAACAAACACTACGCCATAGATGACGTAAATGAACATTTGGTGGGGGGGTGTTACCTTAGATTATGTTACTTTAGATGTGAAATTTTCACCCTATCGCAACACATACACTATGCGGGTTACTAAAGATATATTACTGTGTTGCCATAGGCCATTGAGGTGTTGAGTAGAGTTAACATAATATAGTGTGTTGCTATAGACTAAGAATAAAAGTAAAATTAAATTTAAACCAAAAATAAAGTTTGTTTTTATAAATAATTGATTTGGATACATAATTCATGGATTTGTCTTGGAAAGTAATATTATATCAAATAATTGACTTATGAACATTTTGTAAAAAGTAAAATAGTTTATTTAAATATAAATTATTTATTAATTATTTTGATAAATTTAAATAATTTTGATTATAAATTACTTCTTTAATTATTTATTCTCCACTAATTAAATCCTACAATAGTTTTATATTTTTACAAATTAATTAGTTATTTTATTGTAATAATTATATTAATTATAATGTGGAGAATTAAAAAAGTAAATATTTGAAAAATTGAAAGACAATTAAATGTTGTAAATAAATGGGCCGGGCTGCTAAAATTTTATCTGAGTTTGGGCGGCCAATTTTTTAACAAAGCGGGTAAATGAAATTTTATAATTTCAGACAAGAATCAAAGGTGGAAAGCGGGTTTGAAACAACGAGTTTGTGTCTCAAACGACAGGTTCGATTATGGTTTAGAGCATAGCATCTGGGTTCTGTTGATGGAGGAATCTGGTAACAACAAAGATTGAGATTTTTCGCCGGAACTAAGATCTATGACGGTGGTTCTTCGCCGGAAAATCAAGCGGTGTGTGGTGGTTTGTGGTTGTTTTAGGCTGAGATTGATCAGAGTAAGTGGTGGCTCTCTTATCAGCTCTCAACTTCTTACCCTCTCAACGTGCATACGTACCCTTTATATAGGGATCAAGCCTGACGTAGTTCTTGTGGAACAAGAAATCTAATGGGCTTAGACTTCTTATTCCTAGGCCCGGTAGAAGCCCATCCAAAGTCCGTCTTCCGCTAGCTTTAGGAATGTCCAACTATGAGGCCCAACCGCGAAGGCCCAAGGCTCGTCCGTAATCGCAGGACTTCACGGATAGTGCATATCCCTGCGCAAGGATAACACTCTGCTGCAGCTATCTCCCTTGATATACGGATGCAGGTATAACCACGGTTCACCCCAAATGCCGGACGCATCCCTGTCCCCCGAATGAGGATAACCCACCAGATAACAGGACAAGTGATCCCAAGCTCTTGGGTGCAAAGTGCAGGATGACTCCAAAGTTCTCCAACGAGGACACCCGTTGAATACAAGAACAGAGTTCCCAAAGCACACACCAAAGTTAACCCCGCATCCCCAATGAGGACACCCGTTGAATACAGGAGGAGGCCTTCAATCATCAGACACCCGGTGAATACATGAGGAGGCCTTCAATCATACAGGAGGACGCGTCTTGCCTTCACTTTATACCCGTGGTGTACAGCTGTCATCCACGTAAGCTGACTCTCCTCTATAAATATCTTCCCCCAACTCACAATTGTTCCTTACTCTTTTTCTCTCTGGGAACCACCATTGCCGCCGCTCTCAAGCTTTTGGTTCAAAATCCCGACAATTTAACCGCCCATTACTTGATTTCTTTTGCTCAATCAACTCCCCAACTCAAAAGGTAAACAAATATCTTCTTATTTCTTTATTTGGCCGAGTACATTGGTTTTAATGAGCAAGAAACCGTTCATATGCTTCATGTTCATGTCAATTATTCTTCATGTTCTTTTGTATGTATATGTGTATATATCTATAAATGCATCATACTTTGCTTCTTTGATTCCGTAATTACATGTTTTAGGGCTTTAATTGGATTCCCCCAAACTACTAACAGCTGGTTAAAATTCCATTGCATCGCAGCCACATAGGACGCGTTTGCCCGTCAGGTCGCGTCCTATCTTCCCTTGTTTAGGACATATGTTTAAGTCATTTTAACCAGATGTCACATAGGGACAATATTCTACTAGGACGCGTCGTGGTAGTGCACCTCTTGGGACAGATTCTTAGGACGCGTCCTAGGACGTTTCCGGTTTCTTCTTCTTTCTTTTTTATCATCATCATTTTCATTCATTTTTTTTGCGGACGCGTCCTCAAATTTTTTTTTCCTTCTTTGCAGTTGGAGGACGCATCTTCTTCCTCACCTTTACATCCATTCAAAGTACTCAACAAATGCCTTGGAATCTATTCCCCACACTTGATCTCCTTCAAACCTGACTTCCCTGATTCTCATAGGACAAGTTCCTTCCTTAAGGAAGAAAGACGCGTCTTTGAATCTCTCAACTCCAAGACTTCTATAATGTCTGACTCCAGTTCTGATTCTATGGATCACGTCCCCATAAGCTCGAGGATGAAAAATAAAGGATTCAAACGCAAAAGAACTCCAATTCTACATGATAGGGCCGCCATCGAAGACTGAACGGATGATGAGATCATTCCCATCACAATCCAACAGCCCCAATGCATGACTGTTTCAGACGAGGACGCATCCCATTTTCAGGACGCGTCAGCCTCACAGGGCGCGGCCCCTTCTCATGACGCGCCCTCTCCTCACAGCGAAGGTGAATTCGAGGGAAGAGCCCCAGAACCTGAAAAATACCCCATTTCTCCTCAACAGTTTGTTTCCCCAATGGAACATTGGGAACCCAGTGATGTAGAGCTTGATTTTGATTGGAAAGAACTGGAAGACCTCCCTGAGAATGAGAAGAATACTTGGAGGAAGAGGGAAAACAAATTAGCTTGTGTTGGGATGAAATCCACTGCAACTGATCTAGAGATCGGGTGGACCATGAAGTACTACGATAAGGAGGGAATCTGGGCGCGTCCTCTCAGGATGATGAGACCTCATATCTTTGACGTGGAAAATCTGAGAATTCCAAGAATGGTTCTAACCCCAAAGCTCATTTCTTTAGGTGTGGGCGCGCCCTTGCACCCCTACATAAAAAAGATCCTGAAATGGTATGATGTTGCCCCCATTCAACTGTCTCCAAATTCATACAAGTTAGCATGGGCTCTATACATTATGTACCACAACCTTGGGTTGGGCGCGCCCTCTATGAAAGAGTTTAGCTTCTTCTACAATATCAGGAAATCCATCCCAGGATACCACTTCTTGGTTGTCAACAAGTGGTTGAACAACAAAGGGTTTAATGAGGGAAAAATCAGCCACGAACGAGATTGAAAGGAGCCATTCTTCTACATCTATGATGTTAAAAGGGCTCGTGTTCGTTTTCACTTAGAGCCAAGTAAGTGCAACATCTAGGACGCATCCTCTCTTGCAAGACGCGTCTTTTTCTTTTGTTATTCTTTCCCTTCTCCTTTTTATAACTCTCATCTCTCTTCCTTAGATAAAAGAACTCAGAAAGATCTTACAGGAAGAAAGAAAAAGAGAGATGCGAAGGTATCGAAGTATGCCGAGAAGCACTTTAATCTTAAGGACATGATCACGGAGGCCAATCTTAAAAAGATTGGGGCTTTATCTGCAAGGGTTGGCTCCATTTGTAAATATCGTGATTTTTAAATGGAAAACCCGTCCTAACTGCATCTGAGAAAGCTAGAGGGTTAAATGCAACAGAACTTGTCCAACTGGACATAAGTAGACAAGTAGATCTAGAGCAAGGTAAGAATAATTTGGACGCTTCGCGGACGACGCATCATGCGCACTTTCACCCCTTCTCTTACATGCATAACTTTAATCTAACTTGTAAACGTTTCCCACATCCTATTTTATGGCTTTAGACGCGTCTTTTCCCTTGGGCGCGTCCTCTTCTATTATTAGCTTGTCACTTATACCATTCTCATAGTCCGTGATATGGGCGTTGTGTCCCCTATATTGGACGCGTCATATGTTTAGGACGCGTCGTGACCCCATAAATGTACCTTTTATGTCTCTGCACAGCTTCATGCATTTATATATGTTCATATGCATTTTAATTGATATCCATACCTTTGTATTTAAATTATGCTTATGGCGCGTCCTTCTATAGGGACGCGTCTACCTTATCTTGCTAACGCTTTTTCTGTATTCATGTCACATAAATGACTTCCCTTTCATAGGGATTCACAATTGGAGCTTCCAGAAAGTTGAGAGCCAAAAAGCAGACTCGTGTGAAACCTGATCCCAAAGCTAAGGATCCTACTCCTGCTGTGACACCTTCCCCTTCGCCAAAAATCATCGACACCACAGTGATGGACATCCCTGAGAAGGAGGACGCGCCCTTAGAGCGTCAAAAGACTGTTCCTGACGACCAATCTTTCGTTCTCAGATATCTGGGCGCGTCCTCGGTTGGCGACTTTACCGAGGATGAAGTCAGGGGTTGGACTTTTAGGACTGAGCAACAGACAGAGGAGGCTATGGTTAGGGCTGGAGCTGAGCTTCACTTGCACGCCAGGCAAAATGCTAATATGTCTGCAAGGCTCAGGGCGCGTCTTGCCGCCACCGACACTGCAAAGAGCCAAGCTGAAGATAAGGTAAAATCTCTGGAAAAGTATATTAATTTGCTTGACCAAGAAAAGGATGCTGAGATCAAATGCCTGGAGGAGGAGAAGACGCGCTTGAGGCAGAAAAGGCTGTGTTAGAAGGTAATGTCTCCTCTTTGGAGAAAATGATGGAAAGTGTTATCACACTGAATTCCACCATGCAGCTGGAGCTTGACACTCTGAACGATGACAGGCTGCATGGATGGACAGAGGAGAAAAAGCTGGTTTACCAAAATGGCTTCGCAGCTGGGTTTGAAGAGTGGTGCTCTGGGTTTATTACAAATGACCTAGAGTATACCTTTTCAAAGTTCAATGCAGACACCCAGATATGGGTCAATGATTTCAGAGTCAGGGCCGCGGATTCCATAAAAAGTAAAAGGATTTTTCTTGGTTTGGAGGAAGAGGATGTGTCCCCTGCTCCTAATCTGCTTCAGGCTCAACCTCCTCCTACAAACAACCAAGACAAACCTCAGGACGCGCCTCCTGACTAGGACGCGTCCTATGTTTTTTTATGGATTTTTTTACTTGAACTATTTAAGGGTGCGGGCCCCTTGAAGCCTTGCAATTTGTAATGATCACTTTTGAACTACTTTTGCTTACATGCTTTCATGACATTTCTCCTTAATTTGCCTCTGCATATCTTTTTCTTTATAAACTTTACTCAGACACAAGTATGGGCGCGTCCTGTACGAAGGGCGCGTCCCCATTAAAACATTGATTGAAACATTGTTATACTTTTTACACACATATTAAACAGGTGTTATGAATGGGCGCGTCCTTTCTACTTGGATGCGTCTGGGTAGAGTTGTCTGGAAAGTGCATTTTTAAGCAGCATAATATCATGTTGCGCTTGTGCATTTAGATAAGACAGAGCATGTGGGGCGCGTCCATGGTAAAGACGCGTCTTCCCTTTAATTATTTTTATAAAATTTGAAGGAACATAAAACTGTCGGAGCATCAACCAAAATAACTTGGGCGCGTCCTTGGAAGTAGTACGCGTCTTAATTCCAATTTTACTTGAACTCTATTGTTCCTTTAAAATCTGCATAAAACTATTAACTAGGGCGCGCCCTGTAGCTTGGACGCATCATGAAACCAAGAAAATTAACAAGCAAATATATATTTTTTGGAAAATTTCAAAGTTTTCATAATAATGCGCTCTGGTGTCAAAACTGCACTAGTCCCACGGCTACTATGCTCTGTGGGGAAATTATTCGAAAGAATGACCCTTCAACTAGTTCTAAGGTAAGTAGTACATGCACTCCCCCCCAAGGCTAGGAGGAATTTATTTAATTCTAGCCTATAATCCGGGCATAGCCCTAAATATATAATAAAAGAGGTACATAAGGGGCCAAAGCCGCGCCTTACTGATAATACTTTCGGAGATGTTCCGCGTTCCACGCTCGCGGAACCAGCTTCCCTTCCATATCTTCAAGGTGATTAGTCCCTTTCCACAAGATGGCCTTTATTTTGTATGGTCCTTCCCAATTAACTCCAAATACTCCATGTTGGGGGTTCTTCGTGTTGGGCATCACTTTCCTAAGTACCAAATCTCCCACCTTCAGCAATTGTCCCTTTACCTTCTTGTTATAATACCTTGCGGCACGTTGCTGATATGCTGCGAGCCTTAGCTGAGAATTTTCCCTTGTCTCCTCCAAGAGATCCAAATGAAGCCTTTGATTAATCTCGGCATCTTCCTCTGTGTAACGGTTTCTGCGAAGCGATCCCGACCCAACTTCCACGGGGACCATAACTTCATAACCGTAAGTCAGCATGAACGGAGTTTATCCCGTAGTAGATCGTGGTGTAGTGTTGTATGACCACATCACCTTCGGGAGTTCTTCAGGCCAATTTCCTTTGCGTTCTTCCAGTTTGGCTTTGAGGGTATGCTTTATTATTTTATTAACAGCTTCTGTCTGCCCATTGCTTTGAGGATGATAGACCGCTGCAAACTCCTTCTTAATTTTCAACTCCTCACATAGTTGTCGCAAATCCTTGCTATCAAATTGCTTTCCGTTGTCAGAGACAAGCTTGTAAGGGATTCCAAACCTGCACACGATGGAGTTGAAAACAAAATCTCTGATTTTCTTTACGGTGATAGTAGCCAGTGGCATAACTTCCGCCCATTTAGTAAAGTAATCGACCGCAACCACTGCATACTTGATGTTCCCTTTACCTTTAGGTAATTCTCCGATAAGATCAATTCCCCACATGGCGAACGGCCATGGGCTTACCATAGGCGTCAAGAGCGTCACCGGCAAAGACGAGTAGTTTGCAAAGCGCTGACAGCGATCACATGCCCTAAAAAAATTTGTAGCATCCTCTTTCATTGTAGGCCAATAATATCCTTGGCGTAAAACTTTCATCGCCAACGAGCTACCCCCCGAGTGATTGCCACAGATTCCTTCATGCACTTCCCTTAAGATATAATTTCCCTCTTCTTTGTCAACACATCTAAGCAGTGGTTGATTGAAGCCTCTCTTGTACAGAACATCGTCGTATACCACATACCTTGCAGCCTGATAGCAGAGTCGACGAGCTTTGAACCTATCCTCGGGGAGTGTTCCCCTATGAATGTAAGCTAAAATAGGCGTCATCCATGTTTCCTTGGGAGCCTCATCCACTTGCATAATTTCTATCTCTGGGATACTAGGAATCTCCTGGATCTCAAGAGGTATGGATCCTAACAACACAACCTCTTGTTGCGACCCCATTTTTGCGAGAGCATCCGCGTTACTATTCTTCTCCCGCGGAACACATTCCAACCTAACTTCTTTGAACATTCCAATAAGGCGTTGTGTGCATCTTAAGTATAACTCTGTTCGTGGGCCTCGTGCTTGAAATCCCCCGTTCACCTGATTCACCACCAGCTCTGAGTCACTCCTTGCAATTAGGTTTCGCACTCCCATTTCCAGAGCGATCTTTAGGCCATTAATCAACACTTCATACACTCCGCATCATTATTTGTTGCATTAAACTTGAAATAAATTGCGCTCATCAGATCATGGCCTTCTAGAGACACGAGTACTATACCCGCACCTGCTCCTTCATTGTTAACTGCCCCATCCACATGCAAGATCCACCAGGGATGTGGAAACTCCTCCAAAGACTCCTCAGCCTGAGGTGGATGTAGCATCACCAAAGCTTTGTCATCAACTTCAGAATCAAATTCCAACAAGAAATTAGCTAAGGCTTGCCCTTTAATCGCTGACCGGGGCACATATTCCAAATCAAACTGTCCCAAATCCACAGCCAACTTCATCATTCTCCCTGATGACTCAGGTTTATGAAGGACTTGTCGTAGCGGGTATGCCGTACGAACTTCAATTCTATGGGCTTGGAAATATGGCCACAATTTTCTTGATGCAAGAATCAGGGCATAAACCAACTTCTCCATGCTTGTGAAGTGAGTTTCAGCGTCGTGCATCCGCTTGCTCACATAGTACACTGGTGACTGCTGCCCATCTTCCTCTCTTACCAGAACTGCGCTGATTGAATACTCAGACACTGTGAGGTACAGTACTAGAGATTCTCCATCTAACGGTTTTGACAGCATGGGAGGGTTTCCCAGGTGCTCCTTGATCCTTTTGAAAGCCTCTTCACATTCTGGTGTCCATACAAAGTCTTTCCCTGCTAACTTAATCGCCTTGAAAAACTCTTTGCATATGTCAGAAGATTTGGAAACAAACCGATTTAGCGCGACAATCCTCCCGATTAAACTTTGCACTTGCCTCGATTTGGTGGGCGATTTCATATCTAACAGTGCCTTGATCTTTGCAGGGTTGGTCTCAATTCCCCTATGGTTGACGATGAACCCGATAAACTTGCCCGACTCCCCGCCGAACACACACTTTTGTGGGTTCAGCTTCATGCGAAACTTCCTTAGAATGTTAAATATTTCCATCAAGTGTCTGATATGATCATTCGCCACCTTGGACTTTACCAGCATATCATCCACGTACACCTCCATGGTTCTCCCAATTTGGTTTTTGAACATCATGTTTACCAACCGCTGGTAGGTTGCGCCAGCATTGATCAAACCAAATGGCATTCCTATGTAACAGTATAACCCCCTGTCAGTGATGAAGGATGTATGTTCTTGATCAGGGCCATACATCGGAATTTGATTGTAACCGGAGTATGCATCCATAAAACTCAGCAATGCATGCCCTGCTGTCGCGTCAACCAACTGATCAATTCTTGGGAGCGGGAAGCTATCATTTGGACATACCTTATTGAGATCTGTGAAATCCACACATGTCCTCCACTTCCCGTTCGGCTTTTTCACAAGCACTGGATTTGCAAGCCATTTGGGGTAGAATGATTCTTTGATTAGTCCCACCTCCAACAACCGGTCTACTTCTTCTTTTAATGCTATCGCCCTTTCCCCGCTCATCGGGCGGCGTTTTTGAAGTATACCCGTACAATTCGGGAAGATGTTCAACCGGTGATACATTACATCTGGGTCGATTCCCACCATGTCTGAATGACTCCACGCGAAGACATCAAGATTTGCAATTAAGAAGCGGGTAAGACTTCCCCTCGTTTCATCATCTAACTGGGATCCCACTTTCAAAACCTTGTTCGGGTCATCTTTGTCAACCGAAATAGATATTGTGTCTTCGACCGGTCCCGTCTTTTCGGCGGGCATAGGGATCCTGGGATCCAAATCGAAATCAAAGTCTCGGGGGTCCTCGACTTCCACTTTTACATCTGAGGGCGCGTCCCCATGAGTGGGAGCATCTACCTCAGGACAAGGCATAGTTTTGTGCAATGCAGGTGAAGAAGGCGCGTCCTCATTTGGAGGAGCATCAACTTCAATTCCATTTTTATTCTTCAAGGGCGCGTCCTCCCTTTGAGGAGCATCCACCTTGAAGTTATTTCCGAGACCTTGCAAAATCTCACTTCCTCCTTCCAATTTTCCCCCGTTAACCTCCTTCTGCATGATCTCCTCTGCATGGTTCACCACCACTTCTTCTACGCTACGGATCCTCGAAACATTCCCCAGCGTCCAAACAGAGTTCCCAGTGACATAGGTTTCTTCCTCTTCGGGGCCTTCTAAGAAATAGTGGGCATGAACCTCTCTGCTTGGTTTTGTATGAATGTCCTCCGCACCCTCAAATGGAAGACCCTTTCCCTCGTACCTTCTCCTGAGAAATTCTTTAACAGCATTGTGATAGCAGTCGCGTGACTCGTACTGCAACCCTCTCAGACTGCCTACTCTGTTTGGTGTTGGGAACTTTATCATCAAGTGATGTATCGAGGTTATCACCCTGAACGCTCGTAACCAAGGCCTGCCGACCAACACATTGTGCGCGGAATCCTGATCCAGCACTTTGAAGTTTATCATTTGAGTGACCGACAAAGCTCCTTTCCTGAGTGTGACGGGAAGCCTAACCGAACCCATAACTCTCATTGCTTCTCCAGTAAAGCCATAGACGTGTGCATCCTTAAAGTACATGTCGCTATCCGGGAAACCCAATTTTTTGTATGTGTTGTAATACAAGATGTTCGCAGAACTCCCATTGTCCAAGAAGACTCGATGTACATTCATCTCCCCAATAAGCATGGTAACCATCAGCACATCGTTGTGGGGATAAGCATCTTTGGAGGTCTATCTTCCAAGCTGTGAATCTTGGTGAGCGGCGGATGTCGTGCCTCTCTCGCGTTTCTTTCCAATGCTCGATTACTATCACCAACAAAAGGGTGTCCTCCAAAAATTGCCCTGATACTGCCAGCCCTCTGAAACTTAACTTCAGCTGTTTTCTCAACATCTTCCACTCGCGGGAGCTGGCTTTCATCCTTACCCTTGTCATCGCTTCCCCTGCGTCATTTCATCTTGTCAATCCATTCTCCCAAGTACCCAGCCTTGATCAATTCCTCAATTTCATCTTTTAGGTGACGACACTCATGGGTGTCATGGCCGGTAGACTCATGGTAATCACAATACTTCTTTTTGTCTCTGCTCTGCTATGAAGTTAGACGGTTGGGTTTCTTGAAGATTCTTCTATCCTTATTTACCTCAAAGATATGATCAATGGATGCCGCCAGTGGTGTATAATTGCTGACCCTTCTCTCATAGTTCGATGACGGGCTCCATTCTCTCCGCGTGTTCACGGTGTTCACTCTATTAGGGCTTCTGGCATTCCGCCGATAATCTGGGCTCAAGGATCTATCCTTTCTCTTGGATCGCCCCTTGAAGTTATGGGTGTTGTCATTCTTTTTTGTTTCTGCAAGCGACTGTTCAATTGCTTTGAATGATTCCGCCTGCGCAAGCACATCAGCTAATGACACATGGTCCTTCCCTTGCAGGTGCTTCCAGAAATCCGTTCCCACACGCAATCCAGCTATAAGAAGTATTTTTAGCGTTTCATCAGTTGCACCCCTTACCAAAGTGGATTCTGCATTGAACCTTTTGAAGTATGAAGTTAAAATTTCTCCTTCCTTCTGTTTCACATTAGCCAGTGTGGTAACTGGTGGTGTGTACTTAACTGCAGCTTGAAATTGAGTCAAAAACAAAGTTTTCATCTGTTCCCAGGATGTGGTCACACCTGGACCAAGTTTTTGGAACCACTGCTGAGCGCTTTCTCTAAAAGTGGCCGCCAGGAGACGGCATCGAGCCAAATCAGGTACTTGATATACATCCATTTCAATGTTAAAGCGCCCCAAGAATTCCATAGGATCAGAGTTCCCATGAAAATACAAGTCATTGGTTGTGTTCCTGTATCCTGCAGGCAATTGCGCCTCCCTCACAAAAGCAGCAAAAGGAGAAGGAGCTTGCGCAGTCGCCGTTACTCTTCCTCCCTCAAGATGGTTGAGCAACCTCTTGAGATCGTTCACATTAAACGTCCCTACTCCAGGAATGGTTTGAACATTAGGCTGTTGGGGTTGCTCTGCGACCTGTTGTAGTTCTCCTTGATTATCCCCCGGGTGTAACGGTGGATCTCGCCGCCCCTCGCCCTGAGGCTGCGGCTGTAGCATGTTACCATCTTGGTATTTTCCCGCACGTGAGGTTCCTCTTGACCGTGTCGTGGAATTTCATCATTATTCTGCACTCTTACTTGAATTCGACCACTGTCCTGGTTATGAGGACGCGCCTTGGAGCCATTACCCGTAGCACTGTGAGAAACTACAGGGATAACGACAGGGGCTTCTTCAGCGGAGGGTGCTCCATCTCTCCTACCATTTTAGGGTGTTCTTCCATATTGGTATCCCATCTTTCCTCGTCCATTCCTCTGATATCCCCGGTAGTAATTCTCGGGCCGTCCTCGCGGAGGGGCACGCTCGTGCTCGCGGTGCCGCGTCCTGTCATCCCTTTGGAATGCTGGGGGCATACGCGTTGTGTCACGGGGCCCCGCTTTTCCAGCGTTTCCATCCTTTTGCCATTCTACCACCAACATCCTCAAATCGTCATCTTCCAACCTTATGCCAAGCCTTCTTTTCAAGGTTGAAAGATCCTTTCCTTCCTCATCTTGATTTTGAGTGTTCTCCGCACGACGACGCTCGTCCATCGTACGTCCAGACCTATGTGGGTATGGCACCACCTGGTTACCAAGGCGAGGCTTTTCCCTACCATCAGTGTCCTCATCGAAAAGCTCCACAATAGGCTCTACATCATCAGAATATTCCAAGCGCCGCAGAGTGATTCGCGGGTTTTCCCCGCTGTCTTGGGTATCTCCTTCAACTACTGGTGTTTTCCCCACGGCATGGCCGTGACGGGGAAAACGACGACCTCTCCTCGTTCTCCGACGCTCCACCGTATTCAGTCTTGAGTGAAAACTATTAAGAGTATCCCCCATGCGATACAACTGCTCCAAGATATCAGCGTTGCTGATGAGAACCGGAGGTGTTCCCCCCACATCCGGAGCTCTTGGTGGATCCGCCATGTTTCTGGGAAGGTAGGGTTCATGGCGAGTATAGCCTCCCCCCCTTCTCCTTCAGATCTGCTGTCACTTCCATCATAAGAACTTCCATCACGATTATAAGACATCTTTTCCTCCTAAGATTACGACCTTAATTAACACCCCTTCTTCTAGCGCCAATTTGTTGACGGAGGAATCTGGTAACAACAAAGATTGAGGTTTCTCGCCGGAACTAAGATCTATGACGATGGTTCTTCACCGAAAAATCAAGCGGTGTGTGGTGGTTTGTGGTTGTTTTAGGCTGAGATTGATAAGAGTAAGTGGTGGCTCTCTTATCAGCTCTCAACTTCTTACCCTCTCAAGGTGCCTACGTACCCTTTATATAGGGATCAAGCCCGACGTAGTTCTTGTGGAACAAGAAATCTAATGGGCTTAGACTTCTTATTCCTAGGCCCGGTAGAAGCCCATCCAAAGTCCGTCTTCCGCTAGCTTTAGGAATGTCCAACTATGAGGCCCAACCGCGAAGGCCCAAGGCTCGTCCGTAATCGCAGGACTTCACGGATAGTGCATCTCCCTGCGCAAGGATAGTCCTTGACCGTCTCAAGGAAGGAATTCTTCAAAGAATATCTGCAACAAATATATTAGTAAAAATAATCTCCATTGCTCCTCTCCATGCAAGCTTTGTCCTGAAGTCACCATCAAAAGTGTATTGACCAAACACAGGACGCGTCCTAAGACTCTGGGCGCGTCCTCACCTTTATAAAACCAACCTTGTTTCTTCATCAACCGTTCCTTACAGCATGCCACAACAACAAGACGCGTCCTGATAGGGACATGCGCGTCCTCCAACTTCCATTGTCACAAGATCACATTTGCCAAGTACTTTCACCATGGTTGACGTGTCCACCTAGTAAGGGCGCGTCCTTCCCTGATCATGCACTCTTATGCTTCGTCATTACCAGACTATAACATATCTTCTCACAAGTAGGCGCGTCCTCTGTGCCTGGACGCGTCCTAACCTCCTACAACGCAATACCGAGTTTGACCGCACGTAATCCGCATTTGACCCGAGTCAATTCAATGCCAAATTTTGGGTATAACAGGTTCCAAAAAGATTTGAGTTGAAACTCTCCACCAATTTAAAGCTATATTGGGTTTGTATAAATTCTCTTCCATCTTATAATTAAAATGACTGTGTAGAAAGGTGTATGTATGTTTAGTTAATTTGTTTGACTTAGTTTGTGTTTATTTGTTTTGGGTTGAATAATCGAGATCTCCCTGCTCGTTGGATCCGATTAAGAGAAGTGGAATTGTACAAGAGGATTTGGAATTGTTGTTGAGTCGGAAGGCTCATATTGATGCTATTACAAGTTCTTATGAATACCTCAAAACTGCACAAAAGACGTAAGAAGTAAATTAATGGGAAAGTATAAACAAATTTCTTCTTAATATATTGCTTTTCGTGGTTACATCTATTTAGTGTTCTAATAATTTTGTTTCATATATAATATGGATGAATTCTACATAGCTCCAGCTTTCATGGACATGATTGTTGTTCACCTTACAAAGAATTACATGACCCTGCCTAACATCATGGTATTTGCTCAGTTTCAAATGTCATAGAACTAACTATAAGTTTGACCCTGCCTAACTTAAATGAGTAGTGGATTTCCGGGTTTAAGCTCTATTTCTGTCCTAATTCTTACTGTTGTATGTTAGAGGTTCTTCTTATTATTGGTGTTTGGGGAGGAAAAGGTCAGGGAAACTCATTCCAGTGTGAGCTTGTCTTTGCAGGCAATCTGCTCAACGCTCCCGTGTTTTAATTGCAGTTTTTTTCAGTTCTATTATCTTTCCACTAAACTGATTATATATTTTTTATTTGCTTCTTAGTGAGTGGGAAATCAAATGGCTGGAAATGCAACGTTATTTCCTTCTTTAGCTGAAGTCCATGTATGCTAACATTTCACTTTATCCATGTTAATTTTAACTTTGCAAATTCATAATAAAAGGATATAGTTTTTTCCTGATTAGAAAGTTAAATGAGCATTGTTGACATTGGCAACCAGGTCCTGCTCTTATATTTGAAGGAGAGGAATCTATGATTGCAGCTATTACAGAAAATCCTACAAGCTTTAAGGTACTGTGGACCTCTTTTAAGTTTGTTTCATTATGAAACTTCACCATAGTCCATACTTCATAAGCCCGGGTTGATTAACTTTCTTGTTTTTATTAGCTTTGTAGTTCTCTTGGAACATTTCTTCTATTTTCATGGTAAGTACTTCTAATTCTTACTGTTTAAATTTGATCCATATCGTATTTCTCGAAAAAGTGATTCCCCTGATTGGATTTTGTATGATACTTATGAGATCGATAAGATTGAATACTTTTTGTTAAAAATTCTTGAACTTGGTAACTGTATTGTTTCCGAGATTTGCAGTTACTCTTCTGTTCTTGGTGAGTTATTTGGTGCGTGTGTTTCGGGTATGTATTGAGCTGATTTTATTCTTTTGTGTTAAGGTGTAGCGAAATTTGGAATCCAATGGCAGTTAAAACAATCGAAAGTAGTCTCCCAGATGAATTGTTGAAGTTGTTATTCGCATTGGCTTCAAAGTGGGGAGATTTAATCGATGTTGATATGATTAAAGTGATCCATCTGAGTGGTGCTATAACTAATGAGGTTTATCGAATAAGTTGGCCTGCAAAGACTCCAGGTGTTTTTAGAAATATTTAGGTCTGGGTTTATGGTGAAGGTGTTGATGTTTCTTTTGATAATGTCTTATATTTGTAACTCTTGCATGAATTTTGTACATTATATATGTACGGAGAAGAAGCATAATATATCTTTGTAAGTTTTACTTCTGAAAGCCATTTTGTTCAAAATACAATTCCTGAAAAACATTTTCAGATTTCAGAGCCAGAGGGGTAAAGCCGTAAAGCATCATGTCATTCCTCATATGGGGGCAGATTTGAAACAACATGAAGTAGTAGTATAGACAGAAGGTCAATTCTGTCAATTCTCATGCATAGGCATGGCACTATGGCAGTTTCTAAGCTAAGATAGTTTTTGTTTATTGTTGGTGCCTTTTTGTAGCAAATTCTTGCGCCATTACTTTTTAGTTGGAGTGTACAAACAAACCGCTCAACCGCATTCAACCGCTCGCAACCGATCCGTATTTGCGGATAATCGCGAAACGCAGGTTGGTTGTGGATTTAAATTTTAAAAACCGCTCATTCGTGGTTTGGATACGGTTTTAAATTCTTGAAAATCGCAACCGCAACTCGCAAAATATATTTATAATAAAATATATTTTCAAAAATGTAGTTGATATCATATAAATTAATAAGTATACACATTTATCAACTAATCTTAGGTTAATGTTAAGACTTCATACATAAAATTCACAATTATTATAAGATATATAACCAAACAAATGAAAAATATAATCAACCTATAATTTTTTTTATCCTTTTCTTTTTTTCTTTTCTCTCGCCTCCACATTTTTGTATGTTTTTAATATTCTTACTCCACACGGAACATTAGTTTATATTTTATTTTTGAATATAATTTATCACGTAACTTAAACTTTAATTTATTAATATGCCGAATTTTTTTTTTTGCAAATTATTAATTATTTTAAAATAAGTGGTTGAACCGCAAACCGATCCGCAATAACCGCAAATTCGCAACCGCAAATGACGCGGTTAACCGCAACCGCAAATGCGGTTGCGGATGACAATTTTTTAAAACCGCTCTTCGCGGTTTGGTTCGACTTTTATCCCAAAACCGATCCGATCTGAACCGCGTACACCCCTACTTTTTAGAGAAGAGTAGTTGCAAGCTCTTCTGAATAACATATATAGTTACTCTTATATATATATTAACATATTGTGGCTGAATGTTATGTCCTTTTTTACATTATCAACGAATCACAACATGATATATTCAATGCAATGGGGTCAATGTATGCTGCAGTGCTATTTATCGGAATTACTAATGCTTCTTCTGTTCAACCTATAGTCTATGTTGAAAGGTCTGTTTCATATAGAGAAAGAGCAGGAATGTATTATGCATTACCATTTGCATTGGCCCAGGTCAGTACTTTAAAATTTGTATATGCATCCATTTTATTCATTCGAGCTTTATAGTTTCCAATCATATAAATATTAGTCCAGGGGGATGGAGGAATTATTTCTGGGGTTACAACATCCTCCATTACAACTCCACTGGATACTATTAAGGCTCGGTTGCAAATTTAAATATTATGCAGGCCAAGGAAAAGGTAGAGTCAAAGGCACAGATATATGATGATTGCAGACTCCGATTTAGAGATATTCAATAAATTTTATCACTGCATACAACTTTGCCTCTCTTTGTAATAAAATATAGATTTTACAGAACTTGATTCATCACTAATTCAAGACTTTATAAATTTAGGTTGAGTTAGTTTAATTATTCTTGGAATATTTTTATTTATATTTTGGAATTTAAATATTATTCTATTTATTAATATATTTGTGAACAAAAAAGAAAAGAAGCAAAAATAAACTTTCGAATATGATTTTTTTTAAAATTATTTATGTAGGCCCCACAGGTGGGTTCCCGGACATTTTTGACCCATTTGAACTGAAAGTTCAGTTTTTTAGCACAGCTATTCAAAATGTTCCAAAAGTGGCACAGAACGCCACTTCCTCCGGGGTTCAACCCCGGAGGCCCAGAAGAAGTGGCGTTCTGAGGTAATTTTATTTTTTTTTTTGCTTTTTTCTCTTACCTTCCGGATTAAATGGCAGTTGTGTTGAATTGTGGTTAAGTGTTTGCAAGTGGGAAATATGTAATGGAGACCTAGTTTTGAGTTTTCATATTAAATTGAAAAAAAAATATTTTGGTGTAATTTTATTTTTGTTGGGTAGTCATGCAAGCCTATTTATAGTAAGTAATTTTTATTTTTTTTTAAAAAAGTGTATGTATGACTTTTTGTGCCCTCAAAAATGGTAGTCGGCAACGAAAATATTCAATGAAGACCTAGTTTTGAGTCCTAATATTAAATTGGAAAAAATTTATTTTGGTGTAATTTTTTTTATTGGGGAGTCATGCAAGCCTATTTATAGTATGTAATATTTATATTTTAAAAAAAGTGTATATATGACCTTTTGTGACTTCAAAAAAGGTACCTTGGGAGTTGACAAATAAATGTTTTTATGAAATGGTTGTTTGTATTTTTTTGCTGTAATAGAAGACAATAACATCTTTTAGTAAAAGTAACAAGATGAAATTGACTTGTCAACTTTTAGAAGTCCGAATCTTCAGACAAATATGAAAAGTTAAAAGAAGTACTGTGTTTACGTAAAGGAAATGCAGATTTCCTAAATTCACGGGAGTAGGCACATGCAAATTTATGAAATGATTTGACAAGTTAACTTTTGTTTTGAACTAAATGATACATGTGAATAATTTCATTTTTAAATTTATAGGGTGAATAATATCAATTATTTCCATATTCGGAACTACACAACCTAATATTACATTTTGACCATGTAATATGCCTATAAATAGCTGCAAAACTATAAGCCATCAACTAAATTCCCCCCTTTGTAGTATATTAGTTTCTAAATTTTGAGGCTGCTACAGTCTGGTCATGGACAAGGCCAAGGGCAAGGGACACGCTAATTCTGATATTCATGATTACGGGGAAGTTAATTGGTATAAATGGACCGAATCTCAAGCACGGGATGAAGCTCAACAAGCAGAAATTAGGCAGGTCAAATAATTTGTGAGAAGAATGCGAGGTATACGGGCCGCACAAGGACATGCCGTACGTGATAATGAACAGTTCATTGGCTATGGGGAAATGCACTTGAAGTTTATGAAATCATCGATCGAGTATGAAGAAAACATTAATAAGAATTTTAACTCTGGTCACATTTCAAAGGAGGAACATGAGTACGAGTTAAATGAAATGTCTCGACATTACCACTTCATGGAGGACGAGCTTGAGATGAGGAAAAAGGAGTACGAGGATGCATACGCAAAGCGGAGGGCTGAAAGGATACGTGAAGAGCAGAAGGAGTGGGATGAAAAATATGCGAAATATATCGTCAAACTTGGGGAATTTTCTCAAGGACACGATGATGCTGGTATGGCTACAACTATATGTCATCAAAATCAGGGGCCCCACGTATTGCCATCGCGTGATACTCGGTCGAGTACATACGCCTCGACCCACGGATATGGGGAGGGAGGTCATATGCATACATCCCCTCACATACAAGAGGATGATGACGTTGATGATGAGTTTGATGAGTACGTAGTAAATCTGGCGGATGACTAAAAACATTGAGAGATTCATTCATTTTCCAATTTTCAGCTTTAATGTATTTCTCTTATTATATGTTTACATAATCAATGTTCCCTTGTAATGTAATTTGTTCCCAAGATGAACTGAAAATGCACTCGTTATTGCAATTTTTTGTTTACTACTTTACATAAACATTTGTACTAATTGTGATAATATTCCCAAAGTTGATGACTTTCGTAGAAGTGGTTGTAAATTTTTTTTTGGAAAAAGTTTGTTCCACGTATTAGTATTTTTGGAAAAGTAAGTAGCAAGTGAATCTTACAGGCATGTATTATTACTTGTTGGTAAATTTATGAGTTTTAACTACTCAGAAATGGAAGTATAAAATGATGATAAGAAAAATGACAAGGAAATGAGTTAGGTATCCCGTGAATACAAAGTAGAAAGCACATGCAACAGTTTGACTGAAGTTTTCACTTGTTAGAGATGAAAGTTAAAGAAGTTACTTTTACGAATGCTAGTCTGCAACTGCAAAGTTGGAAGGGTCCTCCACAGATAGGTAGTCTTGCAAACAGTTTGTCACAATTATGTTTATTTACATAATAAACATGCAGACTGCAAGATAGTGAGTAGTCTTGTCAAATGCAGTAGAAGTTGTCAAAGCTGTATAATGTGACAAATGAATGTTAACTGTTTGAAATAGTATGAGACGTAAGTAGCACGTGAATGTTACAGGCATGTCTAGTTAATTTGTGTGGCCTTGCGTCCTTGTTTATTATGTAAATATGATGTTGTTCAGAATTTAATGTTGAATACTAATAGAAGAGCAATGAGTTATACTCCTGGTGATATTATTTGAGCTACTGGTCAAAAATGGTTTTGTGATGACGATTTTAGATATTCAATGGATCCAAATTTATGTTACTCAAGAGGTTCAGTAATCACGATGCATAGGGAGTGGGAATGGAGTGTAGGGTGTTTACAAATATGTGTAGCCCAATGTCAAGAACATGGAGTGCGAGTAACTAAACAGCACTCCATACACATGCAGCGAGACACCGCTCAACAACTGGAACTAGCTTTATTCCGTGCAAGAGAGGAAGAGATTCGAATGAGAATGCGTTTAAACCGGATGAATCTAGAAAGAAAATGTAGGGAGTTTGCTAAAGATGGTGACCATCACAGCGCAAGAATGTATCATCATTTCGCTACGAGTCCCGACTATATTTCTGATTTCTACTTGTTCGATGATGAGTAATATTTCTGAATATTGTATTTTGATAGTGTACTTTATTATTTTGAGCTTTTGAAATTATTATTTTATATTTCTGAATGATTTGACTACTCAGATAGTGTGTGGGTGTTTATGATAAATTTAGTATGAAGTACTGTACAAATGTAATGTGACGTAGTTGTTAGCATGCCCTATAAATGTCTTGGGCATTACAATTGAAAAGCATAAAATGGATAAGGGAAAAAAAGATCATCGTCAAGCACATCTAAGTCCATTTGGCGTCAGCTTAGTATCGCGGAATGTATCGATCGCAGAAAGAAAATGAAAGAAGATGAGAGTGGCAGAAAGAAGAAGAAATGCGTGAATCAAAACATTTTGGGCGGGATAAAAGCTGATAAAGAAAAGCTCCGAAAGGCTTACAATGATCGGTCCCTGTCGGAGGACGAACGCATCCGTCAGATCGATGAAGTGTATAAAAAATATGACAAAATGGAAATCAACCTGATTGAAAGAGAAGATAGTGAAATTGCATGGTATGTTGAAGGTCATCAGGCCTGGCGTGACGTTGGAGAAGATGCGGATGAAGAAGATGGTAAAGTTGTGGAGAGTGCAGGAACTGATGAGGATCAATATGTTGTAAACCTTGCATATTTTTAAGTTCTTTCTGATGTTTGTTGTATAATTTTAGTAACAATTTGAATGCCTAATTGGAATGTTTGTTTTGAATGGGATAAACCTAATAGGAGTTCCACATTTTGAAGCTCGAATGGACAATACAATAACCAACTTTTGCATGTAATGTTCGAAATAGCAAGATAGAAAACTTAGATTATACAAATGACAATGATGGTACAACATTTGAAATGAAGCTAAGAAAATGCAATGAAGCTAAGAAACGAGCAAGTAGAGGTTCACGTTGTTAAGTGTGGAGGCCCTGGGTATTTCTTGCTACGCTTGGTGTGACCTTCTTGGTTGCATACACTACATTTCTTTCCTGACCGCGGACCATCAATCTCCGTTCGGATCCGCACCGATTGCCCCTTATCTCCACATTTTTGCTTAAGTTTCTTCAATGATTCATCCGCTACTAACTTTCCATACCCCTGCCAAAGTGGGGGTAATTCATAGCTCCAGCATTCGAATGGTTGCAAGGGATAAATAATTGGCCGATACAAGTTCTCCATTGTCTGGTTTTTATGGAAATTTTCAATGAAATGATCCCAACTCAGTCCATGTCTTATACAACCAGCGATTGCGTGAGAGCACATCATGTGATGCGTCGCCCATTTTCCACACGTGCACGTACGGTCGTTGAGGTTGACGACATGGGTCTTACCTCCCTTTACCCTTCTCTTAGCAGTTGTGTATTGACGTGTAACTATTTTCAAGATACCACGTGCACGGTGAAAAGTAATAACCGTATGTCCAGTTGCCTTTATTTGAATTTTTGCTAACATGGCGGCTTAACGCGCACATAACTGTTGACCCTTGCACACCGTCATCTACTTTATTTCTTTGTGTGTCAATAATCGTGACCGCCTTGTAGAAGAGGTACTCCATCATCACTGTTACCGGAAGGAAACGAGCCCTTCTTATGTTTCCGTTGAAACCCTCAAGCATGTTGGTGGTCGTTTGACCATAGCGAACACCATTATCGTGGGAAAGTGTCTACCTCTCAACGGATATTCTTGCAAGATAGTCAAGGGCAGGGGGGAAATTTCACCAATCCTTATCATGTATGCCTCATGCTTGGAGACTTGTGTGGTTGTGTCAGCTTTCCACATCAATTTCTTTAGTTCACCGTTTGGGTGATTATGGCAGAAGTTGCTTCGGACATGTAGTAGACAGAACCTATGGATGCCTAATGGCTCAACAAATCTGTTTTGAGGGCTCTAACTGCGGAAATAATACTGGCTGCTCAATCAGAGATGATGCACACCCCGGTCTTTTGGCGACAAACACGTCTCCGAATACGTTGGAGAAACCAAGACCAGTTCTCGTACGTCTCCTCATCAACCAAACCATAACAAAGAGGAAAATGGTGGTTGTTTGAATCTACACACATGGCAACACGCAGCTTTCCCCTATATCTTCCCTTCAAGAAAGTCCCGTCTATTAAAATCACAGGACGTGCATGTTGCCACCCGTCCATCATTCCCTTCAAACACCAAAAGATTCGCTTGCAAACGGACGTGCCCCGTTCCTGAGCATGAGGCACGATATCGATCTCAACAATGGTTCCAGGATTTGTCTTCTTGATGGCTGCAAGAAACATGGGAAGAGCTTGATATGTTGTAGCCCAACTTCCATAGACTTCCTCAATGGCTATTTGTTTGCCTCGCCACGCTTTCTTGTACCCTACTATATGGTTGTGCTCGTTGTTGATAAGCGGGATAATGGTTTTAATGGGGATTTCTGGTGTATCTATCACCTGTTTCACATGTCATTGAGCAGTGTCAAAATATTTTCACCAAATATGTAGGGGAGTTAAATAGTTATGTATGTTAAATTGCTTACAAGTGGTTTGACAAGCTGCGAAACCATCCTTGCAGATAGCTTCTTGTGATCTTGCAACGGCTGATCAACCAAGCATCTGTGTTCCTCTCTATTCACATTTATCCTCCAGTAACCAGAATTATGCATAAAAGCAGCTCGCATCCTCCAGTTACAGCCCTCAGCCCGGCACTGAACAATGAGATGTTCTTTGTTACTCTTTGTCGTTTTATATGTACGATCAGTGGCAATATGAGCACGCTTGACTGCCAACAACAGGGTTGCTTTATCACGGTAACACTTTCCTTCACTCAGCTCCCCCTGATCGAGGTCTTCATCAACATACATATCATTAGGGCTATCTATTATTGGGGGGATATATTTCTCCGTGCGGAACCATGGAGCCCTTGGAACATGATGTTCTTCCCTAGGTGTTGGAAACACGGTAGAAATTTTTGTATTCCTCTCTACATGCCCTCCCCCTTCATCGCTGCCTGATGAATCTTCTTCCCCATCATCATCATGAAGGTGAAAATCATCCTCACTGGATGAATTATCTACAGTTTCATCTGCGACGAGGGCTAACCGCTTACCCGAACCTCTTCCCACAATATCTATATTACCTCCACCCTCTTCCTCATTTTCATAACTATTCCCCCCTCCGTACCCTCCACCATATTCACTACCCCCCCTCCATACCCTCCATCATATTGAATACCTCCTCCTACATACCCTCCACCTTATTGACTACTTTCCCTTCCATACCCTCCGCCATGTCCACTACCCTCCCCTCCATACCCTCCACCATATTGACTACTTTCCCTTCCATACCCTCCACCATATTGACTACTGCCTCCTACGTACCCTCCACCTTTTTCCGTGGTTTCACCTCTGTACTCTCCACCTCCAAAATGTAGATCTGACCATCCTTGGTTGACGTTACTCCCCTATGTTAATTGCGTTGGTTGTGACCCTAAATTCGGTTGGAAAGAGTACGGGTCATCAACAGCAACTTCATCTGTTTCGATGAACAAAGAAACATCTCCTTGGATGTTCAGCAACATGGCAGGGACATTTAACATACGGGTAACATCATCATCACATAATATTTCCATTTGATAAAAACCTTCAACTAAGTTATATTGACCAAGGTAATGATACTTTAAACTCAATTTCAAATTCCAATGATAAGAACTAATATTCATTAAATTGTATACAAGACATTTAAGCTCTTCAAAAGAGGTACAAAACCTAATAAACATCATCTTCTTGGAATCGATAGAGTAGTTGATATTAGTACCTTCTCGAATTACCACTCCACCCCAAAAAAACTTGATATTCACGCGGCCTTCCATTTTCCTGATTTACAGAAAATATATAACAAATGAGTAACAGAATTATATATATATATATAGACACACACATAAGTAAAAGAATGACATACCTTTTTGTATGAGTTGAAGAGAAGTATGTGATGAACATATGTGGTGCCTCAGGTCATGTATAAATAGTGGAACACGTATTATTGTGATTCATTGATTGTGTAAATAATTTCTGCATAAAGATATCTGATCCTATCCGTTTCAGATTTTAGATAAGATTGCAATGTAAGAAAAATCTAATTTTATTCAGATTTTAGATAAGATTGCTATGTAAGAAAAATCTACTTTTAGTCAGGTTTTTAGGATAGAAAGCAGAAGACTTTTAGGATATGAAGCAGAAGATAACGATATAAATACAAGCTTAGGAAATAAATTTATGAACTTCGTAAAAAAATTTAAATAATATTTTAGTAACTAATATTATATAAATTATATAAATTTATATATAATAAAGTAATATTACATAAATTTATGAATATAAAATAATATTATATAAATTTATGTTATGAATTAAATTTATATATAAAGTAATATTATATAAATTTATGAATACAAAATAATATAATATAAATTTATGAATTAAATTTATATATAAAGTAATATTATATAATTTTATGAAACGATATAAATACAAGTTTGTAAAATAAATTTATGAACTCCGTAAAAAGATTTAAATAAAATACGTAGTTTAAATAATTTATTAATAATAAAAATAAAATGAAATTTGTTACTAAGTAAAATATTCCAGTAACTAATATTATATAACATTTTTAATATTGTAATAATATGAATATAAAATAATATTCTATTAGTATAAAATAATATTATATATACTTTTGAACATAGGAATAATATAATTACATAATAATATTATATAAATTGATAAAATCAGCAATAATAGACATATAAATAATGAGTATAAAATAATAATATGTAATAATAATTATTAGTCAAGTATTATTAATAAGGAGAGATATAAAGAAGAAAGAAAGGATAAGAAAGAAAGAGAGAGTGGATAAGAAAGAAAGAGGGAGCTGTCGGAAGGAAGAAAGGCGGAGAAAACCTGATTGCAAGAGATCCCCGGAAGAACCGGCGTTCTCCGGTGGGAAGGACATGTTGGCCCCGGTGTTCCCCTATAAAACAGGCGTTCTCAGGTTCTCAGGTCTCTCTCTGCCTTATCTTAATTTTTGTTCAAATTTAATTATTTGCATATGCTTAATTATTTGCATCATGTTCGCATTGAATTATTTGCATATGGTTAAATAAATTTTATTTCTTCTGAAATAATTGCTTTTATTTAATTAGTTGCTTTGATTTAATAATTGTTTTGATTTATTTAGTTGATTAATTAGGTAATAATTGTTTTGATTTATTTTGTTGATTAATTAGGTAATAATTGCTTTGATTTATATTTAGTTATGTCTAAATATAGTTAATTAATTCATCGATTAAATTTATTTAATTCATAATGTGTCATTAAATAGTTAGTTGTAGTTAAGTAGTTATTTATATTCAATTATATGAATAGAAGATATTTATATAAATAGTTAGTTATAGTTAAGTAGTTATTTATATTCAATTATTTTAGAAGATATTTTAGAATCGGTTGGTTAATATTTTTTTTGGGCACTTAAATATGTAATAAGCGTTTGTTTAATTTAAAAACTATAAATTACCAATTATTTATAAGAATAATTGAAAACTCATCAAAAGTACATTTAAAGCTATGCATATATTCTTGACAAAAAAAAACTATTCATATATTATTAATAGAGATAAATTTTACTAGATTTAGTCATTTTAAATATAATATGAAAAAATAGTACTTCTAAGATTATCTTTATTAATAACAAAAAAAATTAATTTTAGACTTATTATGAGTTATAAAAATACATCAAATTAAAAATAACGTTTTCAAGTTGATAGCAATTTATGTCTTAGAGTAACTACGTTCCTTAAGGTGGTTCAGGTTTGGATATATGAGCATTGTACTGCCTTAGCTCCCAGACAGCGAGACCCTTATTTGATGCAGCATCCCCGTGCTCTCAGGTACGACTGTGCTTACACATTTATGACTCTTTGTTCATGTTCAAAAGTATTCCAACAAAGTCTCTAACATAATACATTTCTTGCTTAAGGTGGATGGTCCCATTGGATGGTACGACTGTGCAGACACATTCGTTACGCGGAATTCGTTATGACCTAGATACCATGTCTGAGGATTCCTTCAGGTGGAGGCCCTACGGTGATTCTGCGGTTGAGGCACGACACATCCCTGAGCTTGAGCTATCACTCATGAGTGCACCTTGCCCCCTCATTTACTTGACATGGGTGAAGTGGTGCTACACTGATAGGGTCACAACACAGTTTGGATACTTGCAGCAGGTCCCTACTGACTCTCCACTTAATGACCATGATTCTTTCCATAGGGGTGAAAGAGGCTGGCCTTTTAAGTTGACTAGGGTGCGTGAGCTTTGGGAGTCACGTCACACTGCCGTGCTTGGTCCACCATCTTACAGACGCACTCGCAAACCTATGTGCGCTGTTGACTATCCTGAGTGGTACGACAGAGTCACTAGACGTTTCATGATCAACCCCAGGATTTGGAGGGACTAGCAAGGATTCCCGGGGTCGCAGAGATACCTACCAGTGGGTGTAAGATTTCTCTTCTTAGATTAGTACCTCTTCATTTGTCACAGTTTTCGTTTATGTATACACATTTACATGTCATTCACATTTACATGTTGTCAATACAGGTTGAGGGGTTGTCCGCTGCCTACCACCAGATTCAGGAGTCCAGCGTGGCTGAGGATGATGATAATATGGATGAGGCGCTTCAGGGTATATATGGCACATTAGATGTCATGGGTTTCCCATATTTTCTACAGAGGCCCCCTCATCCACCTCCTGCCACCCCACGTACTAGCGGTGCTCATGCCCGTATGTCAGGTATTATATTTATTAATGTTACACCAGCTCCTCGGGATGGTTGAGAGCCTTGGCCTCGTCCATCAGGTGGAGAGGGTTCTTCGTTCTACACCTCCTCCGGCTCAGGTTGGGAGCATAGCTTTCAGGGACATGGACATACTGACCGTACCTGGGACCACTTTATTCAGGGAGAGGGAGATCCTCATACGTCTACTTGGGGTCACAGTTCATAGGTGCATGATGTTGGTGGGTCTTCTTGGGGGCAGAGCACTCAGAGTCATGATGCAGGTACATCTACTTTTGGCCACCCTTCTCAAGGCCACATCCCTTATGTCGGTGCATCTACTATGGGCCACACTACTCAGGCTTCTTATGCTGTTCCTAGTGCCTGGGCTACTGGATCCAGTTGGGGCCATTCTACTCAGACTCATTACGGTCATCTGCCCCAGGCTTTTCCACAGCCTACATACAGTTTCCCGCCCGAGACAGGTGGTTCGGGCTTTTTTTTTCCAGACCCCGCCTAGGGGCTTCGACCCCTGGTTAGTACGTGATTCCTCCGCACAGAGTCATGAGCAGGTGGGTGAGATGCATACACCCCCTATCATGCAGGATGCAGATGTGGAGGGTGAAAGTGAGGAGCAGGATGACGATGATGAGGAAGATGATCCTCCTATACAGCTCAGACAGCAGCCTCGTAGAGCAGTGAAAGGAAAGGGGAAGCTATGCCACACCGGCGGGAGGTTCTGTGGTTGATCAGTACTATTTCACATATTTGCAGACTTGTTATTTTTAGTTTCTCATGTTTTTATTACATATTCAGTTCAGAGTTATTTTTATTAGTTCTCGTCATTTTCAAACTTGTTATTTTTCTTACCCCACAATCTAGTCACTTCAATTCACGGTATTACATTTCAAGGTGTTTCGTAAGTAATATTCAAAACGTACATACTTACTTAAATAAATTAAAACCGTCACATTCTGCGATTAACGTTAAACGGATGAAACAAAATAAATAAACTAATACATGAACGAAAATATAATAAGTGAAATGGAAACACAATCACAACATGACCACCATCAATGCAATTACTTTAATTAATTTCATCTGCAAAAAATGATAACTCATATCAAATAGTTATACTTTTCTCTATATTTCATTAATATGATTTGACATCCACATGGCCCTTTTCAGTATTCCTCTTGCACAATTATTTAATTTGTTTGCATGTGCTTTCTACTATGTACTCACGGGAAAGGGTCTATAAATTATTGTCATATTTCACATGGGTGGCAGTAATGACACGTACATCAACAACACTAACAGCCTGTACATCTTCATTACTTTTATGTTCCACAACTGTTAGTCTTATTAACTTTTCTTTATCACCCAACTACTTACACTATATAAATTATACACCCTCACACATATTACATCCAAGCAGTACTACGATGTCATCGTCCAAAAATAAGAAGTGGTTGCTATTTGAAAGAGATGACGATTACCGTAGTCTTAGGGTAAGCGATCCAGTGGAGTACTTTGCTGGTGTACGCCGAGAATGGGCATTTCGATGTGAAGAATCTGAAAGCCTTACACATGATCTCATTGCGATGAGTGTAAGGGTCCCGCTTCGTTGTTCTCTATCCATATATCCTCGACCTCATGAAAATCTTCCTTGGTCTGAATTTAGGCGAAAAGTGGTTAAAGCCGTGACCCTTATTCGACGGGAAAATAACAGAATGTTGTTGCGTAGGAGTCGTTATTATATGTTCGAACTAGCACAAGATTCAGTTCGTGCTTCTGGTAGAGAGCTTACGGAAGCTGAACAACACAGACTATTACAGAATGAGGATTACATTTCTGATGATTACATGTCTGATGAACAAACTTGATAAGAATTATTGTCTTCTGATTTGAGTGGCCTTATTTTCATTTTTGGATTTATGCTTTCTAGCTCTATATTAGTCATATCTTTTTTTGTTGTAATATTATTATCATTAATAGGTGGGTGCTCATTTCAGTTTATTTTGGAATTACTGTTTCGTGTTAGTAAACAGTTGAAATCACATGCAAGCATTTTCAATAATTTGAGATAGACAGTAAAAAAGTTAAAGTGGAATGACACTTTCAAACAGTACATGACACGTCAAATCCTATACATGACATAAAGAGGAAAAAATAAGGCTTTGTATGTAGAGCCATTGCATGCACAGAGTTTCCCTGTCACTTTACAGCAGATAATGATTCCATAATTTTCAAAATAATGTAGGTGAGAGCAACAATGATAAGTCACTATCAAGTTTTAAATATGAATTATAATTGTATAGTATGTTTAGCACATGAACTGTCTTTCAAAGTACCTCATGTCTTCTTTACCAAATCACTTATAAATAGAGAGTTACAACCTCATGAAGTCACACTCGTCAAAAGTAATTATGTCTTCACTCCCAAATTTGGCTTATTGTTTTTGTGAAAAATTAGCTATTGTAGCGCACTACTGGAAGGGTAGTGACGCAGGAAGGCGATTTATCAAATGTCCCGACGGTGCTTGCATTTACGAATGTTGGATCGAAGAGCCGCTTGAACCCCGTGCAACATTTCTCATTGAAATTCTTAGGGAAGAAATTACCACACAGAATGTAGCCCACTCTGCAGAAATCCGTGAGTTGCAGTGTGAACTTGAGGAGTCAATAAGGGAATTGCAGAGAATAAAGGCGTTCATCGACTCCCATACGTGAAACATCAATGAAGATGATTATGACTCCGATGATAATGACTCTGATGATGCAGATAACTGATCCGATTCATATATTGTTGGCTCTTAATATTTGTATTATTGCATCGTACTCATTTTTATTCATATATCGTCTTATTATTCTGTATCGAACTACGCACAGTTTTTCAACTGTGTTTTATTTTGTAACTGATGTTATGTAATAGAATTTTAGTTTCAAGTCAAGTATTCATTATCAGCAAATTAGTTCACATCAAATATAAGGACTCGTCAACAACAAATATCCCCCATGATACACTATTCCATGAAACTAAAACATTACAAAACAAAATTTAAAATTAAAGTACAATTTGCGTACTACAAATAGGTTTACATCACTAGTCAACAGAAAAAAAATTAAACCAAAATAATTTTCTACGAATTAATTATGGAATTTGCTAAACATACCCGCACGTAACAATTGCACACTCGAGTACCTTGGCACCCTTTTCAAACCCAAAAAATTCATATATAAACTATATTTATTTAAGAACAAAAAATACGTACAAAAAATAGGTTGGCTTGCATGACTATCCAAGAAAAAAAACACCAAAACAATTTTTTAATAATTTTATATTAAGGCCCAAAAATAGGTATTCATTAAATATTTTCGTTGCCGACTACCAAGGTACCTTTTTTGAGGGCACAAAAAGTTATACATACACTTCTTTTTAAAAAAACAAAAATTACGTACTACAAATAGGCTTGCATGACTATCCAACAAAAAAAATTACACCAAAATAAATTTTTCCAATTTAATATGATGACTCAAAAATAGGTCTCCATTAAATATTTTCCTCTTACAAACACTTACAAACAATTCAACAAGTGTAATTCAATATGGGAGGAAAGAGAAAAAAGCAAAAATAAAATAAAATTACCCCAGAACGCCACTTCTTCTGGGCCTGGGGGGTTGAACCCCGGAGGAAGTGGCGTTCTGTGCCACTTTTGGAACATTTTGAATAGCTGTGCTAAAAAACTGAACTTTCAGTTCAAATGTGTCAAAAATGTCCGGGAGCCCCACAGGTGGCCGCCACTAATTTGATAGTATGTTTGATAAATTCTATGATCTTTTGCAACACTGTATATGTGTTACTATAGAGACCAAAGTATGTTGCTATTGCTATATATTGTAACAGGATTTGTTGTGTTGTAATAGAGTATCTGTTGTGTTGCTATAGATACTTATACTAACTAGTTACGAGTCAACATAACTCTGATGTTGCCTTAGCTCTTTTTGGGCCTTTAGCAACATTTTTTCGGGTATATAGCAACACAGTTTGGGTGTTATTTAAAGCAATCTACGGTGTAATGAAAAATATAAAGAATGTAGGTAAAAAGTCACGGTGTGATTCCTTAAATCCATAATATCATCTTCTTTGTTCTTATTTTTAGTTAACATTTCTCTCTTCACTTTTAATGATAATGTTATTTTTTAAAAATAAAATATCACATAAGGATCGAATATAAGGAAGTTGTTAGAGATGACATTAGCTAATTTCTTAAATTATTATGATTTATTATTTTATGTTAAATTTAGGGAATGAATTAAGGTATTTTAAGGATTGCTCTTATTTATCTATGATCCCTTAAATTTTAGTTTACCATAATATTTTAGAACAATCTTAGACTTGCTCTAACTATTATAATTTCTTTATGAAAGATAATTAAAACGATATTAGTGAGATAATATAAAGGCACTGTTTGGCATTAGTAGCTGTTTGAGTAAACTATTTTTTTTATCGTAGAAAAACCGTAACTGCTATCTTTTGGGTGCACACTGAGTAAATTATTTTGAGTACTATTTCGAATAAAACTGTTTAGTAAATAAATATTTAATTAATTTTTTGTATTATATATATCTACTTGAAAAAAAATCCTACAAGTATCTTTTTAAATTAGGTTTTTGAGACCTATTTCAAAAAATTAATTACCAAATAATAATATTAGATGTTTCATTTGATCAAAACTCTAATTTAATTCAAAAAATTTTTTTTATCAAAAAGTTAACTTTCAACCATGCCAATATCTTTTTTTTGTTCACTAAATTGATAAGCTAAAAAATGAAAAAATAAAATAAAATTAGTCACTCGTTTCATCCATATATCAAGTATATCATTAATATTTATTTTGACTCAATTTAATTATTAATTAAAAAATTGTATTCAATAAATAATATTTTTTTAATGGCTAGATAAATATAAAATATTAACTTTTTATAATTAAATTTATACAAAATTTTAAATTAGTAATTAAATTATCTCCAACTAAAAAATAATAATTTTAATAAATTTTAATGAAATATGTGATCAATTTGATATTTTACCGATTAAAAGAGGCTTTGTGGGGCAAGTGGAGCTTAAAATTGTGTAATAAACACAGATAAATAAATACAGACATATAGAGACTTGTGTATACAAAGAGAACTGTAAATCTATTCCTTACCCGTAGATCTCCACCACTCAAAGCAATGGACCCCTGGAGAATAGGATAGGCAGACTTCCAATTAAAGTAGACAAAATCATATGGGGTTTCACTAGTCATATGTAATGGACCATTGTGATAAAATCGGCATTTCCCAAAAGTCTTTTTTTATTTATTTTAATTTATTTCTAGCTGTCACCATTCATCAAAGTTAGGGATTACTATTAAAAGATTGGGTTTACAACTCAATGATGATTTCATGCCTCTACAATAATCATCCCTCAAGTATGTTTATGTGGAAAGTCAGAATATCTTATCATTTCTATATTTTCTTGATTATTTTTATGTATGTATATTTATATTACCTCAATTATTATATTTCAAGTTTGAAACTCCTTTAGTGGGGCATTCACTCAAAGCTATTCATGTGAGGTTGCCAAATTGTTTGGGATAGGGTCCCATTTCCAATTAAGTAAGAAAATGATAGAGGATATTCATGCATTCCTAATTTTTTTTATATGTGATAATTAGGCAAAAAGTAATATTGTTTGTATTATTGAGTGGTTTTAAAATCTTTTCTTGACAGCACATTTCTTATAAGAAAAGTAAAGTGCAATAATTTATATACTATCTTCTAAACTCTTATCTCTGTAGGTTGTATTAGATGTAATGTGAAGTTATATGTTTAATTACTCTACGAAACCTTGGTTTACATATTTTAATTAACAATGGCTGCGCACAGGAAATTACAAATATAGATATCTTATGGCATGCTTAATTACCTAATTTTAACCCAAAGAACAAAATGAAACGATAGACTAATGCACTATATAATAATAATATCCTTAATTTCACGTTATTTATATGTCACTTTTTGATTATTCTTAGTTATAAGCATCAACTAAAAATCTATTACTAATCACTGTTACTAATGATTTAATTATATTTTATAACATATATATATCAAATATGTCCTTTGATTATGCATCCAAAAAGAAAATGAGAATTGAAAAATATGTTCATGTATATAATATAAAAATTAAGAATATTCATATGTTCCCTTTCATAAGAAAAACCCTGTAAAAGCATAGTAATCAAATGAAATTTACAACAACAAAATGAGAAGAATAAATAAAAAATTACAATTATCAATATCGGGTTTATTAAAATAAACTAATTATAGGTTTCAAAAAATAAATTATTGTTCTTTGGCAATCCTCACCTTTTAGGCCTTTATGCCCCCAACCAACCCCAATTTTATTACCTTTTGAAAAATAATAAATAAAATTTTAAACAGAAAATTTTGTAACAACATGAAAAACATTACCACTAGTAATATCACCTTACAGCCCCACATGTGAAATAGTCGAGTATTTCAAAATTTCACCACCGTCCCCCACCTATCTTTTCCCCTGCCGGAGTTATCAGCTGCCTGCCCCCACAACCATTATTCTTTCCCGTTTCCGTTCATCCGTCCGTCCGATCATGCATGGCCCCCACCAAATTTTTCAGTCTTTAATAAACACTAATGATTTCAATGTCATGGCCCCTCTCCCCTCTCCATACATTCATGTCTCGTCTCACTCAACTGTTGTTTGATCCTGCTGCTGTTGATGCTGCTTGTTTGTCACTATCTCGTACCCAGCCCCGTCGTCTTCGTCGTCCTCGTCCTCGTAATCATCCTCGTTCATGTTGGCATCCTCTAAATCTTCATCTTTGTTTTGAGGGTGCTGCTTTTCTTGTGGCCATTGTTGCTCCGGTTGAGCCATTATAGTTAGTGGTGCTGCATTGATTGGACTTGAGTTGAATGAATGGTTTATAGTACTACCGATGATATTATCGGTTCTCGCTTTCTCTTTGTATAAGGCCTCCAGTTGATGGAAGTAAGGGCATGTCTTGGCATCTTCGGGTCTCTTCTTGTTGCTTTCTTTTACTTTCTTGTAGTACTTGTTGATGTTCTCCCACTTCTCTTTGCATCTCTTGGCGTTCCGATTGTACCCCATTTTCCTCATTGCTGATGATATCTCCTCCCATAATGGCCCTTTTGGCCCGTTTTCATGGTACTTTGTGTCTAGAGTGCTCCGGAGTTTGATCAATGCTTGAACCTCGGTTTTCGGCCATCTTGAAGGACTTGGAGACATTAAATTTGCATTTTCACTGCCTTCGTTATAGTTTGATGATTGTGCATTCATATCATCTATTCTTTTTATTGTCATCGTGGCTGGAGCTGGAGCCGGAGCAAGAGCTGGAGCTGGAACCGGAGCAAGAGCTGGAGCTGGAACCGGAGCTGTGACTATAACCGGGGTTGGTACTGGTGCTGGTTGTTGTGGTACTTGTACCGGAGGCTGTGGAGGAGGAGTTTGTAAATGAGAATGTACTTGATTTAGTATCGGTGGCACGGTGATGGGGTTGTTCGGAGAATTCTTCTGTTGTTGCTCAGTGATCTTCTGCAAAAATGAAATAACAGCTGCATCTTTAGCAGCAGCCATGGATCTTTCTTGAAGTAAAAGCTCATGTTCTCGATTCATTTTAGCCATTTCTTGAACTCTCCATGCTTCTTCTCGAGCCACTCGATCCCTCTCTCGTTTCTCCAATGTATCTAAAAACTTCTGCTGCAACTCATCTTGTTTTTGCATCACCTCACTCATCAACCTCCCAAAGAAATCCTCCCACTTCCTTTTTCTCTTCCCATATCTCTCCGGTTGTTCATCTGATGAAGTAGAAGAAGTTGAATTCGACAAAAAATCCATATTAGGATTATGAGTACTATAAGATGGAGGCAAATTCGAATGATTCCCAGTCGATTTATGAGTAGGATTGGTTGGATTTGTAACATTCTGGTGTGATGGAATATTCAAAAGATTGATGGGATGTATAGCATTGCTTGGAAAAACAGTAGATATAGGGCTAGGTGTGGATGAAACAGTCACATTTGTAACAACAGTAGGAGAATTACTAATATTTATAGTACTATTATTTCCCACCAGTGTTGCCGATGTGAATATTGTTTGATGAGCTGCACCTTGTGGCTTCATAACAGATGATAAGGTGGCTGAAGGGTTAGTATCAAGGGCTTCTAATTGCTCGAAAAACCGGTAGGTTTTGCCATCAGCTTTTGAATTCCGGCCATCTTTGGTTCTCTTGTGGTACTTGTAAACATTCTCGAATTTTTCTTTGCATTTCTTGGCACTTCGATGATATCCAAGCTCCAATAATTTCCTGAAAGCAACAAAACACAAATGATCAGTTAACTGGTTTCGATCCCATCTACAATTCATCAGTAAAACAAATTGTAGATTAATTAAACATAAAATAAGCATTAGAGTTGATTAACTGTAGTAATGAGGACAAGAGGAGAAATCTTGCAAAAAACAACCTGCAGGACAGAAAACTTGATGTTGGTTGTTAATGCCAAACTATAAAGACAAGCAATTCACTTAGCTAGCACATCTCAAAGCCTTAAATTGGATTAAAACATATTTAAAATTATTGAGAAATGATATGTAGTTTTTCAAAAAAAAAAAAACTAAGATATGTAGATGAAGATAAACAAAATTTGATTTGATGGGAGTGCCAAAATGATTTGAGAAAAGTAAAAATTAGCATCCCAAAATTATATGCTAAGGTACTGAATGAATGTAAATGATGAAAAGATGGAATATCTGAATTCAATGAAACTGATGTAACTTATTATTTTAAACACAGCTGGAAAATTAAAGTCACAAACATACTAAAATACTAATTATGTCTATTTGTAAATTAATCCAAAAAAGTTGAACTGCAATCTACAGATCTCAGCTAACTCCGCTTAAAAGCTGGAGAATTTAGGCGTGTTTTGTTGTAGTACGAGAATTAATACCTTGAGACTTCATCCCATAATGGGCCTTTAAGACTTGAATCTCTGAACGCAACATCCATATCAGACCTTATTTTCAAGAGAGCAATAGTTTCTTGTCTAGGCCACCGGCTTCCACCGGAATTTCTCTCACTATCTTCACTTCTTCCTTTCTCTTCCTCGTTTATTCCGCCACCGCTGCCACCACTACCACCACCACCCCCTTCATGTGCTTCTTGGGCAGCTACAGTGTCTTCACCGGAGCTACCTACAACAGTACCAGCCTGTTGTTGCTGCTGCTGCTGCAACATCATTAAGTGAAGAAACTAGAGGTAGAATTATATTAGAGCCTGAGAAAAAAATGAAAAAGGATAAAAAAATATATAAAAATGTATAAATGAGTATGTATGTATAAATGAGTTGGAGCAGTAGTATATATCAAGTTTTATCAAGGGAGGGGATGGTGAATTCTGTGGGGAGTTATATGAAGATGGAGCTGGATGGTGAAAATTATTTAATTTATTTCGGTGGGATCTGCCTGTCAATCTCACCCCCCCCCCCTCTGGATTTTATTAAATACAACTTTTTTATTTTTATTCTAGGATAAATATAACAATATTCTCTTTTTGCTACTTTTTTATTTGAATTTCATCAATTTTTCTATATTTGGAGAAATCATTTGCATTACTTTAATACAGTAAATTTATCAGAAATTAGAGATTATGAGATAAATAAAAGCTTATTCTCGGCGGATAACAGGGATAATAATAATCTATATTATTATTCGGTTATAATTGCGTAGCAAAAGTTCAAAGTTGCGACCACATGCAAGGTTTTGTTAGAAAGAACAACTTAAAATTACTTTAATTTTTCTGGAAAAAGAAAAGCAAAAAAAAAATAAAAGTGAAAAAAGTAAAAAACTAATAATAAAGGTGGGGAGGGAGGGGAGAGAGGAGATAGAGACGAATGTGATAGTAAGTTGGTTTTTGTCTGTCCAGCTAAATTTAGTTAAAAGCCGGCCCCTGTAGGTCACCCTTTGCTTTTTCTGCGTTTTTCATCTCTGTGCCGTTACTCTCCGTATTTATTTACCTTTTTGCCCTTCTATTTCATCATTAACTTATTTCTATCAAAACAAACTTTTTTGACACGTGTGATCTTTTCCCCAATTTTTTTTCTAAATGCTGATGTGTCACGTAATACATTGCAAACTTCCTAAATATATTATGGGATCTCAAATGCCCACAAATCAAAACCCGTCACATGTTAACCACGTCATTTAAAAAGTATTTGAGAAAGATTTTTGGGGAACCTAACACTACTCATATACAAATTACTACTCTCTCTGTCCCATTCATTTCTATACACCTTTCTTTTTAGGATATCCCATTCAATTCGATACATTCCAACACTTAACAAAAATTGTAAAAGTTTAAAATATAAAAATTAACTACACTCACTTATATCCACTACTTTCTTCAATTACACTAACTTTATACATTAAATATTAATTGGTCTCATCACTTTACCCACTTTTTTTACTTTTTTCTCGTAACGTTCCATTTTTTCTCAATCTCCGTGGCGAAGTGAAATGTATACATTATAGTGGGACGGAGGGAGTACTACTCTTTCCGTCCAATCGAATTATACACAGTATGGTTTGAGACACGGAGGTTAAAAAAATATAATTTAGTGAGAACAAATAAAAAAAAATTGGGTAATGTGATGGGATCAGTTAATACTATATACATAAAGCAAGAATAGTGGAGGAAAATAGTGGATATAAGTGAATGTGGTTAAATTTTATATTAACTTTACTATTTTTATAATGTATAAAGTTAAGATTGTCGTCCCTAAAAGAAAACTGTATAGAATTGAATGGGACAGGGGTACTGTTTTGAGGAAAATGTTGCATGCACGACATTGAGTAAACAATTATTCATAAAATGATACTCCATCCGTCCCACCCAATTCTGTACATGGTTCGACACGTATTTTAACACACTTATAAAACATAGTTTGTGACGCCCTCCAAACACGGGTCAGAAGTTTGGGGTTCACAACACACACACAATATATATATATATATATATATATATATATATATATATATATATATATTCCTGTTTATAAAATAATATATGCAATGATTTTACCTTACACAACCACGGATCGCAACAGGTTAAAGTAAGAACACAAGGCACAACCTTAATTACATTACAACGTACCAAATCCCAACTAGTTTAACTTATAACTGATAATAAAATATTGTTACAAACTTGCAAAACTCAAAACTAAAACATAACGCTTCTATTAGCTTGATCCAACTCAACATGGAATCCTAACTCGCACACTGGTCTGGGGATCTTTGCTACCAACGGTTTCTTTCTTAACTGGAAAAGAACATAAACAAATTCGCAAGAGTGGGCTAACTAGCTCAGCAAGTCACAATGACAGTACTGAGATTAAACAGTGATCAAATGAAATGACCTAAAGGGATCAATTTTCTTATTAAGCAATGATTAGAATTGGATATTCACTTTTAATTTTAAAAAACCAAGATTAGGCTGCTGATCAGTCACGCACTAACCCTGAGCAAGGCACACAGCTCTGCTCTATATACTGGATCCAAGACACACATTGGCCTAATATGACCACCAATCTGGTCTAACCACGAATTTGGTCCACATTTTAGAAAATCATCCAATTCTATAACAATTCAATATGTTAAGCAATGTAATTCAATAAAATTAAATCATAAACAACATTGATAAGATATTCATCTCAAAGTATAAGGTAATTCATGAATATCGCAAAAGTATATCAAAGTATGTATAAAGAATGGTTTCAAGCTTATAAAAGAATCAAGTAATGAAAGAAAAATGATTAATGGTTATACAAGGATTGGTTTTCTGATGTTACAGGGTATTCCAGAAAGTATGAGTGTTTATACGTTAAGCAAATCTGTTTCAGTGACTGGTATATGGTGTATATGTATTTGTGAAGTAGTATCGTATGCATATGGTTTAGTATCTAAGAATCCAAAAATCAATGGTTTATAAAGATTAAGGCTTACGATTCAAATAACAAATGATGTGATCAGGGTTTAGGGCTACGCAATTCAAAACACTTGCAATATGAAACAAGAACTACTCAAAATACTTACAACATATCACAAGAAAGGTCGGAAATACTTGCCTTATCTCGATTGACTTTCACTTCACTTGCACTCGTCTATCGATTTTATTCACTGATTACTTGTTTTCCCTTTCTATGCCTCGCTTCCTTTACTAGACATCATAAGTATTTATGAATACTCATTCTCATCTAATTCTAATCGTCACATAAACGTTATAAGCTTTTATCTACCCTTCGTTTCACCCAAATCCGACGTACGGGTCGAAAGTTATGACTAAAACCGTCAAACAATGAACACACAGGCATAACACACATTAAACAGATAACACATATTAAATAACAAGGTTCGAATACCCGAATCTGGATTTAAAATCATTTAATAATAATTATCGAGCCTTTAACATAATTTAGGAAAATTTTTTAAAAACTCGAAACTATTTTTCAGAATTTTTAAATCGAAATAGATAATTAAATCTAATTAAATAATAAATTAAAATTAATTAATAACTAATTAAATCAATCAAATAATTAACATTTAAATTAATTGACCAATTAAATAATTAAATATTAACTAAAATAATTAACAAAATAATTCAGATTTATTTTTGAATTAAAAATGAATTTTGGAATTAAAATGATTTTTTTTGGAATTTTTAAATAATAAAAATAATTTTCTGAAATTAAAATAAATAGATAATATGATTTTTTGAAAATTTTCAAAATAGGAATCCTATTTTTGCAAATTCTGGAAACTTCAGTGACCTGACTGTTTTTTCTTCAAAAGTTTAGGGGCCAAACTGTAATTTTACAGTCCCATCGCCAGAAAACACCATGTCTCGCCGGAGAAGGCGATTCCGGTACTGTTTGGTGCCCACAAACTCCAGAAACACTCTACTAATCACCAGGAATCTAACCATGCAATTAGAATTCACAGATAACCCCTGAGTTGGCCGGAAAAACTCATCGGACGACGAGTTCTTCGTTGCTCCGGTCAGATCGATTCCGATATCGTTTGTTCATAAAACCAACACCAATCGATTCCTTTTCACAAGATCTTTCTAATGGTATCAATTAACTTCACTAATAACCCCTAGATCAAAAGCGCCCAATTTCAATTGTAAACATTCAAACCGAATACAAACCCTAATTTCGATTTTAGATAATCAAACTCAATTTTGAACATGTTATTGAACTCCAAATCACTATTATGACATATCAAAATGATCAGGATTCAATTATCTACAACATGCAAGTATCAAATCACACAAACAACATCAAAATCAAATGTCATAATTTAATCCAATTTAATTCGAAAATAAAAAAATAATAGAAAAATACAGGATGATTATGCAGTGATATGGATTATGAAACTTGATTCTACACTTCAAGATATTCGTTTTGGATAATCAAACGCCAAAATCCGAGTTTGCTAACACATTCGATTCTTGGTTTGATTATGAAGAACACTATGAATTTTACTGATTTCTCTCGATAATTATAAGATTTTACTGATTATTTGTGTTTATCTGTACATAATAAGATACTGTATTGGCTATTTATATTTACGGAATATAGGTACCCATTGGATCATATCAGATATAAAAATAGAATACTTAATCGCTAAGTATTAGAAAAACTAATCCAATTCGGTATCGGTTTTAGGATAAATATCAAAACTGGGCTTTTTAAAATACAATCTTGGGCTCAGCGCTTTGGTTACACGAATTACGAGAAGATAATATAATAGTTTAATCAAAATATCCTGTATCTTGAAAATACGGGTTTTATCGGTTTACCGAAACGAAAATAGTATAGTAAAATTTGTACCGGAAATCGTACAGGTAAAACCGTACTCCGGATTGAAAAAGTCAAAACACGGAAAATGCTTGAAATTATCAAATTAGGCTAGTAATAAGTTTTTCCGAAACTTATTGGTAGTAAAAATCTAAAAATCGTTGAAGTTGGACGGCTCCCGATTATTCAAAATAATTAATAATTGATTTGAAAAATAATTAATTAAATTTATAAATTATTTATAAAATCATATAATGATATATAAATTGATAGAAAAATATCAAAATTATCTATACTTTATTTTATATATATATAAAATTTAAAATTCACAAATTCTATCACATATAAACACCAAACACAGATACCACTTAACATATAATTCATCAAAATGCTTATAATATTCACATAATATTCATTTAGTGACAAAATAATTACACGTTATATCCCGGATATTACATCGTTTCCTACATTTGTTTTGGAAAAAAATCTTCTAAATTAAAATATAATGTTCAAATTTTTATATAAAAATTTTAAAATAAATTACATAACTATATTTTATAATTGTCTTAAAATACGTGTCAAGCATGACAAAAACGTAAAGAAATGAGTGGGATGGAGTGTAACAGTCTGACTTTTCGGAATTTTAAATCTAAATCGAAACTAGGAAAAAATTCAAATTATTGTTCAAAAATCCTATTACAATGGTTACTATTACAAAATCACAGCTAACGAAATTCCAAAAGTCATTCTACTCCAATTCTAAGTCTTCGAACTCCAATGCTCTCGAACTCCAATGCTATCGAACTCCAATCTTCAACAAAACCTGGAATTATAAGTAATCAGCTGCACATCCTAACAAGAAACCAATCGATCCAACTAGTAGGCCAAGTTACACATACACATATAACAAAATACTATAATATATATAATATGACATACAAAACAAATACCTTCGATACATATTCTTATTGTTATTCAAAACACAATACACATACCACATAAACAATAATAATGTTAGAAGGAAACACAACACAAATATTCGAGATTCAATTCTCCCAATACGGAGTACACACACAACTATATATTTGACGTGAAAAACACATGTCCCAATTTATATTATTAATCAAAAAAATTATCAATAATACGTCAATAACACCTCAATAGTGTCTCAAACTGATACTTGAGCCAACAATGCTCAAGCATCCCCCGAACGAAACCTAAGGTGACTACATCTCTTACGCATACATCAGAACAATAACATAGCTATGTATATATAGCCATCACAAACTTGACAAACAAGACATACCTAATTTGATTATAATAATAATTGTCTACCCATACAATTATTACCCAATCCCATTAGATTATAATTGTCAACACATACAATTGTTACCCAATCCAATTATATCTTGTATCACCAACCCTATAAATAATTCAAAATTCATAATCCATGCCACAACCACTACAACCCAATACTCCAGATCAGATTGAATGGTAACCATTAAAACATCAACACCCAACGGGCCGATGCCTCCCCTCGAACAAGAAGTCATTCATCTCGTTCTTCCAACTTTTGATAATCACTAAAACCCATATAGTGACCTCCAAACTACCGTTCTTCATTAGAATGACATATCCATCCACAAAAATCACGTGCATCAACCACAAGTGCCTTCTTTTACCATTGAGTCACCCGATCCTTGCTTTCACAATCCTTCGGCCTCTTTTGAAGAACATTACGAGCATTATCCAAATTCTTTGCCTGGTCAATCAACCAGCAAACCATTGAAACTATTACAATGATCCCGTCCATCTTCCACCTCTAGTCCGAACGAATTGATCCACGGTACAAGTCAACCGCCATACTGCACGTAACTTTGCCTCTTCCCATGTTAGTAGGCTTCAAATCCATCATCGTACTCCACCATACCAATTGAATCTCGAATATTCCTCCAACCCAATTCATCACGAACCTCGACTCTTGATACCACTTGTAAGGAGGAAATACACGCACATATTCGAGAATTCTACCAATACGGACGTAACAATATATTTGACATGGAAAACCCACATCCCAACTTGTATTATTAATCAAAATAATTATCAATAATACATCAATACATAACACCTCAATGATGTCCCAAATTGATACTTGAGCCAACTAATGTTCAAGCATCTCCCAAACGATACCTAAGACAACTACATCTCTTAAGCATACATCAAAACAATAACATAACTATGTATATATAGCCATCACAAACTTAACCAATAAGACATACCTAATTTGATTATAATAATAACTACAATTATTACCCAATCTCATTATAATAATGATTACTACTCAAGCCAAAATGTCTAGGCAATTGAATGAGGTACATCAATCTATGGAGCTTATTGTCTCTCTCCTGCTTGGTGATGATGCCAAAAAGGGGGAGATAATTTCTAAATCTAAATGTAAATAGCTCAAGACAAAAACTGATGATAGGGATGATGCCCCAGATAGTGGAAGTAAGGGGGCAAAGCTCTTGGGAGGTAAAAGGGTGGAGAAATTGCTGGCTCTAGTGGCACTTCTAAGTCCACTATCCAAAGAAAAGGTGAAAGTGGAAGAAGTGGTGGAGCTGGAAGGAAGAAAACTACAAATTTAAAAAAGGAATTGACTATTGTGATAACTACTGAAAGACAAACTTTGACAGTCACAAATGCTGATGATGACCAGGCTGAAAGGATTGTGGAAGCTGGTATTGAAGTAAGTCAATTCATGCAAACACTGAAGGTTAAAGGAAGAAAGAAAAATTTATTCTACAAGGATCCTAAAAATATAGCTCTTGATTCTGAGGTGAGTAAAAGGATTTTTGAAAAAATAATCCTAGAGTTGATCTTGAGCAACTGAGGTTGATGGAGGAAGAATTTAAATCATTGAGACCATTAAATACTTATACTGTCTTACCATATGATAATATTCCTAGAAGACAAATACCAACTAAAGGATTTGTGATCAAAGAAGTCAGCCAAACTACAAATGCTGAAAGACCTGTTCTAGGTCCCAAGCTACTTTAAATGCTGACTGGAGGTATAAGGGAAATGAGAAAGTTGGTGAAACATCAAAACTTGCACTGGAAGACTCAAACTCTGATTCTGACATCTCAACCCAAATAAAAGCTCATGTTGAAACATTCCAGTAAAAGATGATGAAGTTGTAAAGATTAACCTCTGACATTGCTCAAGTTAAGGAAATAAAAAATTCAACCAGTCATAACCTCTGTGACTACTCATGTTGTTGGAAATACTTCTCAAGGCATAAAAACTGATTATACTATTCCTGAAGGAGACTCAAACTATGATGAAGAAGGATCAAAAACTGATAAACCAGAATTGACCTTTGAAGAGAAGAAAAAGCTAATATGGGGAAGTAAGACACCATCACCAAAGAGAGATTTTTCTAAGACTATTAACAAAATCTACAATGGTAATTCACAAGCTAGAATGGATGGTAGAAAAGGTGGCTGGGGTCTTCCAAATGTTAATAATTTCACAGTAAATGCTTTAGTTTTAAGGGAGCCAGGGAATTTGACAGGGATAGGAGAGAATGTGAAACTTGAAGATCTATAGAATATTTTTTCAGTCCAAATTGTGCTTGATTTGTTTGACACAAATAAGCCAAAAGAAAATATGCTGTATTTTGTTGAGTCTGGGAAAAGGTTGAAGATTTCACAAGAATGAGAGACAAACCATGACAGGAGTTGGAATATATCATAATTTTACTAAAGGTAATCAACTCTACAACTGCTAGGTGGTCTGCTTATTTGAAAGACTTGATATCCAGGAAACAGAAAGGAATGCTCATCAAATCTAAATACATTGATGAAAATGGACACACTGTTGATATGCCTAAAGGAGGAGCAAAAGTGAATATCCATTGGGATAAAAGTTCTTACTTTTAATCCAAATGATAAGAAAGTTAGAGTTTTAGAGCTGGATGACTTGTCACTTGGCAGATCCTACATTCATGACTTTAGAGCAACTATTTATCAAAATGATGAATCTACAGAAGAGCTGAAGGATATAAAAAATAGGATGGAAATGTAATCTACTCAAGAAATTTTTTTGATAATGCTACTGGGTTTGCCAAAGTTGAAGACTGAAGATAAAATTTGATATACTGATATTAAGATTGTACATATGTTTATATTTCTGCATTTAGAGAGTTTTGACATTATCAATTATGAACTTGTACATAAATTAATTAATGCACAAGTTGGGGGAGATTTTTATAAGAAATTGATGATATCAATATTTAACTATCAGAGTTTTTCATCAGCACTTGATATCAGAGTTTGACAAGGATAACATCATTAGCATTTATCGTCAGTATTTGCTGATTAGTACTTGTCATCAGTATTTGTTCATGTCGATATTTGTCAAGATGAAAATCAGGAGATATCACAGGAGGATATATTTGCAGAGATATGTCGGTGTAGGACTTTACTTATTGTAGCAATCAATAGTTGGATATTTATTAGGATTCCTTATTCACTTTTAATATTTCTTCTAGATTGATTATGTAACTATACATTATATAAACACATATTAGATTAACATCATATCATATGTGTTTTCGAGTATTGATATATAATACACATTGTTAGGTCACACACACTGTAGAGGGGGTGAATACAGTGTAAAATATAATCAAATCGAACTTTAATATCTTAAGTAACAGAAAACAAACTTTATTGAAACAATAAACTCTGTTACAGTACGGAACTGTTACCTCTCAGTGATGAACAAATATCACGAGAGCTGCTAGGGTTACAATGAATAATCTTCTCGAATATGATAACACTTATAGTGTAAACCCTATGTCTGTGTTTATATATTACACAGTTACAAGATAATCGCTAGTTGATATGGAATATAATTCTGCTTCCTAAAATATATCAATCAAATATCTTTTCTTCCAAGTATTCCATTCTTCACGGAACTCCTTCTTCATGCATATCTCTTCTTATGTTTATCTCGATCTTCTTTCCTTTAATAAGCTACTATCCTTATCTGATTGTCCTTCAGCACTTAAGTTCTGATATCCAACTTCTGATGATTATCTCCTGATAATATAAGTAGTGATATCCTTAAGTCCTGACTTCCAGTATAAGTACTGATTCCCAGTTAAGTACTGATTTGTCCTGTTAAGTAAGATATGAAAACTAAACATAAATCATATTAGCCATGACATTATCAAATATATCTAACAATCTCCCCCAACTTGTAAATTAGCATAATATACAAGTTTAACAGATATTTGATGATGTCAAAAACATTAAGTATAAATGCATGAGAATTAGACTAGATAGCTACAACTTACAGTCCTTAAAGCTTTACCAATATTTAACTTCTGATAACAACTTCAGTCTGTACAAATCTCAGAATTTAAGCAGTTGTAGATCTTCGACTTGGCTTCATTTTCTGATCTCTCTGATGTCAGGAGTTGTTCTGAGATAGTTCTTCAACAAACATCTCTCAGCATATCTAAGTTCATCAATCATCCTCCTTTAAGCATCTTTAAGCTCTGCAGTATCTTCACCAATTTGAAAGATTGCAACCTTGAGATCATAAATCTTTGCTTTTCTTATATCCTGATCCAGTCTGATCAAATAAGCTTTATCAGACTCAAGATTGAATTCCACAGCCCTGTAACCTAGAAAGGTAGTTATAATTTTAGCAGTGTTGGGCTTCATTTCAACTATATCATCCTTGTGATCTCTGTACTTTGGAACATATGTGCTGTCAGACTTAACAGAATAAAGCCTTTTCTATCTCTGAATCTGATCCTTCAAATAGTTTGCAGCAGTTCCTGTCAATCTGTCATCCACTTGAAGTAAGAATAGTACATGCTCCAGTTCTTCAAAATACTTTAATGGAATGGCATTTTGCCTTATATGATAAACCCTACCATCTGTCATGAAGTACAACAAGATGTGTTCTTTCAAGTAGGTATGGTAAACCATTTGTACAGATTCTAGTTGATTCAATCTCTCAGGAGTTGCTCCAATACCTGGTTCACTCAAGGAAGTTGGATCATTGGTAGTGTTCTGTATTCTTCTTTCATCAGCACTTCCCAATCCAGTTTTATCTCTTGCTTCCTTTCCAGTAACTACTCTTGCTTCAAAACCACTTGTAGCAGTCTTCAAACGTTGAGTCTATTTTGCTTTAGTGAATCCTGGTAGGAGTGTCTTTTGTAATAACCCCAATTTTTGGGAAATTTTTGAAACCCTTATGAATAGTGTTTTTGCTGAATGAGAAAACTTTTCATGCCACACTATGTAGGGGTTCTGATATGGATATTCTGAGATTTTATTAGTACTTTATATGGGATATAAGTGTATGTAAAGATCGTCGGAATCCAAATCCGAACACTTTGATTTTTCCCGGAAATACACTAGATACGGAAAGATTTGAGAAAAAGGTAACAGGATAAAAAGGGATTTAAATTAAAGGATTATAGGAGAGGATCATAAAAGGAATATAATATATTGAGAAAGGTTAAGGGAACCCAAGTAATAAGATCCCGGGTATGATCCCTCAAACGATAAACGAAAATGAAAGTTAAGCGAACCGTATAACAGATCAGCGGTCACTAGGCAAACGATTAGGAAGTTAATCAAAGGGATTAGTGGGAATGATGTCATCCAACCAATAGAAAGAGGACAAGGAAGGGAGGATGACATCATGAGGATGACACAAGCATGACATGGGAAGGAAGGAGATGTGGTGACTTTTTAACCACACAAAACCAAGGGCAACTAGGTAATTCACTAAAGCAAACAACAAAAACAACCAACCAAAAATCAAATCAAAGCAAAACCACAAAAAATCTCTCTTTCTTCTTCATCTTGCTCTCGGCCTTTTGAAGAAAAACAAGGAGGAGTTTTTCAAAAACTCAAGCTACACACCTTCAAAAATTATAAGGTTTGTTTCTTTAGCTTCCATAATTCATAACTTAGTTATGCTATAAGTTTGGATCCAAGAATCCAAGGTTTACCTAGTTAATCAATTCCTAAAAGTTTAGGGTGAATAGTAACTTTCAAGAACAAATTTTTGATTCTTGATTTTATTTGTAAGGACAAGGTAGCTTAAGCATAGATCAAGGATTCCATGGGCTTTCCAAGGATCTTTCATTGATTAAAAGCTTCAAGAAGGTATAAAACTTCAAACCCTAGCTTTACTTTTGAGTATTAGGAATGGTTTTGATTGTTATAATTCATGAGGAGCATGATCCTTGTATACTTAGAGTGTGGTTGGATTTGTAATGAGTTTGAAGTTGGAAATCTTGATTATTGGTTAATGAACTTAAGTATAGCTTTTAGTTCATGTTTGAGGGTAGTATAAAGTTCATAATATTGAGTTTTGGGGCTGTTAGGATGTGATATGGATGGACTTTGATTGTATGAAGGGATTGGGGTTGTTTGGTGATGGAATTGAATGGTATAAAATTGGGAAATCGCGTAAACATAGCCGTCGTAACGTCCGATTTTCTTTGGACTGTTTTTGTGCATAGCATTAGGACCCGAGAACCCCCTGCTAGAATATGACCACTGCCATGTTTAGATAGCTCATGTTACGAGCTTCGTTTTGATATGTAGTTCGTTCGATTCCGATGCACGGTTTAGGAGAAACGACCGTTCCAAGTAACGGCGTTTCGCGAACGAAACTTTTCCCCTCGCCTTACTTTGAAACATAGGTTAAAGACCGAAAAGGGTTAATTAATGTATGAAACATTTATGGTAAGTGTGTTAGGCAGTTGGTAAGACACTCGCGAAGGAATCGCTTTAAAACTCGTAAAGGTTAAATTATTAAAAATGGTGGAGCCGAGGGTACCCGAGTGACTTAAGCGAATCAGTGAGCGCAAAACAAGCGTTAGAGTCTAAGTTAGTTAAAGTATAGATTTACAAGTGACTTTGGTTTAATTCCAACTTACTTGTTGTTTATAGGTTACCAGACTCGTCCCGAGCCATTCGTAACACCAGTCGCTCAGGCAAGTTTTCTACCCGTTATACTGTTGTTGTGATGTAAATATATGTATATGCATTATCTTGTGATATTGCATGATTGTTATTAGCAAATTTTGCGATATATTGGAGCATGCTGATATGGTATATATGCATGTCTGTTTCGTAATCTGGTTATCTATCTGTTGATTTCAATGCTTATAGTTGCATAATACCTATGCTAGAAATAAGCAAGTAGTTGCGTATACCCTTAGTATAGGGGATAAAAGGTGAACATATTTCTAAACCGGGAGTCGATGTTCCCGAGTATATTATATATATATATATATTTATTTATATATATATATATATATATATATGGATATAGTTTTTAAAACTATTAATCGAATAAGGTTTATTCGATAACTTTAACTTTATTTTTATTTTTATTATTGAATATTATTTTGAACATTCATTCGAGGACTTATGACTCCTTTTACTTTATTAATGAATATTATTTTGAATATTATTCGAAGGCGTATGACTCCTTTTATTTATTTATCTGAATATTATTTGAATATTCATTCGAGGGCTTATGACTCTTTTATATTATTTATTGAATATTATTTGAATATTCATTCGAGGGTTATGACTCAGTTTATTTTATTATTTCAATATGATTTGAATATTCATTTGAGGATCTATGACTCCGATTATTTGCTGAAATATATTCTTTATTTTATTAAAGAATAAGGTGTTAATAATCAAACTTATTTTCGATTATTCAAATAAAGATAATACTTTCATATAAGTATATCTTTGGTTATTTAATACTCGTTTCAAGTATAAATTTTAATACTTCTACTTCAATTATTTTTATAAAGATTATTCTTCATGGGAATATTATTTAAATAATAATATTCAGATATTCCTTTCATATTGGGACTGATTTATTTTATAAATCAGCATTACTCCAAACATTCTTAAAAATGTTTTCGAGTCTTCAAAATGAATTTAAAAAGGGTAGAGCGGATCCCAAAACTTGTTTTCAAATTCAAGATCTTCCATTTTAAGGGGACTTGAATACTCGCTCAAAAATCTAAGGGATCCGGCTCTATGGTGTATTTTATATTCGCAACAAGGTTGCAGTTTTGGTAAATGAATTGATTACTTACCCAACGTTCGGGAAGTAAGTCCATCTATTGAGTCGGCATAAGCAACATGGGCTCAGTGGGCGTCCATGATAGTGTAAGTGGCTCAGTGGGAGTCCATCAAATGCATAAGTGGCTGAGTGGCAGTCCAGCATAGGTCCTAATGCGGCCAGGGTGATGACCAGTGGGGAATTCGTCCGTCTACTAGTAGAAAAGGTTACTAATGGGTATCTTTGCCTGATCAGCAAGATATCTGGTTTATGCCAAAATTCTTTTCCTTCCAAATTCATTGGATATTGCAACTCTGTTCATATTTTACATGACAGAGGTTTTCAGGAAATGTATGGGAGATATATATGAATATATTTATATATCGGGACTTAATGAAGTATCTCGTAACTTCATTATTTATAATGATATTCAAAGATTGAATCTATTCAAATCTTGTCTTGTAGTCTCATCTATGTGATGAACCTTTGAAACTGATTATAACTTGAACGGGGGTAGTTCAAGTAGTATTTGGGAAATATATAAGTATATTGGAGTACCTTATAACTTCATCTTTTAAACTTATATCTAGTAAATGATTATCTTATGCATGACAAAGATTTTCAGAAAAACGTTGAGACAAGGTTAGATATATGAGATCACCTTGCAACGATATTTTTTTATACAGTTATACACTGGGACTTTGTGTATATTATGCATGGAAGAGGACTTCCAATATTTTGAAAAGTATATATGTATATATACTGAATATTTTGCGACTTTATCGCATTAAGATATCAAACTTGGTTCATTTCTTTTGACCAAGACTTTCATGAGTATTATGAGTAGGCTCATATATTGTAAATCATTATACATATTATTTTGGTGGGCTTGCTGCTCACCCTTGCTTTATTTCTTCATCACACAACAACAGTTAGGAAAGATGGCCAGACTCCAGCAGACCCAGCGCAAGCGCGTGGGAAGCGTCCCGCGTCTTCCCGATGATGTTGTAGCTGCTATAGCTGCAGAGGTAGATCCATTGTAGTTCAGACCATCTACTTTTGAGAATCAAATTATGTATAATTATAACTTGTGGCAGATAATGGCAATTAACTGTAAATTTATCAAGTAATCATTTTGGGTTGTAATAACTTTTAAATGGTGGATTCAAAGACTTGTACTTATTTCAATTTCATCTCTGAGACTATAACGGGTTGTGGTGTGTGTTAGTATGGGGTCACAGCATGAGGTTATTTATTATTAATTAAGTGAAGTGATATTGTGGAAAGAAAGACCGTGACAACCCGGATCCCCGACCCCGGATCTGGGGGTGTTACAGAAATGGTATCAGAGCCAAGCGTTATAAACCTCAGAGATGATGGGACGTTAAGATAATAAGTTAACTAAGATAGTAAGAACTCTTGCCAAGTTCATAGTCGGGCTACCTAACGTAGCACTGACAGTTAAAACCCTTATGGGAACCCTTATAAATATCGTGATAGGAGCGTAGTTCATTATCGTATATGGTAGCGGGACTCCGAACCCTGAGGTTGAGGAGCAACATCGCGATGATATTTTATTACTAATTAGAGATCGGATTGTGGATCCGATAGAGTGTCCTAATGCAGGACCGGATGATGTTGATATTGAGGATGTAGCGGTTGAGGATGTTGTCCTAGAAGGGATAGTTGCTGAGGAGGATCCCATGGAGGATCCTGACAAGAATGAATAAAAGGACCACTGATGAATTGATGACCATGGTTAGGTCGACTACCAGAGGTAGGATTGGCCGGTCACTACCGGAGGTTCGTTCAAGTTTGTAAAGATAGTAGCCCCTTTGAAGCGGTTTACTCGTAAGACTAAGAAGTTTGAATGGACAGAGAAATGCGAGAACAACTTTCAAGAACTGAAGCAAAGGTTGGTGATGGCCCCTATGTTGGCATTGCCGGATGGAAAAAGAGATTTTGTGAAGTGTAGTAACGCTTCGCACAAGGGCTTAGGGTGCGTGCTTATGCAGCACGGTAAGGTAATCGCGTACACGTCAAGACAATTAAGGTAATATGAAATTCGATATCCCCACCCATGAGCTTGGGCTCGTGGCAATAGTTTTGCTCTAAATATTGGAGGCACTACTTGTATGGAGAGAAGTGCGAGATTTACCTAAGCCATAAGTGCTCTAGTACATTTTCACGCAGAAAGAGCTCAACATACGCCAGAGGAGGCGGTTAGAGCTAATCAAGAATTATGATTGAGAGATTCTTTATCATTCGGGGAAAGCTAATGTGGTGGCTTATGCCCGTAGTAAAAAGGAGAGACTCAAGATGAGAATGCCTTTGAGAGAGTTTATAAGAGATTTTAAGAAAATGGAAATAGTAGTGAAGGTAACCGGTGCCGGTACCGAAAAGCTGTTTGAGATTGCAATACAGACCGAATTATCGGAAAAGAACATATTGTGCCAGAAAAAGTTATGAATGAAGGCAGAAAGCCAACAATTAGATAAAAGATTAATACCGAGAAAGATGATAAGGGAATAATGAGGTATTCCTATAGAATTTGGGTTCCAAAAGTTCAAGAGCTTAAGGATGAGAACTTAGACTATTATCCCCAACCACCACCTTGAGGAAACAATGTGGTGTGAAATTCTTTCAGGACCTCTAAGTCGCTAAGCTCTCAGAGTTACAAGGAACAAGCTGACCCAGTCGAGGCAAGAGCCTGGCTAAAGGAAATATAGGAATCATTTGAGATTCTAAATGATTGACGAATCACAAAAGACTGTTTTTATCACTTACCCTCCTAAAAGTGAGGCCACCTGCTGGTGAAAGACCAAGAAAGGCACGGAGCCAGAGGTTAGAATAAACTGATTTAAGTTCAGTCAATTGTTTTCGGGAAAGTAATTCCCAAGATTATGGAGATAGTGTAAAAGCTTTAGAGTCAGAACAAAGGCAGACGAGTATGATAAATTATGAATCTAAGTTGTAAAAGTTGTCAAGATTCGTTCTGAGGACACGAATCCAGAATGACGGGATGTTTGAAATCAATGCTTATGTGGTGTTGGTTCATGAAATAATGATAAGAGAAAGGAAAAAAAAAGAAGAAAAAAAAAAGAAATTGAAGAGGAAAGGAATATAACGGCAATAGAGTTTGAGGAATGATAAGGGAGTTGGGTATGAGGAAACCCTAAAGACTCGTAGAAATAGAAATAGGAAAGTATGTAATCGTCAAGATGATGATGATCCACCATGAGTTAAAATTTATGGTTGAAGGCATAAGAGATACATATATTGTACCCCCTTTAAGTTGGGAGGATTCAAGGAAACCTTTAGATAGTTCGAAGGATAAATAATAAGACGCGGATAGACTAAGGAGACAAGAAAGTAAGAAAGTAGGAAAATTGGATGGAGGAAGTGACCTTCAATAATGTGAAATGTAAGACCGGTGGCTCGATACTCAGAAAGGGAGACGCCGGGTATGAGAGGTATCCCAACATTGAGATGACTGTTGAGATAAACAACAAAAGTAAATAAGGAATTATTAAGAAGAAGTTCACGTTGAACATGACCAATATCTTCCAGAACATCCATGTTATCATTACCAAATTAGGCAAGACAAGCGGATAACCGTTGTTATCTTTTGGAGGCCATATGGATTGACCTCAATTTGAATAAGGATGCTATTATGAAGTTAGGTATAGACTATCGAGGTGGGAATGATGAATAAGATAATCTATCAAGGATATATGACTTGATTTATCCATGGAAGGATGCATGTACCTTTTTAAAGGTGGAATTAAGAATAGAACATCGGTAACTTAAAATGAATCCTAGGGGAATGCATAAAGGTTGGCATTTCACCCTTAATAGGGACAGTATGAGTTTTGACAGGATGAATCGGAAAGGATTAAGGTAATAACAACCTTTAAGGATCAGTGGAGAAATTTTTCAGAAGTATATAGACAATGGTTCTAGTATTAGTAAATGGTATTTTGATATGCCCTGTATATAGGGAATACAGGAGGAACGATTGAAGAATAACCCTAGAGGTTTTACAAGGAGAAAGGTAATATTCAAAATTTTCAAGAATAGAAATGTTGATAAAGGAAATATGACGTAATTATATTGATGCCAAGTGAGGCACGTGTTAAACCACGAGAAGGTATGGATCGAACCAGTAATGGTCGAAATTGTTCAGGGCAATTAGGACTTAAGGTAGAAGATGCTCTAAGTATAATTGAGAGTCAGTCATGACAGTGATTAACCTCTAAAGACTAAGGCAATAACTTATGGAAAAATGGTGATTTTTTTTTACTCATCAGATTTTAAGGAAAACATCTTCACATAAGCTGTGATTGAAATAAGGTAGAAAATTTATTTGGAGGTGGTTAAAATGACATTGACTGTAAGGAAATTTTACTATCAGGAAAGGCCAAAGAGGTGGCCGACACTTTAAAGGTAAGTGGATAATTATAGGCGCGTGTGCCAAAAGAATACAGTGATGATGGTTAAAAATGTGAAGGTTGAATTATGGTTTGGAAGATTGACATTCCTTCTGATGACTGTGCAATACCCAACCGTAATAGTAGTTGGTAAAGGTTTAATTCGTGTAATCGCCATGAACGGGCTATTTATCTTAGAAGGTCCTATCTTGAGATAAGCCAGGACCATGTTTCAAAAAGGACTAGACGAACCTTTGAGTTAAGTCTTCTATTTAAGGCATATGATTAAGAATGGTATTAACCTACTATCGTTGCTTTGATTGAAACTCTTCTGCAATTTTATCTACTTCATGTCATGAAAGTACGTCAGAGTTTGGAGTGTTCTTCATGAATTGTGATTGGTGGTTATGTTAACTCCTTAGGAGAATTAGATACGAGATGTATGGACTCCGTATGGTTAGCTATTAAGACTTCATGGAAAGTGAATGACTACAGTAGGTCAGTGGTGGACCATAGTAAGGCAGCAATGATTCTGCGAGTAATGAGCTGATTACAACCGTGAGAGTTGTATTGGAATGGGTGTTGAGATTGAGTACCACTAATCGGGTCGTGGTAGTGTATAAGTTATCATTGATAGACTAATTAAGTAGAGTATCTACCTAGTGAATTATTATTCTTTCTTATCAATAAGAGAGTCGTATTATTATACGAGGAAGGTTGCGGTGCGAGCATAGAATTCTAGTAACGATGATGTATAGAATGAGATCCCAGATTCGATTTTCGATGTCGAGGGAGTTTCAAAGTTGATTGTGTATAAGCTCGAGGGAGAGCATGGGTCCATAGAATGATGGACGGGATAGCGAAAATATTTAGGCACGTGAAATGCGATGCTATAATACTTGATGTTGATATAAATACATATATGTTTTGTTCTCCTATGACAAACCTCTATAGTTCAGAGGTAGGTTCCAAGCCAGATATTTTGTGGCAGTATATTTTTTTTATGAATATACAATTCTCTTCAATTCGTTCTTTTCTCTTCTTTTCATTTCATGTAAGCTGAGAAGAACAACCCTTCCAGAAAGGGGAGGTATTGCCGAATGACTATCTATCTGTGTGATAGAAGCCTAGTAGGATACCAGCTATTGTTTAATTGCTTGTCAAGTACTAAAGGCTGGCCACCTTCTGTACTAACTATGCAATATAACAAGTGTTCATGATCATAGTGATCTCTCAACAAATTCCTTTACTTCTATTTGATTGATCAAATTTTGGAAAATAGAAACAACTGAAAAAGGAGTAATAAAGTGGTGGTAGTATGCGGAATGGGAACACATTCGTGATACTAAGGTTGACGTGGTTATTAAAAGGTTATAGAACGCTAACGAGCAAAAGTATAACCAGTATAATATTAGGAACGGAAGGTAGTAGCGATTACGAACTGGAAAAGAATGGGTATTGAGAAGCAGAAGCTCTAATGCTAAAAGCAATAACGAGAGTCTGTGCAATAGACTTGAAAGAAATTGGAATGATCACTTAATTCAGATTGAGTTATCTTACGACAATAGATCATATGTCATTATCGAGATGTCGCCTTATGAGATCCTTGAGGGAAGACAATGTCGATCTCCCTTATGTTAGGATGAAGTTGTAGAGCGCAAGATGCTCGGACCCGCAGTAGTCCAAAGGACCAAGGATATGATAGATCGAATCAGAGGACGGCTGGTAGTAGCCCAAGATGGACATGATAAGTATGTTGATTTGACACGAAAGGATAAAGAGTATGAAATAGGGGACCTAGTAATGTTATAGGTATCCCTTGGAAAGGATTGATGAGGTTCGGAAAGAAAGGAAAGCTAAGTCTACAATTTGTTGGACCCTTGGATATATTAAGACGTTTGGGAAGTTAGCATATGAGCTAGCCCTAACCCCGAACATGTAGCAGGTCGTAACGTGTTTCACGTATCAATGTTAAGGAAGTATAATTCAGATGCCAGATAAATAGAGGCATATGAGCGCATAGATATGCAACCCGACGTAACCTATATGGAGCAACCAGGAAGGGTTATAGAGTGAAAAGGAACAAGTGCTTAGGAGAAGGATTATCAAACTAGGCAGAGTTTGGTGGTAGAACCACAATGTGGGAAAATTGACTCGAGAGTTAGAAAGTGTAATGCTAAGAAAGTATCCCCATTTTTTTTCTATCTGATTCCGGGACGGAATCCTTTTAAGGAGGGGAGACTGTAATAACCCCAATTTTTGGGAAATTTTTGAAACCCTTATAAATAGTGTTTTTGCTGAATGAGAAAACTTTTCATGCCACACTATGTAGGGGTTCTGATATGGATATTCTGAGATTTTATTAGTACTTTATATAGGATATAAGTGTATGTAAAGATCGTCAGAATCCAAATCCGAACACTTTGATTTTTCCCGGAAATACACTAGATACGGAAAGATTTGAGAAAAAGGTAACAGGATAAAAAGGGATTTAAATTAAAGGATTATAGGAGAGGATCATAAAAGGAATATAATATATTGAGAAAGGTTAAGGGAACCCAAGTAATAAGATCCCGGGTATGATCCCTCAAACGATAAACGAAAATGAAAGTTAAGCGAACCGTATAACAGATCAGCGGTCACTAGGCAAACGATTAGGAAGTTAATCAAAGGGATTAGTGGGAATAATGTCATCCAACCAATAGAAAGAGGACAAGGAAGGGAGGATGACATCATGAGGATGACACAAGCATGACATGGGAAGGAAGGAGATGTGGTGACTTTTTAACCACACAAAACCAAGGGCAACTAGGTAATTCACTAAAGCAAACAACAAAAACAACCAACCAAAAATCAAATCAAAGCAAAACCACAAAAAATCTCTCTTTCTTCTTCATCTTGCTCTCGGCCTTTTGAAGAAAAACAAGGAGGAGTTTTTCAAAAACTCAAGCTACACACCTTCAAAAATTATAAGGTTTGTTTCTTTAGCTTCCATAATTCATAACTTAGTTATGCTATAAGTTTGGATCCAAGAATCCAAGGTTTACCTAGTTAATCAATTCCTAAAAGTTTAGGGTGAATAGTAACTTTCAAGAACAAATTTTTGATTCTTGATTTTATTTGTAAGGACAAGGTAGCTTAAGCATAGATCAAGGATTCCATGGGCTTTCCAAGGATCTTTCATTGATTAAAAGCTTCAAGAAGGTATAAAACTTCAAACCCTAGCTTTACTTTTGAGTATTAGGAATGGTTTTGATTGTTATAATTCATGAGGAGCATGATCCTTGTATACTTAGAGTGTGGTTGGATTTGTAATGAGTTTGAAGTTGGAAATCTTGATTATTGGTTAATGAACTTAAGTATAGCTTTTAGTTCATGTTTGAGGGTAGTATAAAGTTCATAATATTGAGTTTTGGGGCTGTTAGGATGTGATATGGATGGACTTTGATTGTATGAAGGGATTGGGGTTGTTTGGTGATGGAATTGAATGGTATAAAATTGGGAAATCGCGTAAACATAGCCGTCGTAACGTCCGATTTTCTTTGGACTGTTTTTGTGCATAGCATTAGGACCCGAGAACCCCCTGCTAGAATATGACCACTGCCATGTTTAGATAGCTCATGTTACGAGCTTCGTTTTGATATGTAGTTCGTTCGATTCCGATGCACGGTTTAGGAGAAACGACCGTTCCAAGTAACGGCGTTTCGCGAACGAAACTTTTCCCCTCGCCTTACTTTGAAACATAGGTTAAAGACCGAAAAGGGTTAATTAATGTATGAAACATTTATGGTAAGTGTGTTAGGCAGTTGGTAAGACACTCGCGAAGGAATCGCTTTAAAACTCGTAAAGGTTAAATTATTAAAAATGGTGGAGCCGAGGGTACCCGAGTGACTTAAGCGAATCAGTGAGCGCAAAACAAGCGTTAGAGTCTAAGTTAGTTAAAGTATAGATTTACAAGTGACTTTGGTTTAATTCCAACTTACTTGTTGTTTATAGGTTACCAGACTCGTCCCGAGCCATTCGTAACCCCAGTCGCTCAGGCAAGTTTTCTACCCGTTATACTGTTGTTGTGATGTAAATATATGTATATGCATTATCTTGTGATATTGCATGATTGTTATTAGCAAATTTTGCGATATATTGGAGCATGCTGATATGGTATATATGCATGTCTGTTTCGTAATCTGGTTATCTATCTGTTGATTTCAATGCTTATAGTTGCATAATACCTATGCTAGAAATAAGCAAGTAGTTGCGTATACCCTTAGTATAGGGGATAAAAGGTGAACATATTTCTAAACCGGGAGTCGATGTTCCCGAGTATATTATATATATATATATTTATTTATATATATATATATATATATATATATATATATGGATATAGTTTTTAAAACTATTAATCGAATAAGGTTTATTCGATAACTTTAACTTTATTTTTATTTTTATTATTGAATATTATTTTGAACATTCATTCGAGGACTTATGACTCCTTTTACTTTATTAATGAATATTATTTTGAATATTATTCGAAGGCGTATGACTCCTTTTATTTATTTATCTGAATATTATTTGAATATTCATTCGAGGGCTTATGACTCTTTTATATTATTTATTGAATATTATTTGAATATTCATTCGAGGGTTATGACTCAGTTTATTTTATTATTTCAATATGATTTGAATATTCATTTGAGGATCTATGACTCCGATTATTTGCTGAAATATATTCTTTATTTTATTAAAGAATAAGGTGTTAATAATCAAACTTATTTTCGATTATTCAAATAAAGATAATACTTTCATATAAGTATATCTTTGGTTATTTAATACTCGTTTCAAGTATAAATTTTAATACTTCTACTTCAATTATTTTTATAAAGATTATTCTTCATGGGAATATTATTTAAATAATAATATTCAGATATTCCTTTCATATTGGGACTGATTTATTTTATAAATCAGCATTACTCCAAACATTCTTAAAAATGTTTTCGAGTCTTCAAAATGAATTTAAAAAGGGTAGAGCGGATCCCAAAACTTGTTTTCAAATTCAAGATCTTCCATTTTAAGGGGACTTGAATACTCGCTCAAAAATCTAAGGGATCCGGCTCTATGGTGTATTTTATATTCGCAACAAGGTTGCAGTTTTGGTAAATGAATTGATTACTTACCCAACGTTCGGGAAGTAAGTCCATCTATTGAGTCGGCATAAGCAACATGGGCTCAGTGGGCGTCCATGATAGTGTAAGTGGCTCAGTGGGAGTCCATCAAATGCATAAGTGGCTGAGTGACAGTCCAGCATAGGTCCTAATGCGGCCAGGGTGATGACCAGTGGGGAATTCGTCCGTCTACTAGTAGAAAAGGTTACTAATGGGTATCTTTGCCTGATCAGCAAGATATCTGGTTTATGCCAAAATTCTTTTCCTTCCAAATTCATTGGATATTGCAACTCTGTTCATATTTTACATGACAGAGGTTTTCAGGAAATGTATGGGAGATATATATGAATATATTTATATATCGGGACTTAATGAAGTATCTCGTAACTTCATTATTTATAATGATATTCAAAGATTGAATCTATTCAAATCTTGTCTTGTAGTCTCATCTATGTGATGAACCTTTGAAACTGATTATAACTTGAACGGGGGTAGTTCAAGTAGTATTTGGGAAATATATAAGTATATTGGAGTACCTTATAACTTCATCTTTTAAACTTATATCTAGTAAATGATTATCTTATGCATGACAAAGATTTTCAGAAAAACGTTGAGACAAGGTTAGATATATGAGATCACCTTGCAACGATATTTTTTTATACAGTTATACACTGGGACTTTGTGTATATTATGCATGGAAGAGGACTTCCAATATTTTGAAAAGTATATATGTATATATACTGAATATTTTGCGACTTTATCGCATTAAGATATCAAACTTGGTTCATTTCTTTTGACCAAGACTTTCATGAGTATTATGAGTAGGCTCATATATTGTAAATCATTATACATATTATTTTGATGGGCTTGCTGCTCACCCTTGCTTTATTTCTTCATCACACAACAACAGTTAGGAAAGATGGCCAGACTCCAGCAGACCCAGCGCAAGCGCGTGGGAAGCGTCCCGCGTCTTCCCGATGATGTTGTAGCTGCTATAGCTGCAGAGGTAGATCCATTGTAGTTCAGACCATCTACTTTTGAGAATCAAATTATGTATAATTATAACTTGTGGCAGATAATGGCAATTAACTGTAAATTTATCAAGTAATCATTTTGGGTTGTAATAACTTTTAAATGGTGGATTCAAAGACTTGTACTTATTTCAATTTCATCTCTGAGACTATAACGGGTTGTGGTGTGTGTTAGTATGGGGTCACAGCATGAGGTTATTTATTATTAATTAAGTGAAGTGATATTGTGGAAAGAAAGACCGTGACAACCCGGATCCCCGACCCCGGATCTGGGGGTGTTACAGAAATGGTATCAGAGCCAAGCGTTATAAACCTCAGAGATGATGGGACGTTAAGATAATAAGTTAACTAAGATATTAAGAACTCTTGCCAAGTTCATAGTCGGGCTACCTAACGTAGCACTGACAGTTAAAACCCTTATGGGAACCCTTATAAATATCGTGATAGGAGCGTAGTTCATTATCGTATATGGTAGCGGGACTCCGAACCCTGAGGTTGAGGAGCAACATCGCGATGATATTTTATTACTAATTAGAGATCGGATTGTGGATCCGATAGAGTGTCCTAATGCAGGACCGGATGATGTTGATATTGAGGATGTAGCGGTTGAGGATGTTGTCCTAGAAGGGATAGTTGCTGAGGAGGATCCCATGGAGGATCCTGACAAGAATGAATAAAAGGACCACTGATGAATTGATGACCATGGTTAGGTCGACTACCAGAGGTAGGATTGGCCGGTCACTACCGGAGGTTCGTTCAAGTTTGTAAAGATAGTAGCCCCTTTGAAGCGGTTTACTCGTAAGACTAAGAAGTTTGAATGGACAGAGAAATGCGAGAACAACTTTCAAGAACTGAAGCAAAGGTTGGTGATGGCCCCTATGTTGGCATTGCCGGATGGAAAAAGAGATTTTGTGAAGTGTAGTAACGCTTCGCACAAGGGCTTAGGGTGCGTGCTTATGCAGCACGGTAAGGTAATCGCGTACACGTCAAGACAATTAAGGTAATATGAAATTCGATATCCCCACCCATGAGCTTGGGCTCGTGGCAATAGTTTTGCTCTAAATATTGGAGGCACTACTTGTATGGAGAGAAGTGCGAGATTTACCTAAGCCATAAGTGCTCTAGTACATTTTCACGCAGAAAGAGCTCAACATACGCCAGAGGAGGCGGTTAGAGCTAATCAAGAATTATGATTGAGAGATTCTTTATCATTCGGGGAAAGCTAATGTGGTGGCTTATGCCCGTAGTAAAAAGGAGAGACTCAAGATGAGAATGCCTTTGAGAGAGTTTATAAGAGATTTTAAGAAAATGGAAATAGTAGTGAAGGTAACCGGTGCCGGTACCGAAAAGCTGTTTGAGATTGCAATACAGACCGAATTATCGGAAAAGAACATATTGTGCCAGAAAAAGTTATGAATGAAGGCAGAAAGCCAACAATTAGATAAAAGATTAATACCGAGAAAGATGATAAGGGAATAATGAGGTATTCCTATAGAATTTGGGTTCCAAAAGTTCAAGAGCTTAAGGATGAGAACTTAGACTATTATCCCCAACCACCACCTTGAGGAAACAATGTGGTGTGAAATTCTTTCAGGACCTCTAAGTCGCTAAGCTCTCAGAGTTACAAGGAACAAGCTGACCCAGTCGAGGCAAGAGCCTGGCTAAAGGAAATATAGGAATCATTTGAGATTCTAAATGATTGACGAATCACAAAAGACTGTTTTTATCACTTACCCTCCTAAAAGTGAGGCCACCTGCTGGTGAAAGACCAAGAAAGGCACGGAGCCAGAGGTTAGAATAAACTGATTTAAGTTCAGTCAATTGTTTTCGGGAAAGTAATTCCCAAGATTATGGAGATAGTGTAAAAGCTTTAGAGTCAGAACAAAGGCAGACGAGTATGATAAATTATGAATCTAAGTTGTAAAAGTTGTCAAGATTCGTTCTGAGGACACGAATCCAGAATGACGGGATGTTTGAAATCAATGCTTATGTGGTGTTGGTTCATGAAATAATGATAAGAGAAAGGAAAAAAAAAGAAGAAAAAAAAAAGAAATTGAAGAGGAAAGGAATATAACGGCAATAGAGTTTGAGGAATGATAAGGGAGTTGGGTATGAGGAAACCCTAAAGACTCGTAGAAATAGAAATAGGAAAGTATGTAATCGTCAAGATGATGATGATCCACCATGAGTTAAAATTTATGGTTGAAGGCATAAGAGATACATATATTGTACCCCCTTTAAGTTGGGAGGATTCAAGGAAACCTTTAGATAGTTCGAAGGATAAATAATAAGACGCGGATAGACTAAGGAGACAAGAAAGTAAGAAAGTAGGAAAATTGGATGGAGGAAGTGACCTTCAATAATGTGAAATGTAAGACCGGTGGCTCGATACTCAGAAAGGGAGACGCCGGGTATGAGAGGTATCCCAACATTGAGATGACTGTTGAGATAAACAACAAAAGTAAATAAGGAATTATTAAGAAGAAGTTCACGTTGAACATGACCAATATCTTCCAGAACATCCATGTTATCATTACCAAATTAGGCAAGACAAGCGGATAACCGTTGTTATCTTTTGGAGGCCATATGGATTGACCTCAATTTGAATAAGGATGCTATTATGAAGTTAGGTATAGACTATCGAGGTGGGAATGATGAATAAGATAATCTATCAAGGATATATGACTTGATTTATCCATGGAAGGATGCATGTACCTTTTTAAAGGTGGAATTAAGAATAGAACATCGGTAACTTAAAATGAATCCTAGGGGAATGCATAAAGGTTGGCATTTCACCCTTAATAGGGACAGTATGAGTTTTGACAGGATGAATCGGAAAGGATTAAGGTAATAACAACCTTTAAGGATCAGTGGAGAAATTTTTCAGAAGTATATAGACAATGGTTCTAGTATTAGTAAATGGTATTTTGATATGCCCTGTATATAGGGAATACAGGAGGAACGATTGAAGAATAACCCTAGAGGTTTTACAAGGAGAAAGGTAATATTCAAAATTTTCAAGAATAGAAATGTTGATAAAGGAAATATGACGTAATTATATTGATGCCAAGTGAGGCACGTGTTAAACCACGAGAAGGTATGGATCGAACCAGTAATGGTCGAAATTGTTCAGGGCAATTAGGACTTAAGGTAGAAGATGCTCTAAGTATAATTGAGAGTCAGTCATGACAGTGATTAACCTCTAAAGACTAAGGCAATAACTTATGGAAAAATGGTGATTTTTTTTTGCTCATCAGATTTTAAGGAAAACATCTTCACATAAGCTGTGATTGAAATAAGGTAGAAAATTTATTTGGAGGTGGTTAAAATGACATTGACTGTAAGGAAATTTTACTATCAGGAAAGGCCAAAGAGGTGGCCGACACTTTAAAGGTAAGTGGATAATTATAGGCGCGTGTGCCAAAAGAATACAGTGATGATGGTTAAAAATGTGAAGGTTGAATTATGGTTTGGAAGATTGACATTCCTTCTGATGACTGTGCAATACCCAACCGTAATAGTAGTTGGTAAAGGTTTAATTCGTGTAATCGCCATGAACGGGCTATTTATCTTAGAAGGTCCTATCTTGAGATAAGCCAGGACCATGTTTCAAAAAGGACTAGACGAACCTTTGAGTTAAGTCTTCTATTTAAGGCATATGATTAAGAATGGTATTAACCTACTATCGTTGCTTTGATTGAAACTCTTCTGCAATTTTATCTACTTCATGTCATGAAAGTACGTCAGAGTTTGGAGTGTTCTTCATGAATTGTGATTGGTGGTTATGTTAACTCCTTAGGAGAATTAGATACGAGATGTATGGACTCCGTATGGTTAGCTATTAAGACTTCATGGAAAGTGAATGACTACAGTAGGTCAGTGGTGGACCATAGTAAGGCAGCAATGATTCTGCGAGTAATGAGCTGATTACAACCGTGAGAGTTGTATTGGAATGGGTGTTGAGATTGAGTACCACTAATCGGGTCGTGGTAGTGTATAAGTTATCATTGATAGACTAATTAAGTAGAGTATCTACCTAGTGAATTATTATTCTTTCTTATCAATAAGAGAGTCGTATTATTATACGAGGAAGGTTGCGGTGCGAGCATAGAATTCTAGTAACGATGATGTATAGAATGAGATCCCAGATTCGATTTTCGATGTCGAGGGAGTTTCAAAGTTGATTGTGTATAAGCTCGAGGGAGAGCATGGGTCCATAGAATGATGGACGGGATAGCGAAAATATTTAGGCACGTGAAATGCGATGCTATAATACTTGATGTTGATATAAATACATATATGTTTTGTTCTCCTATGACAAACCTCTATAGTTCAGAGGTAGGTTCCAAGCCAGATATTTTGTGGCAGTATATTTTTTTTATGAATATACAATTCTCTTCAATTCGTTCTTTTCTCTTCTTTTCATTTCATGTAAGCTGAGAAGAACAACCCTTCCAGAAAGGGGAGGTATTGCCGAATGACTATCTATCTGTGTGATAGAAGCCTAGTAGGATACCAGCTATTGTTTAATTGCTTGTCAAGTACTAAAGGCTGGCCACCTTCTGTACTAACTATGCAATATAACAAGTGTTCATGATCATAGTGATCTCTCAACAAATTCCTTTACTTCTATTTGATTGATCAAATTTTGGAAAATAGAAACAACTGAAAAAGGAGTAATAAAGTGGTGGTAGTATGCGGAATGGGAACACATTCGTGATACTAAGGTTGACGTGGTTATTAAAAGGTTATAGAACGCTAACGAGCAAAAGTATAACCAGTATAATATTAGGAACGGAAGGTAGTAGCGATTACGAACTGGAAAAGAATGGGTATTGAGAAGCAGAAGCTCTAATGCTAAAAGCAATAACGAGAGTCTGTGCAATAGACTTGAAAGAAATTGGAATGATCACTTAATTCAGATTGAGTTATCTTACGACAATAGATCATATGTCATTATCGAGATGTCGCCTTATGAGATCCTTGAGGGAAGACAATGTCGATCTCCCTTATGTTAGGATGAAGTTGTAGAGCGCAAGATGCTCGGACCCGCAGTAGTCCAAAGGACCAAGGATATGATAGATCGAATCAGAGGACGGCTGGTAGTAGCCCAAGATGGACATGATAAGTATGTTGATTTGACACGAAAGGATAAAGAGTATGAAATAGGGGACCTAGTAATGTTATAGGTATCCCTTGGAAAGGATTGATGAGGTTCGGAAAGAAAGGAAAGCTAAGTCTACAATTTGTTGGACCCTTGGATATATTAAGACGTTTGGGAAGTTAGCATATGAGCTAGCCCTAACCCCGAACATGTAGCAGGTCGTAACGTGTTTCACGTATCAATGTTAAGGAAGTATAATTCAGATGCCAGATAAATAGAGGCATATGAGCGCATAGATATGCAACCCGACGTAACCTATATGGAGCAACCAGGAAGGGTTATAGAGTGAAAAGGAACAAGTGCTTAGGAGAAGGATTATCAAACTAGGCAGAGTTTGGTGGTAGAACCACAATGTGGGAAAATTGACTCGAGAGTTAGAAAGTGTAATGCTAAGAAAGTATCCCCATTTTTTTTCTATCTGATTCCGGGACGGAATCCTTTTAAGGAGGGGAGACTGTAATAACCCCAATTTTTGGGAAATTTTTGAAACCCTTATAAATAGTGTTTTTGCTGAATGAGAAAACTTTTCATGCCACACTATGTAGGGGTTCTGATATGGATATTCTGAGATTTTATTAGTACTTTATATAGGATATAAGTGTATGTAAAGATCGTCAGAATCCAAATCCGAACACTTTGATTTTTCCCGGAAATACACTAGATACGGAAAGATTTGAGAAAAAGGTAACAGGATAAAAAGGGATTTAAATTAAAGGATTATAGGAGAGGATCATAAAAGGAATATAATATATTGAGAAAGGTTAAGGGAACCCAAGTAATAAGATCCCGGGTATGATCCCTCAAACGATAAACGAAAATGAAAGTTAAGCGAACCGTATAACAGATCAGCGGTCACTAGGCAAACGATTAGGAAGTTAATCAAAGGGATTAGTGGGAATAATGTCATCCAACCAATAGAAAGAGGACAAGGAAGGGAGGATGACATCATGAGGATGACACAAGCATGACATGGGAAGGAAGGAGATGTGGTGACTTTTTAACCACACAAAACCAAGGGCAACTAGGTAATTCACTAAAGCAAACAACAAAAACAACCAACCAAAAATCAAATCAAAGCAAAACCACAAAAAATCTCTCTTTCTTCTTCATCTTGCTCTCGGCCTTTTGAAGAAAAACAAGGAGGAGTTTTTCAAAAACTCAAGCTACACACCTTCAAAAATTATAAGGTTTGTTTCTTTAGCTTCCATAATTCATAACTTAGTTATGCTATAAGTTTGGATCCAAGAATCCAAGGTTTACCTAGTTAATCAATTCCTAAAAGTTTAGGGTGAATAGTAACTTTCAAGAACAAATTTTTGATTCTTGATTTTATTTGTAAGGACAAGGTAGCTTAAGCATAGATCAAGGATTCCATGGGCTTTCCAAGGATCTTTCATTGATTAAAAGCTTCAAGAAGGTATAAAACTTCAAACCCTAGCTTTACTTTTGAGTATTAGGAATGGTTTTGATTGTTATAATTCATGAGGAGCATGATCCTTGTATACTTAGAGTGTGGTTGGATTTGTAATGAGTTTGAAGTTGGAAATCTTGATTATTGGTTAATGAACTTAAGTATAGCTTTTAGTTCATGTTTGAGGGTAGTATAAAGTTCATAATATTGAGTTTTGGGGCTGTTAGGATGTGATATGGATGGACTTTGATTGTATGAAGGGATTGGGGTTGTTTGGTGATGGAATTGAATGGTATAAAATTGGGAAATCGCGTAAACATAGCCGTCGTAACGTCCGATTTTCTTTGGACTGTTTTTGTGCATAGCATTAGGACCCGAGAACCCCCTGCTAGAATATGACCACTGCCATGTTTAGATAGCTCATGTTACGAGCTTCGTTTTGATATGTAGTTCGTTCGATTCCGATGCACGGTTTAGGAGAAACGACCGTTCCAAGTAACGGCGTTTCGCGAACGAAACTTTTCCCCTCGCCTTACTTTGAAACATAGGTTAAAGACCGAAAAGGGTTAATTAATGTATGAAACATTTATGGTAAGTGTGTTAGGCAGTTGGTAAGACACTCGCGAAGGAATCGCTTTAAAACTCGTAAAGGTTAAATTATTAAAAATGGTGGAGCCGAGGGTACCCGAGTGACTTAAGCGAATCAGTGAGCGCAAAACAAGCGTTAGAGTCTAAGTTAGTTAAAGTATAGATTTACAAGTGACTTTGGTTTAATTCCAACTTACTTGTTGTTTATAGGTTACCAGACTCGTCCCGAGCCATTCGTAACCCCAGTCGCTCAGGCAAGTTTTCTACCCGTTATACTGTTGTTGTGATGTAAATATATGTATATGCATTATCTTGTGATATTGCATGATTGTTATTAGCAAATTTTGCGATATATTGGAGCATGCTGATATGGTATATATGCATGTCTGTTTCGTAATCTGGTTATCTATCTGTTGATTTCAATGCTTATAGTTGCATAATACCTATGCTAGAAATAAGCAAGTAGTTGCGTATACCCTTAGTATAGGGGATAAAAGGTGAACATATTTCTAAACCGGGAGTCGATGTTCCCGAGTATATTATATATATATATATATTTATTTATATATATATATATATATATATATATATGGATATAGTTTTTAAAACTATTAATCGAATAAGGTTTATTCGATAACTTTAACTTTATTTTTATTTTTATTATTGAATATTATTTTGAACATTCATTCGAGGACTTATGACTCCTTTTACTTTATTAATGAATATTATTTTGGGTGAATGCCCTCTTTACCCACTTTTGATCCGTTAGAAGCCAAAATACCCACGTAGGCAAATTGCCGCCATAATTACCCATTAGTCACGCCTTTTTAGTAGGCGCAAAGTCGGATACGCCCGTAGTACTGCAACATCTAGATGACACGCCTTAGCCATGTCTTTATCCATCTTTTCAGGAAAACTAGGTACGCCTCGTCTACCTCCGTGTTCACTTGATACGTTGCTGACTAAGGCGCATTGACAGGTTACGTCACAATAATAGACTGATGCGCCACAAAAGAAGCTAAGCCGCCTGAGACATTGTGATCATCTCAATTCATATCACGACTTTGCTTCCTCTTCCCCGCATCTGCCTCCGACCTGCTAGTGTCTCTCTCTCAGTACAACTATTTGAATTTCTAAGTTGTATTCTTCGTATGCATAATCACATAGCTTTTCCCCATTTCTGATCTCACTATTATCAAATGTTGTTTGAAAAGTTTAATTGTGTCGTAGGTTGTTGGGTTGAATAGAAGCACCAGCACAATGTTTGTATTGGGTGCTAATTTAGTTAAACATACGCCCTGTACAACGGCGCATGTGGTAGGTATAAAGGGCACGCGGAACGAGATTGGGTATTCTGGTGTTTCAATAGTGAAAAAACGGGTATTATGGGCAATTTTTCTATTATTTTGAATATTATTCGAAGGCGTATGACTCCTTTTATTTATTTATCTGAATATTATTTGAATATTCATTCGAGGGCTTATGACTCTTTTATATTATTTATTGAATATTATTTGAATATTCATTCGAGGGTTATGACTCAGTTTATTTTATTATTTCAATATGATTTGAATATTCATTTGAGGATCTATGACTCCGATTATTTGCTGAAATATATTCTTTATTTTATTAAAGAATAAGGTGTTAATAATCAAACTTATTTTCGATTATTCAAATAAAGATAATACTTTCATATAAGTATATCTTTGGTTATTTAATACTCGTTTCAAGTATAAATTTTAATACTTCTACTTCAATTATTTTTATAAAGATTATTCTTCATGGGAATATTATTTAAATAATAATATTCAGATATTCCTTTCATATTGGGACTGATTTATTTTATAAATCAGCATTACTCCAAACATTCTTAAAAATGTTTTCGAGTCTTCAAAATGAATTTAAAAAGGGTAGAGCGGATCCCAAAACTTGTTTTCAAATTCAAGATCTTCCATTTTAAGGGGACTTGAATACTCGCTCAAAAATCTAAGGGATCCGGCTCTATGGTGTATTTTATATTCGCAACAAGGTTGCAGTTTTGGTAAATGAATTGATTACTTACCCAACGTTCGGGAAGTAAGTCCATCTATTGAGTCGGCATAAGCAACATGGGCTCAGTGGGCGTCCATGATAGTGTAAGTGGCTCAGTGGGAGTCCATCAAATGCATAAGTGGCTGAGTGGCAGTCCAGCATAGGTCCTAATGCGGCCAGGGTGATGACCAGTGGGGAATTCGTCCGTCTACTAGTAGAAAAGGTTACTAATGGGTATCTTTGCCTGATCAGCAAGATATCTGGTTTATGCCAAAATTCTTTTCCTTCCAAATTCATTGGATATTGCAACTCTGTTCATACTTTACATGACAGAGGTTTTCAGGAAATGTATGGGAGATATATATGAATATATTTATATATCGGGACTTAATGAAGTATCTCGTAACTTCATTATTTATAATGATATTCAAATATTGAATCTATTCAAATCTTGTCTTGTAGTCTCATCTATGTGATGAACCTTTGAAACTGATTATAACTTGAACGGGGGTAGTTCAAGTAGTATTTGGGAAAGATATAAGTATATTGGAGTACCTTATAACTTCATCTTTTAAACTTATATCTAGTAAATGATTATCTTATGCATGACAAAGATTTTCAGAAAAACGTTGAGACAAGGTTAGATATATGAGATCACCTTGCAACGATATTTTTTTATACAGTTATACACTGGGACTTTGTGTATATTATGCATGGAAGAGGACTTCCAATATTTTGAAAAGTATATATGTATATATACTGAATATTTTGCGACTTCATCGCATTAAGATATCAAACTTGGTTCATTTCTTTTGACCAAGACTTTCATGAGTATTATGAGTAGGCTCATATATTGTAAATCATTATACATATTATTTTGGTGGGCTTGCTGCTCACCCTTGCTTTATTTCTTCATCACACAACAACAGTTAGGAAAGATGGCCAGACTCCAGCAGACCCAGCGCAAGCGCGTGGGAAGCGTCCCGCGTCTTCCCGATGATGTTGTAGCTGCTATAGCTGCAGAGGTAGATCCATTGTAGTTCAGACCATCTACTTTTGAGAATCAAATTATGTATAATTATAACTTGTGGCAGATAATGGCAATTAACTGTAAATTTATCAAGTAATCATTTTGGGTTGTAATAACTTTTAAATGGTGGATTCAAAGACTTGTACTTATTTCAATTTCATCTCTGAGACTATAACGGGTTGTGGTGTGTGTTAGTATGGGGTCACAGCATGAGGTTATTTATTATTAATTAAGTGAAGTGATATTGTGGAAAGAAAGACCGTGACAACCCGGATCCCCGACCCCGGATCTGGGGGTGTTACATCTTTGGTCTAACTTCTGATATCAAGTTAACTTGAGCTGTGTCAGAGGTTACTTGCTTCTTTGAAATATCGGAACTTACTTTATCTTGACTCTGAACAACATGAGCCATGTCAGAGGTTGTTTTAAGAACTTTTCTTGAAGTCAGAGCAAGATCATCCTTTTCATCAGTAATTTCTTCATCCTCAGGAGGCACATAAACCTTGATAGGTTCACCAACCTTTTCTTTACCCTTGGATCTTGGATCTATCTGCGGTTGTGATTTAGCCAATGTTGCTTCAGCATTTGTCCTTTCTTTTATCACAATGCCTTTGAGTTTTGGAAGTGGCTTTTTACCAGAAGCTTCAGATTTAGATGTGACTTTCTCTGATTTAAGTCTGGCTTCTTCCTCCATTAAACTCTCCAAGTCCATTCCTGGATTTTCCTGAAGAAATAACTGTCTTGACATTTCCTCATCAAGATCTAAAAGTTCATCAGAACTTATCCTTTTACCAGTAGCTGAACTTATTATTTTCCCAGTATCAGAACTTGTCCTGTGACTTGTGATTTCAGCTTTTCTTGATGTGAAACCTCTACCTTGACTATGACCTCTACCCATTCCAGAGCGTCCTTGATCATCCTTTTCATTATCCTTCCCTTTCATTGTCTTGTCAGTCTTGCATTTGGACTTAATTACTTTCTCCCCCGTTTTGGCATCAACAGGAAGTAGAAGAGAGACAAGCAATTCCACTGAGGCTTGGATTTCAGTAAGTTGAGATTGCTGAGAAGCTTGATTTGTCAGAATATCATTAATCTGAGCTTGTTATTTCTCTTGAGTCTTCTCAATATAAGCAATCCTGTCAAAGGTAGGTTGGAAGAACTTTTTCTTATCAATCTTTTGAATTTGTTCCTGTTTGATGAATTCTTCCTGAATCTTGTGTAGCTCTGCATGAGTAGTTGAATGAAGACCTTGTAGATGTTTAGTACTCAATGCAGTGACTCTAAGCTGGGTTTTGAAATTATCAGAATTTAACATTTCATTAGCTTTAGTCAAGTGCTCAGCAAGATGCTTTTCAGTTGGAACACAGGAAACTGAGTTCCACTCCTTAGTCCACTCCTGTCCTGCAGGAGTTTCACTCCAAGGCACTGGTGCTTCTTTGGTAACAAACTACTTAACAAGTTCAGACTTAAGAATAGTTTGTTGAGGAGCATGTCCTGAAGGACCTGCTGCATCAGCATCTGCATTTGGAGCAGCATCACCAGTATCTCCAGCATTTGCAGCATCAGAACTAACAGAATCAGTATCTTCGGATAAGACAACAGTGTGAGTAGCAATGGAGGCTTCAGCATCCTCTAATTGCTGATCTGGTTCAAAGGTTTGATCTACAGCCATATCCTAATGCTCACCTATATTCTGATCATCAACATTTAGATGCAGAGAAGGTGTAGTAGATAACTCTGGAGTTTGAACAACATCAGTAACAGGTGTTGTTGATAGATTATTTACTGTTGGAGCTTCTAGGAAAATTACTTCAGGCACAACCAAGTTTTGAACATCTATATCAGCACTTGTGCCTGGATCAACAGGAGATACAGATGGTGTGTTGGCCTTTTCAGAAACAGCTTCCTGAGATGGAGTTGATGGAGAAGAAGTGACTTTAGCAAATTCCTTTTCTTGTGAGATCAGAGATTCCTGATCCCCTTCCTTAACTGCTTCCTCTTCATCATCTGAAACTGGCCTATTTGCCCTCTGTTTCTTGTATCTCTTTGTAGATTTGGATTCCTTGGGAGTTTTAGGAACTGTCATTCTTCTAAGCCTCTTGAGAAGCCTAGATCCCCCAATTCCAGAATCCTTCTGAGAAGTCTCTTTCTCAGCTTCATCAATAACAGGTTCTGAAGAAGGAACCTGGTCCTCAGTAGCAGATTCATCTCTCAAGGCAATCCTCCTTCTCTTTTGAGGTGTTTGAGGAACAATCTTTGTCCTCTTTGGCTTGGAAGATGAAGGCTTCATAGTAGGTACTGAGGTTGAGGGTTGAACTGTCTGTGAAGTGGAGAGATAGGATTTGATATATTGCCTGAGGGTTGGTTGAGTAGAATGGGTGGTAGGTGCTGATGGTTGTTGTGGTGTTTGGGAGGTTGTTGTTGGTTGGACATCAGAATAAACAGATCTATAAGTATCATGATCAGCATTTACTAAGATCTGTTTTACAGATTGAGGAATCTGTAAAGGTCTAACCACTGATTTCTTAGTGTCAGCATTTATCAGGTCATTAAAGTAACATTTTGCAACCTTAAAAGGTGGAGTTGAGGAACTGACTAATTGAGGTTCATCAGTACAAAAAGTATATATAAGTTGACAGAATCTAGCAAAGTAAACAACATTCCTATCCTCTGTCATCCTATCCCCAATAAAACCAATTATAGCAGTTGCAAAATCAAAATGAGTTTGGTTTATAATAGTATACCGGATGTGCTGACTCAGAATTGGGATAACATCAAAATTTGAACACTTGTTCCCAAAAGCTTTAGTGATGCAGTCGAAGAAGAAGCTCCATTCTCTTCTGATATGAGCCCGTTTCAACTGCCCAAGCTTTGCCAAACTCTGTTCATACCCCAAATGGGCCATTAAATCCTGAAGAGCTGATTCCTCTAGAATTGAAAAGGTACATCCTTCTGGGAGATGTAGAGCCTTGCGTATTGTACCAGTAGTTACTGCATATGAAGAATCACCCACTTCGAAAACAATACTTGGAGTGCCATGTGTACCACCATTATCAAAGTGCCCAGTCCGCCAAAATGTCAGAGCTTGTTGGCTCGAAAAGACTGAAGGCTGGGTCAATGCATACCCAATCTCACTATGTGCAAGAAGATCTTGCACAAAATGCAATTCAGATGGAGCTTCAGCATGATCAAGAATTGCAGCATAGTTATTTGGAACAAACTTAGCTCCATCAATGATTAAATCCTTAGGTGCCATGTGAAAAATTGAGATTTAAGAGTACCTGTTAGGTGTTTGAGAAAATGTCTGTATGAAAAACCAATCATGAGAAGAAGAAAGAGAGTAAAAGCAAGTAGAGAAAAAATATGAAAGGAAATAAAAGATTAAAAAATCTTCTCTCTGTCTTACTTATACTCCCTTTTTTTTTGTTAAAAAAAATGTAACTGTTGGACACCTGTCAGACATGCAGTAAAAACGGATAGTTACTGGGCTCGAGAAAACAGTAATCATTACTTACCCACTTGCAGTTTTTCAAGGAAAAACCGTTCCACTTACCCAGATATTCCATTAATCAAGGTGAAACAGTTTTAATTCAAAATTGAAACCGTTCCCACTTATTTAATTATTTTTCACTGCAACATTAATATTCTGAAAATAAATCAAGTGAAAATGACCAAAATAAATTAGATGAGTAAGTACTGATAAAGTAAAATCAGAACTTAGAATTTATATGGTCATCAGAATATGAATATTTATCAGGATTTATCAATGCATTACAAAATATCTCAGAGACAAAATCTTGAAACAAAAACAAATTTCATTAATATATCAAGAGAATACATTCATGAAATTGAAAGTACATCAGAATTTATACAAGATTTCCCTAAGCTGCTAAACCTAACATCAACAGCCTTAGTCCTAGCTCAAGAAACAGGACAAGGCTGATGATGAAGAAAAACAGGAAGAAGAAAATAAATCATTTCTTCTTCCTACTCTCGACAAACAGAATGGCGAGTCGAATGATTCGCTCTTGCTGGCGGAGAGCTTCCATCCTTTCCTTCTCCAATCGCTCCAGATGGCGATGGTAATCCATATAGAAGAACAGGAGGTGGGTGAGTACCTCCTGTGGGAAAGAGTCCCATATCTCTTCAGGAATGGCAGTGACGTGCCATTCCTGCTACCAATCGGCACAGCTTAGCTCCATATTGAAGGTTTCGTAGTTCAAAAACATGTTGTATCTGACCATGGTGTTTTTGATAGAAAAAGTATGAAGGTAAGTTTGTGAGAAAAGATTTGATGGGAAGGCTGATGTGAAGTGGTTGCTTATATAGGCAGGAGAATGCCAGGAGACGCAAAGAAATTTAATGTTGACAGGTAGAATTAATTCTACCTCGTCTCCCCAGACTTGGAAAAAGAAAAACATTCATTGGAAAGAGAAAACATGGTTTAATGCGCACAAGAAGCAAGTAAAAGTTGACTGTTCAAGTACGAATATCACTAACCCTAACCATAGTGACTATTAATCTTCCACTTCACATATTTTAGTTTGAACCGAGACTATTATTAAATTTTATCCACAGATAAGTCAAGTAAAGAATTAGACTGTAATATCAGAACTTAGACTTATATCAGAACTTAACAGTCATCAGAACATAATTTCTTAACTCGAAAAAGGAATGCCTATCTTAGGAAGTCCTCACACAAATTCTGATTTATATTCTTCAGAACTTAATCATCAGAATATATAATCAGAACTTGTCCTCAGAATTTGTGCAATGAAACACAATGACTGTTCATCTAAAACAACATAGATCACCACAGTAATTTTCATCATTCATATGGAGTGATTAGTGTGTGCATTAAGCTAAATATCAGACAAAGAGTAAAGTCTGATTCACTTCAGTACATCTTAGAAATAAGGCATAACTAAAACTTTGCTAAAGAGCTGTCATTATCCTGAAACCTACTGATGAATGAGTTCATGCTTGAGTCCACCTCAACTATTTTGTGCTAATTTTATGCATCTTTGTAAAGTCCATTTCACAGTGGCTTCTCAGTGTAAGTGAGTCACGACTGCTTATCAGAATTTATGCTATTATCAGAGTATTTCTCCAGTAATCATAGAGTGTGAAAAGTCGCCAAGAAAATATTTTAGTTGCTTTTCTGATGCATATTACTTAATACCAGCAATGCACTTGGGTCGTCCCTTCCACATTTTTACTCTAGATCTCAAAGGAGTACCTGATTTTATTCTTTGATCCTTTTGCTTTTTCTTTTGATAAGTGAGGTTTATCAGCACTTAGTGCATTCAGTAGATTTACTAGTATCATAACTTAACAGATGAGTAGCATTATTATAATTTGTGACTTAGTAATAAGATAGACAAAGTAAACTCAACTAAGCTCAATTATCAGAATTTGCTTGTGTCAATAGATTTCCACAGAAATAATTACTTCTTATATGGGATCCTTTATTTATTGAAGACTACTAGGTTAGCATCTGGCACAGTTATCCTCATAGGATTGAATAGTTACTTAAACAGACATATCACTTATCAGAGTTTAGAAACATATATCAGACAACAGTCAGTACTTAAACACATTTGTCAATTAAGCACAGAATGCACAAAGAGATTAAATTCTATAAATACTGATCATAAAGTCTGATATAACAGAACAAAACTAAGCAGATTTAGAGAAAGAACCTGAAACCATTCCAAGTTCATTTACCAATCTTGTAAAAGTGGCTTCACACAATGGTTTTGTGAAGATATCTACTAGTTGTTGATCAGTTGGAACAAAGTGCAATTCCATTGTACCTTCATCCACATGTTCCCTGATGAAGTGATACCTGATGCTGATGTGCTTTGTCATAGAGTGTTGAACTAGATTACCTGTCATAGCAATAGCACTTTGATTATCACAGTAAATAGGGATTTTGAAATATGTTAACCCATAATCCAGTAACTGATTCTTCATCCAAAGAATCTGTGCACAACAGCTTCCTGCAGCAATATACTCTGCTTCTGCAGTTGATGTGGAAATTGACTTTTGTTTCTTGCTGAACCAAGAAACCAATCTGCCTCCAAGAAATTGGCAGCTTCCACTTGTGCTTTTCCTGTCAATTTTGCAACCTGCAAAATCTGCATCTGAGTAACCTATTAGTTTAAAATCTGATTCTCTAGGATACCACAATCCCAGATCAGCTGTTCCTTTAAGATACTTGAAAATTCTTTTCACAGCTGTTAAGTGAGGTTCTCTTGGATCTGCTTGAAATCTTGCACAAAGACAGGTAGCATACATGATATCAGGTCTACTAGCAGTTAGATAGAGTAGAGAGCCAATCATACCTCTGTAATCAGTAACATCTACTGATTTACCAGTATCCTTATCCAGTTTTGTTGCAGTGGCCATGGGAGTGGATGCACTTGAACAATCTTGCATTCCAAATTTCTTCAGCAAGTTTCTGGTGTACTTAGTTTGACAAATAAAAGTGCCTTCTTCATTCTGCTTGACTTGAAGGCCCAGAAAATAGCTAAGTTCCCCAATCATACTCATCTGATACCTTGACTGCATCAGTTTGGCAAACTTCTTGCAAAGTCTGTCATTTGTAGACCCAAAAATGATATCATCAACATAAATCTGGACCAGAAGTAAGTCCTTTCCATGGTTGAGGTAGAACAGTGTTTTGTCTATTGTTCCTCTGTGGAATCCACTTTCCAGAAGAAACTGAGCTAAAGTCTCATACCATGCTCTAGGAGCTTGCTTAAGTCCATAAAGTGCTTTATCAAGCCTGTATACATAATCTGGATGTTTGGAATCTACAAAGCCTGGAGGTTGTTCAACATATACTTCCTCCTCTAATTCTCCATTGAGAAAAGCACTTTTCACATCCATTTGAAAGACAGTAAACTTTTTGTGAGCAGCATAAGCCAAAAATATCCTTATGGCTTCTAACCTAGCAACTGGTGCAAATGTTTCATCATAATCAATTCCCTCCTTTTGAGAATATCCATTTGCAACCAACCTTACCTTATTCCTTGTAATTATGCCATCACTGTCAGTTTTGTTTTTGAATACCCACTTTGTACCAATAACAGATCTATTCTTTGGTCTTGGCACTAGGGTCCATACTTTGTTTCTTTCAAATTCATTTAACTCTTCCTGCATTGCTTGCACCCAATCAGCATCTTGAAGAGCTTCTTCCACTTTCTTTGGATCAGTCTGAGAGAGAAAAGAATTGTAAAGACATTCGTTTGAAGTACCTGTTCTAGTTCTGACACCTGCATCAGGATTTCCAATTATCAAATCAGGTGTATGTGATTTTGTCCACTTCCTTGCAGATGGAAGGTTTTGCTCTAGAACTGGATGCTCCCCCATGATCCATGCTGTCTTCATTTTCATTTTCTGATGCTCCCCCTGAAACTATGTTCTCTGAGTTGGATTCTTCAGAATTTAGATTTTCAGCACTATCAGAACTTGGCTTATCAGAACTTGACGAATCAGAACTTGAAGAGCCAGATGTATGTTCTGATATTTCTTGAGATGTGGTATGATCTTGAGTATGCCCCCCTACATAGGTGCATCTTCCTTTGGCGTAGTCACCATAGTTTCAAAAACATCAGAGTTTAATCCATCAGAGTTTATAGTATCAGGACTTAGACTGTCAGGATTTTCAGTATCAGAATTTGAGTCTTCATTTTCAAATCTCAGCTGATCATGATCAATAAAATCTTCAAGACCAGTAATCTTCTTGTCATCAAAAGAGACATTGATAGATTCCATGACCACTATTGTTCTCAAATTATAGACTCTGAAGGCTTTTGTGGAAAGTGGATATCCAACAAAAATTCCTTCATCAGCTTTTAGATCAAACTTGGATAGCTGTTCAGGATGAGTCTTGAGAACAAAACACTTGCATCCAAATACATGAAAGTACTTCAGATTTGGCTTCTTTTTCTTCACCATCTTATATGGTGTTTTTCCTTGCTTGTTAATGAGTGTTGCATTTTGAGTAAAACAAGCAGTCTGCACAGCTTCAGCCTAGAAATAGGTTGGAAGCTTTGCTTCTTCAAGCATTGTACGTGCAACTTCAATGAGAGTTCTATTCTTCCTTTCAACAACTCCATTTTGCTGTGGAGTTCCTGGAGCAGAAAATTCCTGCTTAATTCCATGGTTTTTGCAGAACTCTTCCATTATCAAATTCTTGAACTCAGTGCCATTATCACTCCTTATTATTTTCACAGAATCTTTGACCAATTTATCCAGATGTTTGACATGATCAATCAAGATAGATGCAGTTTCACTTTTTGTGTGCAAGAAATACACCCATGTGTATCTAGTGAACTCATCCACTATGACCAATGCATATTTCTTCTTTGCAATAGACATGACATTTACTGGACCAAATAGATCAACATGTAGTAGATGATAAGGCTCAAGAATTGATGATTCAGTCTTGCTCTTGAATGAAGATTTTCTTTGTTTGGCCTTCTGACAAGAATCACAAAGGTCATCAGGAGCAAATACTGATTTTGGCAGTCCTCTCACAAGATCTTTCTTGACCAGCTCATTTATATTGTTGAAATTTAAATGAGAGAGTTTCTTGTGCCAATTCCAGCTTTCTTCAATTGATGCTCTACTCATCAGACAGATTGCAGAACCATCAGTACTTGTTGAAAGCTTAGCTTCATAAATGTTACCACGCCTGTATCCTTTTAGAACAACTTTGCCTTTAGATTTACTCACAACTTCACAGTGTTCTTCAAAGAAATCAACATAATAACCTCTGTCACAGATTTGACTTATACTCAGCAGATTGTGTTTAAGTCCTGAGACCAGAGCTACTTCTTTAATGATGACATTGCCAAGATTGATATTGCCATATCCCAAATGTTTTTCCAATGTTGCCATCTCCATAAGAAACACTTGGGCCAACTTTCTCCACAAAGTCTGATAGCAGGGCTTTATTTCCAGTCATATGTCCTGAACATCCACTGTCCAGAACTAGAATATTTTTCCTGTTGCCCTGTAATCACAAAGACCACTAATGATTAGTTTTAAGGACCCAGACTTGATTGGATCCTTTGGCCTTATCAAGTTTGTTAACATTTGCAGCAGATTTAGCATTAGAGTTTATGTTAACATTTTTCTTATCAGAACTTACACTATCAGACTTTGAATCAGAATTTACACTTGAAGGAACAATGGAAACTTTCTTCAAAGAAGGTTTTAATTGATAATAATCATTGTACAAGCTATGGTATTCCTTACAAGTATAAATGGAATGCCATAAACTACTACAATGAAAACAAGGATTCTGTGGTTTATATCTAACAGACTGACTCTTAACTCCTGATTTTGAAGGTAAGGAGTTAATGTTCTTATTCTTCCTGCAAAAAGAAGCCAGATGGTTAGAACTTCCACAGTTATGACATGTTTTCCTAGGAGCATCAGGAACAGGTTTATAATCATTGCTTTTATTCACACCTTCCTTTCCATTCCTATTTTTCCTAGGTGATTTTACCTTGTTTACATTCTTAACATCTTTCCGCTTATGCTTAAGCTGCTTCTTAGTCATTAAGCCTATGTTTACTTCAGCTGTCTTTTCCTGTTTTAGTTTGTCAGAAGTTAATCCCTCTCTAACTTCTGATTTATCATTATCAGACTTTATAGTTACAAACTTAACAGGTTTTAACTTTGGCTTTTGCTTAACAACAGGCTTAATTTCTACAGTTCCTTTATCATTCTTATCCTTTCCATAACCTAAGCCCTCTTTCCAATTTTCACTACTTAGCAAATTTTGAGTTGTTCTGCCAGAGTTAGTCCAAGTCCTGATTATATCTCTTTCCTTTTCTAACTCAGTTTTTAGAGATTCATTCATTTTTAGCACTTCATCCCTAACATAAAAAGCATCATCTCTATCCTTCTGAGTTTGATGGAACATAACTAACTCTTTTTCTAAGAAATCATTTCTTTTCTTAAAAGCAAGATTTTCAGAAGTTAGTCTTTCACATGTTAAAGTTTGATCTCTATAACTAACAAACATGGTTTTAAGATATCTTCTCAACTCATTAATATCATCAGTATGAAAAGCATAAGTAGTCTGAGGTACCTTTGTTTCAGCAGCTTCAGAACTGCTCTCAGCACTTTCTTTATCAGCATTTGCCATCAACGCATAGTTCTCCTCACTTTCAGAGTCTGAGGTGTCTGTCCAGCTTTTCTGGTTTGTGACAAGAGCCTTGCCTTTATCACCCTTTACCTTCTTGCAATCAGGAGATATGTGACCTTTCTCACCACAGTTATAGCATTTGACATTGGTATAATCTCCTCTATCAGACTTTCCTCCTCTGCCTTCAGATCTTCTGAAATTCTTCTTATCAGAACTTATGCCTTTCCTGGAAAACTTCTTTCCCTTCCTGAACTTCCTGTATACAATCTTTGTGATCCCTTTCACCATAAGAGCACACAGCTTCATCATCTCCTCATCAGCATCAGTCTCAGGCAAGCTTTCAGAATCTGAGTCATCATCACTTTCAGAACTTGATGACTCAGTTTCAGACTTTGTGAACAGAGCTTTACCCTTGTCTTTCCTTGAGGTAGCTGCCTTGGGGGATTCTTCTTCAGCCTTAAGAGCAACTGTCCTTGACTTTCCTCCTTTCCTCTTGCTTCTTTGTTCCATCTCAAGTTCATGAGTCTTGAGCATTCCATAAATTTCATCAAGAGTTGTTTCATCAAGATTGTAATTGTCTCTTATTGTTGTTGCCTTCAAATCCCAACATTCAGGAAGAGCTAACAGGAATTTAAGGTTTGAATCTTCAAGATTATACTCCTTATTAACCAGTGACAGATCATTCAAGAGTTTGACAAATCTATCATATAAATCAATCAATGATTCATTAGCCTTTGAGTCAAAGTGTTCATACTCTTGAGTAAGTATTGTCTTCCTGTTCTTCTTAATTGTATCAGTTCCCCGACACCTTGTTTCCAGAGCATCTCATATCTCCTTAGCAGTCTTGCAGTTAATTACCCTGTTTGACATTACATTATCAATGGCACTATGCAGTAAGTTTCGTACCTTATCATCCTTAGCAATTGATGCGATATCTTCAGCAGTATAATCACTCTTTTTCTTTGGTACAATCTTTGCTGCCTCACCTGCAACTGCAACAGCGAGCTTGGTTGGTTTGTGAGGCCCTTCCTTGATTATATCAAGATATTCTGGATCTGTAGCTTCCAGAAACATGGTCATCCTCACCTTCCATATGGCATATTCAGATGGTCTCAGTATGGGAACTCTGATGGTTTCATACCGACTTTGGATTTGTGTCTTTGGAGGTTCTTCAGTTTTGGTAGGCTTAGTTGGAGTTTCTGTGTCAGACATGATTGTGTTTGGATCTTTAACTGTATGTGTGTTAACAGATAGGCTCTGATACCACTTGTTAGGTCACACACACTGTAGAGCGGGTGAATACAGTGTAAAATACAATCATATCGAACTTTAATATCTTAAGTAACAAAAAACAAACTTTATTGAAACAATAAACTCTGTTAAAGTATGGAACTGTTACCTCTCAGTGATGAACAAATATCACGAGAGCTGCTAGGGTTACAATGAATAATCTTCTCGAATATGATAACACTTATAGTGTAAACCCTATGTCTGTGTTTATATATTACACAGTTACAAGATAATCGCTAATTGATATGGAATATAATTCTGCTTCCTAAAATATATCAATCAGATATCTTTTCTTCCAAGTATTCCATTCTTCACGGAACTCCTTCTTCATGCATATCTCTTCTTATGTTTATCTCGATCTTCTTTCCTTTAATCAGCTACTATCCTTATCTGATTGTCCTTCAACACTTAAGTTCTGATATCCAACTTCTGATGATTATCTCCTGATAATATAAGTACTGATATCCTTAAGTCCTGACTTCCAGTATAAGTACTGATTCCCAGTTAAGTACTGATTTGTCCTGTTAAGTAAGATCTGAAAACTAAACATAAATCATATTAGCCATGACATTATCAAATATATCTAACACACATAACTTAGGAGCTCTCAAGAATATCTGTTCATCCTTTGAGAGAGTATTATAATCAGTTTTTATTCATTAATATAAAAACTGTTCATTTTGTTGAGTTCTTTAATTCAATTTGATTGGTTAACTGTATTCACCCCCCTCTACATTTGATTTAAGGCCTAACATGACCTTTTCGAAAAGTTCATAATCAACTACTTCTGACTTAACGATGATTTTTTTACGAATTTTACGAGACTGCTGATTTTTTTGGGAAAAAGACCCACGGATTTTTATATTACAGACGAGGCAGACGAATATAATTTATTTATAATGGTATAAAACCCTATTTCTTAACCTACAAATTATCCGTATTAAAATACGATTCAAATTTTAGGCTCATTTATCCAATTCAATCTTAAATCTTAATCTTAATCCAATTTTAATCCTTTTATCTTATTATTATTAATCTAGAATTACGGGATATTAGACAGAGGGAGTATGTGATAAAATTTAATTGAAATGACCCACTATTTTCACAAAAATAACATCAATTAAACATCTTATCTCAATTATCATCTCATCTTATGCAATATTTAATACCCAATTGTGTCCGCCATAGTCACATTGATCTTTGTACTTTACAAGTTCAAAAATTGGACCATTTCTATGTTGATTTTATACATCTATTTTGAACATGAAATTGTTTAGACCTCAAATTAATTAAAAATTCCGAATATTTATATTTTATTTACTAATATCCAATTTAAAGTCCGTAAATACTGTGTTTTAGAAAAAGAAATTTGGGATAAAAGAAAAGAAATATAAGAAATTAATTTTTTAGCTTGTCATGAATAATTTTTATGAAAGAAAATGAAAAGAAAGCCATAGATTTGATTTTTTTTTCTTTTGTTTTTAAAATCTTTTTCTCACTTTTGAAAAGATTATGAGAAAAAGAAATTAATTTCGATTCTTCTCTTTTCTATTCTATATTCTGAAACATAGTGTAAATTCGTCGCGTTCCAAACTCCCTTAGGCGTATAAACTAGCTTCGACATATATGTGTTTGGCAATCTCATTAAATTAACTTCTTTTTTGAAAATTCAGTCAAATTTCAATTTCGTATTCAAAGTAATTTGAAGTGAACTGTTTTAAATGCAACCAACTCGGATAATTTACATATGTTATTCCCAGTGGACTAACAATGAGATTTATAGAAGGGGGGTTGAATGTAAATCTCAAAACTTTTTCAAGTTTTGAGCAGTTTCTAAGGCTAAGTGTTTTTGAGAACAAGTGTGTGAATTGCTTGAAGCTAATACAGACAGATATATATTCAAACACAAATGTAAAGAACACAAAGAACTTAAAAACTTTTCTGGTGGATTTGTTGTTCCACCAGAGATGTGTTATTTCAGAAAATCTGTGATTCAAAGAATTAAATCACAGCTGCTTCCTAGTACAAACTAGATGATTTTCTCTCTGGATATTTCTAAACAGCTCAGGAAATTCATTTCTGATTACTAGCTGCTACTTGGTTTATATATCACCAAATTTACAAGTGAAGACAAAACTGTAAAATACAATTAAAAAGATTCTTCACATGTTTCTTCTTCATTTCTCTATCAAATACAATTTAGGCTTGGCTGTAGATCTTTGAATACTTCCTTGTTTGCATCAGAATGGAAATGCTGCATTTTCTTGATTCCTCCTAGAGGCTTCCACATTCCAGTTTGTCTCTGTCAACCCATGTGCCTCTGTCAGCTTGTGAATTGTCACTATCAACTGCTAATGAACTAAGCATCCGTTGAAGCTTTCATCCGTTGATGCCTTATCCGTTGAGGCTTTATCCGTTGAAGCTTTATCCGTTGATGCATTATCAGTTGAAGTCTTTATCCGTTGGAGCACTTATCCGTTGATGGATATTATCCGTTGAAGCATTAGAGACATCCGTTGAAGCTTTGTTTCTTATCCGTTGAAGGTCTTCAATATCAGTTGATACTTCTTCACTTATACAAAATTACAAGGCATGAAATATTTACAATTAGCCCTCCTATTTGCATATCCACTAGTAGTCAACATGACTGATACTTTCCTACAACATCTAAGAATTACAACTTGAATCCAGAGAATGAAATGTGCTACAATACTAAACTTATTGCTAAGTAAAGCTACTCCTTCAACGGATAGCCAAGATGGTCTTATCCGTTGAGGCTACAAACACTAGATTTCTACTTAAGTGTTTTGTTTAACTTATCATCAAACTAATACACATATTCCTAACAATCTCCCCCTATTTATGTCTACTAGAACTGTAGGCATAAATTTGGGTTTAGCTTGATGATAACAAAACACTAGACAAATATATAAACTGTAATAAAGTTGAAATTCAAAAGTGCTGCAAAAATGTGTATGCTGAGATGGAATTGAAGAATTACATTGTTTCCAAGGGTGCTCCTTTAGCCTGAGCAGATTAATTTCTTTTCCTTTGATTCCTTGTTTTCTTTCCTAGCCTCCTGTCATTCTCCTCTATTTGAAGTTGAAGTTGTCTGTAGAATTCAGCTTCATCTTCTTCATTGATGTCCAACTTAGATTGCATATCCTTGAGAGTTTCATTACTGGCAATCTTGAGCTGATCTTCAATTCTGAAAAATCTTCCGACTCCTTTGTTATCTCTAAACTCCATCAACCAATGAGGTGATTTGTGAACTGTAATTCCTCTTTCTTGAATGAGTAATGTTCTAGGCAAAGCATTGGGCTCCCTCCAAGTTTTCCTTATATTGGCAATCTTGTTGAGAATCTCAGTCTTGGCAGTCCTGGTAAAGCCAGAATCCCTTTGTATGGCTGAATAGACTCTAATCAAGGTAGAGTAGCCTTCATTCAGAATTTTGTAAAGAGGCCAAGTTCTTTCCCCATCTCCTTTGTATTTGAACACTAGTCTTTCTGGTAGCTGTCTGTAGGCAGCCTATTCCCCTTACTTCCTCCAGCTCATCCAGATAGAGTTCAATGTCTGAAAATTCTTTTATGTCACAGATGTGAACATAATCATCCTTAGAGGCTTAAGGCTTAGGCTTAGGCTTCTGTGTGAATTTGATTGAGGCTTTAGAGGGTGTTGATTTAATTCTTCTTTTCTGCTTCTTTGATGGTGGAGAAAAGGTTAGGAAGGTGGGCAATTTGATGGTGTCCCAATCAATTGGTTCCTCCTTAGGAATGATTGTTTCACCATGAATGTTCATGAAGGGTCAGGCACAATGGGTTCAGGAATAGAGGGTAGTGGTTTGGATATTGATTGGGTTTCTTCAGTCTCATCTACCATTTTTCTCTTTGCATTGACCTTCTTTCTGTTCCCTTTCTGCCATTCTTCTCTTTCCTTACTTCTTTCCTCCATATCAGTATTAACCATGTCCCCCATAGCTTCGTCTTCACTTTTGTCTTCAATTTCTTTCTGTTCTTCAGCCTTACTTGACTTTAGCTGTTTTTCAAGCTTTGCTTGTGCTCTTTTGTCAGCCTTTAGCTGTTTGGCTTCTTCCTTCAACCTTCTGGTTTCTTCCCTCTTGGCTATTGAGAATTTGGGATGTCCTTGCATCACACAAATGCTCTTTCCCTCTCTGAAGATAATAGCCATGTTCTCCTTACAGCCACATCCATGGTCTCTTTGAGCTTTGTGATACTTCTACCCAAAAGCTTGTCCTCATCAGCCTTTGGAAGAGGAAAATCCACTTCTTTCAGAGGATTCTTTGTAGAGTCCTTAATGGATCTGTTGTTGTGCTTGAGAACCATAGGTTTCAGATCCTTGGAAGAAGTCTCTCCAACCTTATTCCTCCCTACTGGCTTGAGCTCCATAATAATTGATTCCACTTTTGTGCTATGCTTCACAGATTGTGATTGAGAAGTTGTAGAACCAAAAATTTGTTGCATCTTTTCATCAATCTTCTTCCTTTGCTCTTTGACTTGCAATTCAGCTGCTGTTATCTGGATTAGATCAATTCCATCAAGCTTTCCTTTGATTTGAATAATTAGAGAAGTGGTGATGGCAGGAACTAGCACTTGAGAAATTTGAATTGTTGTTGATGGCTCTCCTTCCCCTTCCCCTTTATTCTCCCCCTTTTTGTTATCATCAAGGGTAGGGGTCAAGCCTTGTGCTTTGCCAGCTGCATGAGTAGATTGTTTGAGTTTGTTGATT